>NC_084806.1:15150316-15750316 GCF_963583255.1 Pyrus communis
GGTACCTTACCTCTCCTCCACTGTTTGTACTATATTCATGGCTTGCGATGAAATAGTTGATTCTGTAATAATCTCCCTTTCCAAAAAGTTTACGAATTTTCTTCTAGACCAAGAACCTTTGATTGCGTTCATACATTTAGGGAGCTGAGTTTGAGGCCTCAATTATCCTCTAATATGGGGCGGGGGTATTAGATGTTAGTGATTAGATTACTGTTAACAAACTTTTGCACAAAAACATTAGATTTATTAATTAGTTTAGGGTTTCAAACTAGGGTTCATTGACACACCCTGACCTGGAAAGTCCACTTGGACATAGAATCGAGCTGTGTTGACCGACACCTGGAAGGCGACGAAGCCATAAAATGTGATAGTGTATAATGTGAATAAATTTGAACCTAAAGGCGAACCCATTTTGCTTTAGTGAAACGACTTTTCTTTTCTTTCTTTGCTACCCCACTTTTGTGCTTATGTTGCATTGTTTATTTTGTTGCAGCCATGGTATTTTTCAAGTGCTTTAAGAGTGATAAGCTTTGCGTGCCGTTAACTGGCCCTAAGGCGCTTGTTCTTCCTGCAAAAGACAACCTGATGCACATCAAGTGATAGAAGCATATTTATGCGACTTTGTTATCTTATTTCGTTGCATTTACTTCGTTAATTTCTATTTATTTTGGTAATTTATGTTATTTTCGTATTCTTGTAGGTCCAATTGGTAAAGATGACAATAAATGGCCAAATCAAGCAATTTGGAGTAGTTTTGGACTTGGATTAGATAACATGCGTGTGGAGCAGTAGGGCTGGACGTTTTTGGTGTTTAATGGTGCTAAAACCTTGGATTAGGAGGCGGTTTCCGGATAGTTCATCCACCTTGATGCCGATTGCGGTCATTGTTGACTTTGGCATGATGTTTATGGCCAACCCACCATCCACAAGCATGCGGTTGATTTTGTTCTCTCTCACGTACCCGGAGACAAAGAGAGGACGGTTGTGAGGCTTTGATCCCAGCAGCAAGTCTTCGTCAATGAAGTTGATTGCGTCATAGGCAGCACAGCATGTGGCATATTCTTGTGGCCGAAGCTTTAAGCCTACGTCCTTGCTTTTTTGCACCTTGTGGTCGTCAGGACTCGCCAATACCACTGCTAGTGCTTTTTGCATCTTTTAGGCAATTTTAGTGCTTCCTTGATGTTAAAGTGTGCTGGCAGTCTTTCTTTGGGTGTGAGGGTCTTTTCTTCCTTGATGTAACTTTGTCTTTTGAGGGCTTTTCTATCTCTACTTTAACCATGCGATAGCCAACGGTTGTGCATTGTTGGAAGAAGTCCTTCATGAAGTACTCATATAAGTAAATGAGAATGCGTCACTCTTGCTCCATTGGTTCCCCAGCGTACATTGGCTTAGCGGTTTTTACGTTTCTTTTGGGCTTCCTACTGTTGCATGGCGGTGTTGTCTCCCTTGTTCCACATTTGGCTTTATGGCTTGTGGTATTGGCTTCCTTGTCCTTTTGTAGGTCACCAATGTCTATCATTCTTTATCATCGGTAGGTGCATTTTGGTCGCTTGCCCCAAGTGATGGTTGTACAGAAGTGTCGTGTGGCTTGAGCATGGTCGGGAGTGGTCATGTGTCACTTAGAGAGACACGGGATCGAAGAATCCAAACACTATTGTGGTAGTGTGTGTTGCGGCCGTGTCTTTCAGGTCGAGTTCAATTTGCCCTTGTTATGCTAGCTTCATGATGAGCACCTTAAGGATGAAGCACTTGCCAACAGGATGACTCACGATACGATGATACTTGTGAAGGAAAAATTTTGTCCTAGCTAAGAACATGTGAGAACATTTGAACACATAAACAAACTATTAACACCTTAATGTAGCCATGCATTCAAAAATAATTTTAAAACCCATGATTTTCAAAGCCTAGTGAATGGTGAACCAATAGACTCTTTAACAACATTAAAGAGAAGAAAAGTTTTGAGATTCATTACCCTTGAAGTTCATCTTTGTTTACACTAGGGATTCACCCAAGTGAAGGGCCTTCAAGTCACCTCCTAGCTCCTTGAATCTTCCTTGTGATTTTTCTTCCTTTTTAATCTCCTTTGGTCATTGAGGATGTGAGGAAAGGAACTCCAAAAAGTACCAAAGGTTTGGTACCTCTAAGTCTCCACACCAAAGATGTAGTGTGAAGAGAAGATGGATGACTTAGAGAGATTTTGATGCTGGTGAAAAATCCTCCCTAAGTGGCCGGCCTCTATAAAGAAAAAGGAGAGAAAAAGTTTCTCTTCTTTGACCCAAGAAAACCCTAGTGAGAAAAAGCTATAAAGATGACTTTATACTACCTCACATGTGAGTGGCAAACTTGCAATTAATCCAAGTTTGCTTCAACTCACCCTTATGCCCGGCCTTGACTTTGTTATTGGGCTAATTGCCTATTTTGTTTTAGTTGTCATACAACTTAAACATAATGGGCCTTGTGGACCAAAAACACTTTTGGGCCCCCAAGACCCGTAACTAAATTGAAGGCCCAATACAAACTTTTCGTGTAATTAATTAACAAATTAATTAATTAGGTTCCAATTAGTGAGGAAGTGGGCGATTGTTACTCTTAACAATCGATTGTGAATTGAAAATACATTTTAATTCTCCCTTTGATGAAGATTAGTGTTTGCTAATCTTTAGAGCTTCCACAAACCATGAGTGACACCTAGCAGTATGTCATGGCTACCAAACCTTTGGCTTAGTAGAAGTGGTTGGAGAACCTATACAGTTACAATTACAATGCAATACGGTCCTTCTCTAGTACAATACTTTTAATAACATTATTTGAGTGATAGTTTGTTTCATGTCTACTATCTAATGTCATACTTCTCTATATGATTCTATTGAATATGATTTGGAACAAACTTCCCAAGTTATATTCATATGCTTTGGCCAAAGACTCCCGAATCATATGTCAGAGTATTCTCCCTCCACCATGGAAGGTTAGAGATCCCTTGTTGTGCATTCATATGCCTACATGACTAGATAGCTTGACCTCAACAATGTCGTGGACACTCTCGATGAAATGCCTTTGACATGATCAAGGATCAATGACCTAACCATTAGACATCTATGATGCCTCAGGTCAAAGGACTACTTTGCATATTGCAACTTATGAGTTCTTACATGACATGTATTGATCGTTGTTTAGTGTACTCGATTACCCTTTCGAGCACCTATATATTTGTCTTAGTGTCCAACACTAAATGACTTGAGATAAGTCATACTCACACTTGAGTTAACATACACATACTAACCTTAGCGGACTGTCAATGCCCAATTGGAAATCCTATGGCTAGGAACGTTTTAGGAATGAACATAAGAGAAAGATCTCGTTAATCTAACTTACTTTGATCACTTCTCTCTTAGATTATCTACATTCCTTAGATTCCCTTATTGTTTAAACACATAATACAGTAAATAGTGATTAACAATAAGCTTTGCCCTTCATTAAACATATAATAGTTTAACACAATAAGGATTCCAAAAGCTATTATATCATATGAGTGGCTTTGTGGGCATACTTCCAACAATCTGAAGGGAATCGAAGCACATGTCAATCATCCTAAAGCTTCTTAAGCTCCTCACTAAGTAAAGTGAGGTTTAAGCATTTGGCTTGTAAGTTATCCTCAAAGTGTCTAGTATAATTTTGACACTCCTCCTTTGAAGCTAGTTTCGTAGGAGGTACATGATGAGGGAATTGCTTAAGCACATATGATATGTCATTCATCTTTGAGACATTCTCAATGTGATGATATCAAGCAAGGAAACGTTAGCCTCTAAGGCCTCTTTTGTCAAGTATAATGGTAGGTGTAATTTTAGGCATGTCGTTAACTACATAACATAACAAAAATCGTATTAGATTGTTGATTTTAAAACTACTTGATTGGGTCTTAAATCAAATAGTACCACCCACTATTTTTGGCAAATTCCACATCCCTTTAAATGGAATCCGAGAGTTATGTTGAACTCTTAGCGAGGTATGGGAGACTCACCATTACCAAGCCCACCTCAAAAGAATATCATATTGGCTAGCAACAATAATGATGAGAGGATAACGCTTTAGCCATTTACAACTTGTGTAATTACCTATCTAGTTTGGCCACTAAAGAATGATGCCTCAGAAGAATATCATATTGGCACCATTGCACTTAGTTAAGTCGTTCGCACCATGCTAGTTCAAGTAGGGGTTCAAGAATGGCCTCAGAAGAATATCATATTGACCATACTCGTTGCCTACCTTCACTTCATCATATGTTTATAGGCTTTTCCTGAATGTAAGCATATACTTTGTATACCCCAAAACTGGACGAATATGGTGTTTGAGTCACAAATGATTGGAGCCCACCAAGGTGGAAGACCTACAAAGAGATGTTTAAAGCATCTCTTGCTTATCAACTTAATATTCGTTTTGTTGAGGGAGTAGTGGTGGGCTACATCAATCTCATTTGAGGTTTTAAGATGATTATGAACCGTTTGATTTGATCCAACCCGAGCCTTGTGTTGGACCTTGGGTCTAAGGTTGGTAGTTGTTGATTTTAATTACGCGTTTAATCTAATTAAATGGTCATTTCCTGTTGGGCGTTGGACCCAACTATTCCAATTTGCATGCAAATGAACAAAAAGGAATACTTGAAATAAAGAGAAAGGCTTATGCCCTTTTACAACACATTTGAATTAATCAAATTACATTCAAATCTAAACAACTTAACCCAAACATTCATAATGTAAAGCGGCCAATCACATAGCTCAATTATCGAGGCCCTTGGTTCATAATCACCATTTTCTTAATCAATCACATTAACTAAGAAAAACAACTTAAACAATTGGTTTTTCGGATTCATAGAATTGATTTAAATGGAACTAAATGAAATGAAAATCCAATTCTCATTAAAGAAACAAAACCATTTTGTTCTCATCATAATTTGGGCCGAAAATGTAATGACCACAACTATTGGGCCACAATGTAAAAACATAAACTTTTAGGGTCACTTTGTAAAAACACAAGAGTCCACAACTTCATGTAATTACAACTAGAACCCAAAATTTTCAACAATTACAAAAACTTTATTAAAGGAGCAAAACAATTTGTCCTTTAGTGATTTTGGGCCTTTACGTAAAAACGTAAACTTTTGGGCCAAAGTGCAAATACACAAAAGTATCAAAACTTTATGTAATTGCATAAAAGCCCCAAAAGTGCCCTACTTTATAGGGTGGCCGGTTATGGAGTGAGTGGTGATTGTGTGTGTGAGTAAATTTGTGTGTTGAAAGAAATGTGATTGGTGAGGTATAGTTGAAAAAGTGATTGGTATGGTTGAAAAGAGAGGTATGGCTTTGAATAAAAAAAATATATACCAATCAAGTACACCAACCATGACTAACAAAAAGTCAAATAAACAACCAAACACATTTTGAATCAAAACAAGAAACTTTTTGTTCTTGGTATGAACAACAAGAACAAAGCAAAAACTTTGAAGAACATCCATGAAAACCCATAAGAGCTCCATGAATGTTTTCACTCAATAAAACTCAAATTTTTACTACTCAAAGACCCTAGGGTACTTAGGGATTCCAAAAGTCACTTTGAAACACTTTTAACAAGACAAATATGAACCCAAAAATCCACCCGTTGGATTTGGCCGAATTTCCCCGTAAACATGGCACCAAATTTTAGCTCCAAAATTCATGCTTAAATGAACTACATCTACAACATTTGAGATGCTAAATTTTCAAGCAAAATTTATATTCAACAAGCAAGAACAAAGCTTCTAACATTTACAACATTTAAATCACAAACCATGAAAAAACACAAAACCCAAAAGGATTCACCATACACTAGACCTAGGCTCTGATACCACTTGAAGAAAAATTTTGTCCTAGCTAAGAACATGTGAGAACATTTGAACAGATAAGCAAACTATTAACATTTAATGTAGGCATGCATACAAAAACAATTATAAAACCCATGATTTTCAAAGCCTGGTGAATGGTGAACCAATAGACTCTAACAACATTAAAGAGAAGAAAAGTTTTGAGATTCATTACCCTTGAAGCTCATCCTTGTTTACACAAGGGATTTATCCAAGTGCAGGGCCTTCAAGTCACCTCCTAACTCCTTGAATCTTCCTTGTGATTTTTCTTCCTTTTGAATCTCCTTTGCTCCTTGAGGATGAGAGGAAAGGAACTCCAAAAAGTACCAAAGGTTTGGTACCTCTAAGTCTCCACACCAAAGATGTAGTACGAAGAGAAGATGGATGACTTAGAAAGATTTTGATGCTGGTGAAAAATCCTCCCTAAGTGGCCGGCCTCTATAAAGAAAAAGGAGAGAAAAAGTTTCTTTTATTTGACCCAAGAAAACCCTAGTGAGAAAAAGCTATTAAGATGACTTTATACTACCTCACATGTGAGTGGCAAACTTGCAATTAAGTTTGCTTCCACTCACCCTTATGGCCAGCCTTGACTTTGTTATTGGGCTAATTGCCCATTTTGTTTTAGTTGTCATACAACTTAAACATAATGGGCCTTGTGGACCAAAAACACTTTTGGGCCCCCGAGACCCGAAACTAAATTGAAAGCCCAATACGAACCTTTCATATAATTAATTAACCAATTAATTAATCTTGACCATTCTCAATTAAACTATTTAATTGCTTATCCATCTCATTTATAGTTCTTCACTTTCACCCTTACTCGGTGTACGATCCATTAGATTCCAATTAGCAAGGCAGTGGGCGATTGTTACTCTTAACGATCGATTCTGAATTGAAACTACATTTCAATTCTCCCTGTGATAAAGATTAGTGTTTGCTAATCTTTAGGGCTTCCACAAACCATGAATGACACCTAGCAGTATGTCATGGCTACCCAAGCTAAGTAGAAGTGGTTGGAGAACTTATCCATTTACAATTACAATGCAATGCGGTCCTTCTCTAATACAATACTCGTAATAACATTGTTTGAGTGATAGTTTGTTTCATGTCTACTATCCAATGTGATACTTCTCTATATGATTCTATTGAATATGATTTGGAACAAACTTCCTAATTCATATTCATATGCTTTGGCCAAAGACTCTCAAATCATATCTCAGAGTATTCTCCCTCCACCATGGAAGGTTAGAGATCCCTTATTGTGCATTCATATGCTTACATGACTAGATGCTTGACCCCAACAATGTCGTGGACACTCTCGATGGAATGTCTTTTACATGATAAAAGATCAAGGACCTAACCATTAGACATCTATGATGCCTCAGATCAAATGACTTCTTTGCATATTGCAACTTATGAGTTCTTACATGACATGTATGTTCGAACTTTCTTTTGATCCCTGTTCAGTGCACTCGATTACCCTTTCGAGCACTTATGTGTTTGTCTTAGTGTCCAACACTAAATGGCTTGAGACAAGTCATACTCACGCTTGAGTTAACATAACATATACTAACCTTAGTGGATTGTCAATGCCCAATTGGCAATCCTATGGCTAGGAACATTTTAGGAATGAACATAAGAGAAATATCTCGTTAATCTAACTTACTTAGATCACTTATCTCTTAGATTATCTTCATTCCTTGGATTCCCTTTTTGCTTAAACACATAATACAATAAATAGTGATTAACAATAAGCTTTGCCTTTCATTAAACATTTAATAGTTTAACACAATAAGTATTCCAAAAGCTATTACATTATATGAGTGGCTTTGTGGGCATACTTCCAACAACTTGCAGTACCTAGGATCGTTAACACAATTCATCTCTTCGGGGCGCTTGCATTCAAGTAACTCAATTACCTTATTTTCCAGCAAGTTGTCTAGCATTGTAGCCATGTCAGAGTTAGGAAAAAGGTACGTCTTTTACTCCAGTTCCCTCAAGGTGTTTTTGTACCTATCTTGGGTGAGAGAAGGCTCACCTCTCTTTATCTCCTTCATTTTGTTCTTAGAGGAGATCTTGATGGCGCGGTGAAGGTCTTGATAGAAATAGTAAGAACAGCAAGAGTTTCCTTGGCAGGCTTTTTCCTAGTTTTGTCTACCTTTGGAGCGAACACCTTATCCATTTTTAAGTTGATGATCGGCTCCTCATTTCCATGATTGGCAATACTTAGCTCCATGTTGTGGGAACGAGTTGCCAGCTCCTCAAATTTTCTCAGATTTATGCCTTGGACGATGTAATGTAACCCTCAATGCATGCCTTGAACACATATCTTAATGGCAGAGGTTTCAAAAAGCCAATCTTTGCACTCCAGACTTAATGAACGCCATCTATTACTGTAGTCGATGACAGGTTTATCCTTCTACTACTTCCTACTTGTCAGCTTCAGCATGCTTACGATGCGGCGAGTGTTGTAGAAGCGGTTAAGAATTCCCTTTCAAGCTGATCCCAGTTATTGATAGACTTGGGCTCAAGGTCAGTTTACTAGTCAAATGTGTTACCTTTTAGCGAACGCATGAACTATTTGACGAGGTAGTCTCTTTCCGTCCCAACATTGTTGTAGGTTTAAATGAAATAGGCAATATGTTGCTTAGGATTGCCTTTTCCATCGAATTACATGAATTGGGTGGTTGATAACCCCTTAGCATCCTCAAGGCATCAATTTTCATGGAGTAGGGCTTAGAGTACAGCATGAAGTCATGTGAGCTCCCTTCGTACTGCACTTCGATGATGTTTGTGATCATTTCTTACAACTGTTGGATAAAGAGATATCCCAAAGCATGGTAGCTTGGTCCACCTCCAACTTCTCCTTAGCTTTATCCATCAAAGGCTCATCATTTTCGTCAATTTTCTCATTTGGTTGATCAACCTTCTGGTTGGCTTTCTTGTCGTGCTGCACTTCCAAACGGTTGACTAGTGTAGCAATCTGCAAGTCCTTTTCTTTCACGATCCTTGTCAACCTTACGATTACTTCGCTCATTTGTGCCAGCTGCTTTTCGATTGAAGTCACACTAGTAATCATAACTTGCATGGCTATAGGATACGAGTTGTTGCTTAAGTCGGCATCGGAAGTTAACAACACAAAGTACCTCATCGAGCTTTATTCCTTTGGCACCCTTAGAGAGGCCAGGGTGATCATGGGCTCGTGCCTCGGGTATTCTTGCTCCTTCTGCAGAGTTGATGTAGAGATGGAAGACACGACAGAGAAAACTTTTGCCTTACTTCGAGTTATAATGCCCAAAGTGCCACCACTTGCAGCAAGGATGTTCTTGTTCTTCACATTGGTTGCGAGAATATCTTGATCTTTTCTTGATGCCATGTGTGTTTCTTGTGGATTTAAAGACAGAGATGATAGGCAAAGAGATCCCACCAAGCGTGCCAAATTTGTAAACACGAAAATTCTGTAACGAATGAAACGAGAACACGTGTACAAAGTAGATTTGTATTAATGAATTTGTAGGGTTACAATCTCTGTTTACAATTTTCCTCTGATTCAGTCTTCAAATTTGAGTGTAGGTTGTTGATCTAAGGGGTCGCGATGACTTGATCTCGGACAAACGATTGAATGATTGCTTTAAGTTTTGAGCTTGAAACAATGCATGGGTAGTCTTCACCTCAGGTTTAGAGTTGAGGCAAAGGGAGTGTTGATGTAGAATTTTGTTGATTCAAGGGTCTTGGCGACTGAATCTTGAATCGAACGTCGTTACAAGTTTTAAGCTTACAACAAAGTCTTGAAGGAATCGATATAGGTGCTTGCTGATTCTTCAAATGAATGCTTCGGCTTTGGTCGAAAGAAAGCTTCGGCTTTGGTTGTGCATTATTTGAAAAGAGCTTTGGCAACATATTAGTCTTCAAAGATTTAGTGTAGAGGTTCCTCTGGATGTAGAATTGTCGACTTTATGCTTGTCTTGGGAACTTGTATTTATAGACTTCCAAAGCCATACCTTTGGGTGAATTTGGCTTTGATTTGTGTCTTGATTCGTCCATGGGAGAATCTAGACATGTTTTGTGTCTTGTTTCGGCCACTTTCCCTTATCCTTGCCGAATTATAGGGCTTGTTACCTGTTTTGTGAGCAATATTCAATTCTTGCTTGTTTTATGAGGATGCTTTAGCTTTCTTTCCAGTTTAGAAAGCAATTTGGACCCCTTGCTGATTTAAGGGAGATTTAGTCCCTTTTGCCGACTTTTGGGAAGGTTTTGTACTTCCTTTGCTTGATTTATGCCACATGTCATTGAAGTCTTGTCTATTTGTGATAAGTCATGTGCCATGTGGAGCTCTGTGATGCATCATTTGCATGCAACGAAATTTACATGTCCACGTTTTTTCTTAGTTCTCAAAAAGGCGAGCAAGCAAAACAAAGAAACCATGCCTACAAATAAAGTTATACGCCAAGACCCAAATCCATTTGAAAACATGCGGCAGACAGTAGATGTAAGTGAGGTCCATGGCCTCAGTAGGGCAAAGGTGAACCCAGCAAGGTGTGATGGCATATAAGCGACGACATGCATGCTATCGCATAAGAGAAATTAGAAATTTCGAGATCCAAGTGTGCTGAGAAATCAGAAATTTAACCACGTACGAACCCATAAATGATGGGTATGGTGGTGTCTTGGAAAACGTGAAACCTAGGCTGGCGACACAAGCAGCGAATATCTTCTTGGTGGCTTTTTTTGTGGGGAGCATGGAGGCCTTAACGTTGATGACATCATGAGGGTTGGCAATCAAGGAAAGTGAGGGCTAATCAGACGGTTGGAAGAAGAGGAAGAGAACGGCAAGATTATGGAGAAGGGGTGAGTGAAGGAAAAGAGATAGGTTACAGACGGGAGGATTTATTCATTTTTTTCTTTTTTTTTTTAATTTCTACATGGACCCTTAAGGACACGTGGTGCCCAATCATTGTCCACATGGGTGCCGCATCACCAATTAACGACTAACTTAACAGCCAACTTAATAGATGTATGAGACTACCCAAAATTAAGACTTGAGATATAACTTTGGGATGAAAAGAAACTTTATGTAACAAATGTTGAAGACCACAAAACTTGAGAGTAAACTGAGATTACCTTCATCTAATAAATCTTTCCAAAGTAAGCGAACTTTTAGAGAAATAAGAAATTGAGCAAAACACAAGTAAGCTTGTTGGTCTGGGACAGAGCTCGAAGCGCCCTCTCAATGACATTAATTCAAAGAAAAATTACCTCTTAAACTTAATGTTTATAAAGATTTCCTTCGTGATGACAAGAGTACCACCTTACTCCAATACCAGGTATTGAACCCAAGGAAAACCTTTTGCTTCGTACATGCCAAATGCATATATCGGATTAAGGATGAGAAAGTCTTGGATTGTTCTTGCAATAATTCGAAACACTTTCATCTTCCTACCATGCCCCACTTCGAGATCAAGGGTTTTGATACTTGCAACGTGATGCTAAGAAGGGATTTCTTTCTTAGTTCAAATTGCTTGTCCATCTTTAGTGAATTTTAAACTAAAGTTCTTTGAGACTTAGTCACCTACATGCATGTCGGAAACATCTTTAGAATCCTTTTGTCAGACCCTATGCATTAGACCTGAAGGTTTATGATCGGACCTTTTTAGTTGACTTAACTAAAAAAAGTTCCACATATTGGAACTCCTTTGGAATAAAATTCCTCCTGGGGATTGCTTAGTCTGGATGCCTCATTCAGACCAACTTAACACATACTGTAGCAGAACATACTTAACTTAGTATGTTGGTTTGAGATAGAAGTAGTCATACCCAAGATCGGAGTTCAAAGTCACTCTCAGTTGATTTCTGAATAACCCTTTCTTGACTATTGGAACCAAATTCGCGCACCACCGCAGGTGGTGAAGATGCACATATTTGAGGAACTTGTAAAAAAAAAAAAAAAAAAAAAAACAACAACCATTACCAAGTCAAAGACCTGTTAGGGGGCTATGTCAGCTAAAAGCTATTCGACGTCAAGTTAGTAAGTAAGTACAAGACTTAAATGGTGAGTAAAAGAATTAGAGTGCAATGATTGCATTAACAGAGACAAACCCTGAAAAGGTGTATTTATACTAGTCGGGAGAGACCTTTCTAGGATAGAATCATGTATTAAGTCGGGAAAATCCCAAAGGATACCTAGGAACAAATATTTTATCCTCTTAGGAGTGTGATTACTTG
This sequence comes from Pyrus communis, assembly GCF_963583255.1. Taxonomy (NCBI): domain Eukaryota; kingdom Viridiplantae; phylum Streptophyta; class Magnoliopsida; order Rosales; family Rosaceae; genus Pyrus; species Pyrus communis. Next base: position 15,162,435 of record NC_084806.1, read on the forward strand.
GGGGCACACGTCAATCCTTAGATTGTAGGAACTCCAAGAATATAAAAAACCTAGTTGATCCCGTGTTAGATCAGGTTCATTTGTCTTGTGGAACAAGAATGGTCAATTTCAGCGAAGTCGATTTCGACTTCATCCACTACCTCGAAACAAGATAATGGTGACACCACTATTCTGTTAATCCACGTCTACTTGGAGCTGTTGAATCCATGACCGGACTTCTGAGGAACTTGTCTTCCGATCTACCTTACTCCAGCTCTGAAAATTATGGTCCCATAATCCCTAAGCTAATGGACAAGTCAAAGCCAGTAACAAAGTTATTGTCCCACAATCCCCAAGCTAATGGACAAGTCAAAGCCAGTAACAAAGTTACTGTTGGCATCTGGGAAAAAATGATAGAAGAAAAGCCTGGTATGTGGCATCTGAACCTTATTGAGGCGTTATGAGCTTACTGAACGTCACAATGTTCAAAGATAGGTGTTTCTCCTTATGCTCTAACATATGAGCATGATACTATTTTGTTAATAGAAATAAGTGTTAATTCTTTATGGGTCGTTGAATAAAGCCAACTAACAAGCTATGAGTACACACAAGCAATAATGCAAAAGTTAGAAGATTTAGAAGAAACAGGGTTTAATGTGTGAAACCTTCTCATGGCTAAAAAAAAAGATTACCAAGAAAGCATATAACATATGAGTTAAGCAAAAATCATACAGGGAATGAGACTTGGTACGACAAATGGTTTTACGTATTGGAACTAAGGATAAGAGATATGGTAAATGGTCCTCAAACTAGAAAGAGCCTTTTGTTGTTCATAAAGTCCTCGACAATGGGGCATATCAACTCAAAGATAGGACTTGCATATATGATGCCAATAGCGGAAAGCACTTGAAAAATTATTATCTGATTACATGGGAAATAGCCAAGCATAGTTGAGAATGGCTTAACTACGGCCAAATTACATTACATGAAAAATTATAGAAAAATTATACTTACTGTAAAAGAGAAAGTGTCAAGGAATTGTTGGTATGACTCATTAATGTATTTCCTATTCCAAGCTATGCCTAGCGAGCATGCGGTCCAGTGTTAGGTCGTTAATCCTTTACCAGCTACAACATCCAAAATGAGCTAGCTTCACACTTGTGCTTCAAAAACGCCAATTTTACCAGTTGACACTGGACCTACACCAACCCTAATAAAATAAACCATAGGCACAAAAAGGTGAAACCTTGCATTCCCTGAAAAGACGATGGTCGTAATAGAGGCTCAAAAGTTGAGTGACGATTACGTTGATGTCGAGAACGACACCGAGACTGTCCTGGCAGTCTGTCTAGATGGATATGGCTATATGTGTTGAGGCCTTGATTACACCATAAGTGCCCAGCCAATTCTCAGAATTATAAAAAGGCCTTTTAGGTTTATGAAATCCATATAGTCGGAAAGGAAGCCAGGCACTATTGGAATAGGGAGTTGCAAGGTTTAACCAAACAGTCGCTTTAGAGGATGAATTGAAAAGATATGCCCCCATCGGTGTTTTTGGATAGGGTTAGGATGACGTTTAAGAAATAATAGGTATGAATCAAGAATAAAGTAACCAATTTTTGGAATGATTGATGACGTTGTTCAAAACCAATGGTGAAGGTGTAGGATTTTGGGAAATACTGAGTTTTTCCCAAAGCATAGTGGAAGAATATGTTTAATACTTGGAGCTTCATTGAGCAAAGACAAGATATGAGAAAGAAAAGAACCCTGGGTTTTAAAGATGAGTCAGTAAAGAGCCTTAAGGTTTATGTCTAAGAGAATCGAGGAGGAAGTTTGGGTTATGCTCTTAAATCATTGTGATTGTAAGAATCGAATAGCTCGAGTTGGTCTTCGCGTTGCCTAATGATTTTTTTTAAAAGCGACGGTTTGATTTCTAAGGTAGGCATATTAAAAGAAAAGACCTTTTGGTGGCTGCTTTATTTCGAAAATCGTGACGCATGAGCAGCCGAATTCGAAGGGCCGTCGTGAGAATTTGGCATGTCGCGAATCACTAAGACAAATAGATAGTTTAAAGCACAGTGATTAACAATCCAAAACTTGCATGCATAAATTCATAAGAAAACTAAAAAGAAACTACATATTCTTGCTAAGGATCATGGCTTCACCCTAGCAAAAAGGATTAGTTACACATATTCATAATTGTATTAAACTAGAAAAAGAATGAAAACACCTGAAAGTATAAGTCTTGAAATCTCTAAGCTTTGCCCCCAAATGTTCTCCCAAAAGTTGCATGCGTTCTACCCCTAAACCCTAGGTCTGCCAAAAGGCTTATTTATACTACTCTAAATAAATCCCTCCTAATAAAGGGTCTTAGAATAAGACTAGGAAACTAAATAAATTGAAATAAATTAGGAAACATAATCCTAAATTGACTTGGTAAATTCGCCTAGAAATCTGCACAGCCACGTTTTGGACCCAAATCAGCTCCAAAACTGGCCCAAAATAGCTGGATTTAAAGTCTGGACTATTATGAACACTTCTCTAGAAGGCGACAAACCCATCTGAGGTCATCTTGGGCTCCAAAAATGCAATTTAAACCCAGAAATGTCAGTTTCCAACAACACGCACTGCTCCTTCATTTAATCTCCAGAAAATAATCACTTGGTAGAAATTGCTGAGATTTTGACATGAATAAGCTAAGGAACACACGAACGGCCTTCAATTTAAATCACTCCAAAATTCATCCGTTTGGTCACGTTTTGCTCCAAAGAAAGTCGAATGTTCTATATTGAGAATATAAAGCAAAGTATCAAAATTCTACCAAAATAATTACCAAATTATACTAAGAATAGGGTGAAATATATAAGGGGCTTTTAGATCCAGGTCCAAAAATGTAGAGTGTTTTTAGGAGGGAGTCCAGTTGTCTAATTATATGTTTTTATTTCTTTTATACTCATTTTATATTTTCTAAAAATATTAAAAATCAATTAAAATCTTCTAATATTATACATTTTCCAACTCCAAAATAATATATTTAATATCTTATAACAAAAAAACTAATATACTAACATAAATTTATATGCAAAACATTCTACCCGAACTCAAGTAACAAATATATGAATGTATATAATACCTATATGTGAGATATGAAACCTAATTAAAACGTAGAAAAAACACAACATACCTACAAGTAAGACACATTAATCTGTGACAGGTTGATTATAAAAAAAGAATCTGTCATATATGTAGATAAATATAATTAACTTGTGATATAGGTTGATTATAAAAATTAAAAATAAAATCTATAAATGAAGTTTAAAGTAGGAGGAAGAACGAGAAATAACAAAAAGATAAATAAAAAGAAATAAGCAAAGAGATAAATGGGAAGAAATTTGATTTTTATAATAAATCTTATCATTGAACAGATAACTATTGATAATTAAATAATTAAATATAACAAATTGGACTTATTTTAATAAATTAAACTATTCCTACTATTGGCTCAAAAAATTGAACTTATATCAAGTTTTTCCAATATATATATATAATATAATATTAACTCATCATTTGTTATTCTTTTCATTCATATCTTCCTATTGTTTTTGTAACATACAATCAACAACAAAAAACTAAGTAAATGTGACAAAATTCCTATATTTAAGAACAAATCAATGTTTCAATTCAAAGCCCCCAATGGATTTATTATTTTTTTGTTAGTCATTACTTGCATTCCTAATACATACACATCTCATTCATTTTCCTTTAATATAAGGGTTCCATGTTTGCTGTCCCCAAAAGTGTGTCTCATATGTTTCTCCTTGCTAATATGTTGACACATGTCCTTTAACTTAACTTAAAACTTAACTCTGTTAACTTTATTTATTTAACATTTAAATTAAAAAAAATCCACAATAATAAAAAAAATGTTGGGTTAACGAGGTGAGCAAACCCAAACAATTCCGGTGGAACCCAAGCAATTTTCACAATTCCAGCAGCCTCGTGCACCTTGGATTTTGAGGTGCAGGGGAAGGACGAAGAAAAAAAGTCATGTGGGTAAAGGATGGCGAGGGTTCCGTCGGCGGAACCACTGGCTAATCTCTGGCCGGAGTAGTTCCACGACGAGTAGATGGTGCCTTTATCAAGCGCCACCAAAGGTTTCTCCATAACCGCGCAATCATTGGAGCTCCGATCTACACCCACGACCTTGTCTTCATTAATCCGTAATTCCTAGAATCATTTTTGTCTTCATTAATTCTTGTTCAACTCAACACCCACGGAAAAGAAAGTGAAGAATTCTATTTCAAATATGCCTTTTCATATCCTGTTTGGTGATTCCTCCGCCTGCCGGCAAGAAGCCATGCGCCATCATTAAGTTTACCAAAAAGCTTGAACAAATAAGTTTGTGCATTGAATAGCCACGTAAAAGAAGGTGAAGAATCCTATTTGGGTTTGCTCACCTTGTTAACCCAGCAGTTTTTTCATTATTTTTATTTTTTTTTTAAATTTAAATGTTAAATAAATAAAGTTAACAGAGTTAATTTTTAGGGTAAAGTACAAAAAACTACCTCAACTATTGGGGTCACGATAGTTTCATACCTCATCTTTTAAAATTGACAATGTCATACTGCATCTTACGAATTTGTGACAATGTCATATCTCTGTCAATTTTTCTGTTAATTTTTCTGTTAAATGCTGACGTGGCAAGAGACGGGGACCACTTTCTATTAAAAAATTATTAAAAACTAAAAAAAATATTTAATATTTTTTAAATATTAAAATAATAAATAAAAGTAAAATTTTAAAAAAAAGGGTAAAGTACAAAAAACTACCTCAACTATTGGGGTCACGACAGTTTCATACCTCATCTTTTAAAATTGACAATGTCATACCACATCTTACGAATTTGTGACAATGTCATACCTCCGTCAACTTTTCTGTTAGTTTTTCTGGTAAGTGCTGACGTGGCTTGATTCGGGACCTATTTTCTATTAAAAAATTATTAAAAACTAAAAAACAATTATTTAATATTTTTTTAAATATAAAAATAATAATAAAAGCAGAAAAAATAAAAAAAACAAAAACCCTCATTTTGTCCCTCCCCTCCCCTCTCCTCCCTCCTCTCTCCTCTCCCCACTTCATCTTCTTCCCCCACCTGCAAATCCCAACAAAAAAAAAAAAAAAAAAAATCCAATTTGTCTTTCCCCCTCACCCACACTCAATTTCCCCACACACCCACACTCTTCTCCCTCCTGCAACCCAAAAAAAAAAAAACCAGATCCCGTCGGCGGGAAGATGGGTGAGCAGAGAAGGTGGAGGATGGGTGCGGAAGAGGATGTGGAGAATGGAAGAAAGTGGTGGATTTGGGGTTTTCAAAATTTATTTTTTTTTTCCTTTTTTTCCTCTTCTTCTTCTTCCTCCTTCCTCCTTCTCCTTCTCCTTCTCCTTCTTCTTCTTCCGCAGGGGAGTTGATGGTTTTAAAAAAAAAAAAAAAAAAAATTTTTTTTCCTTCCTCCTTTTTTTCCTCTTCTTCTCCTTCTCCTTCTCCTTCTTCCGCAGGGGGGTGTTGATGGGTTTCAAATTTTTTTTTTATTTTTTCTTCCTCTTCTTCTTCTTCCTCCTCCTTTTCTTCCTCTTCTTCTTCTTCTTCTTCTTCTTCCTCCTTCTCCTTCTCCCTTCTTCTTCTTCCGCGCCGACAAGGGGAATTTTGTTTTTTTCCTTCCTCCTTTTTTTCCTCTTCTTCTTCTTCTTCCTCCTCCTCCTCCTCCTTCTCCTTCTTGTTCTTCTGCAGAGGGGTTGTTGGGTTTTCAAAATATTTTTATTTTTTTTTATTTTTTTGGGTTTGCAAGTGGGGGGAAGAAAATGAAGATGGGGAGAAGAGAGAGGAGTGGGGAGGCGGAGGGGAGGGACGAACTAATGGTTTTTTTTCCCTCTACTTTTTATTATTATTTTAATATTTTAAAAATATTAAATAATTATTTTTTAGTTTTTAATAATTTTTTAATAGAAAGTATGTCCCGAATCAAGTCACATCAGCACTTAACAGAAAAACTAACAGAAAATTTGACGGAGGTATGACATTGTTACAAATTCGTAAGATGCGGTATGACATTGTCAATTTTAAAAGATGAGGTATGAAATTGTCGTGACCCCAATAGTTGAGGTAGTTTTTTGTATTTTACCTTTTTTTTTAATTTTACTTTTATTTATTATTTTAATATTTAAAAAATATTAAATATTTTTTTTAGTTTTTAATAATATTTTATTAATTTTTTAATAGAAAGTGGTCTCCGTCTCTTGCCACGTCAGCATTTAACAGAAAAACTAACAGAAAATTTGACAGAGGTATGACATTGTCACAAATTCATAAGATGCGGTATGACATTGTCAATTTTAAAAGATGAGGTATAAAACTGTCGTGACCTCAATAGTTAAAGTAGTTTTTTGTACTTTATCCTAATTTTTAAGTTAAGTTAAATAATATGTGTCAACATATTAGCAAGAAGACATAAATGAGATCCACTTTTGGAAACAGCAAACCGTGAGCCTAATATAAGCTCCAAGAAATTTTACTCCTCAAGTCAAACACTGTTTTGGTTGTAATTAAACACCAACTACACACCAAAAGTAAATCTTTAGTGGGGCCCTGGATGCCTCAACGGTCCAATGAAATTGCATGGGCATTCGTGTAATTTTACGCCATCAAATCTGTTTCCCATGACGCAGCTGTTTTATGATATAAAACTATTAAGGGTTGTCCTTTTCGTCTCAGCACCGCTCAACGTTTTCTTTTTTCCTAATCTACCCCTGCTTTATCTCATATATACAGTAAACCCTTTGGATCCTTCTCTCTCTCTTCTCTTCTCTCTCCTGTTGCAGTCTTCAGTCTAAAAAGCTCACTTTTTTTTTAGCTGGGACAGGCCATTTCTGTTCTGGGTATAATCTGAAATTTTCTCATTTTTTTTTCTCTGAGCCCATTTTTTCCCTCACAAATTAGCTTCACATTTCCACACTTTCCCAATGAGTCTCTGATCCCACTTTCCTGCATTGGTTCTATAAACCTGGGCTCAATCCTCCCCAACCCACTTCCCTGTAAAGATGAAGTCTTCAACTCGGCTGGATTCGGCTCTGTTCCAACTCACCCCAACTCGGACCAGGTGATCCTTTTCTTCAAATCAAATGAGTCTTCAATGTTTTTTTATTTTTTATTTTTACAATAAAGGCTGGATTTGGCTTTTTTATGCAATTGGTATAGTATTGGGTTATATGAAGTTATGAGCAATGTCTAAGTTGGAATTTTATTATTTTTTGGATGGTTATTCTTGGTGTTTTAGAATTGGATCTTTTGGTGTTTTATTGGATATTTATGTTATGTGTCTGTTTTGTTATGTCATTGCATGTGTAAAAGTGTTTGATTATTTGGTACTCAATCTTTTCTGAGTTGCTTTGTTATTGTTCAGTTTGCATACCTTGATGAATTATAGTGTCTTAAATTCATTTGGAGCTACATTTAGTGGAAATGTGCAGATTTATTGATCGAGAAGCCGTATTTGTACTCGAATCTAAACAAGGAAAGATTTTGATGAAAATGCACTATTTGTTAGTTGTTGTCTGCTTTGTTTCTTGTTTCTTATACGTAAATGTGATTGTGAAAGTTTCGAAGATGCCATACTGTTCATCATTTTGATATTTTCTGCTCCTAAACCTTCGTCTTGATAGGTGCGATCTGGTTATATCCGCAAATGGAATGACGGAGAAAATAGCTTCTGGTTTGTTGAATCCGTTTCTGTCCCACTTGAAGACTGCGCAAGAACAAATGGCCAAGGGTGGTTATTCAATTATTCTTGAGCCAGAGTCTGGCAGTGATGCAGCATGGTTCACAAAGAGTACGGTCCAAAGGTTGTAATGAAATCCAGTGCCTCTCTACTATCTAGGGTGTTCTCAACATGTTTGATGAGTGCATAAGTTCGATCTTCTCTGCTAAGCACACCAAGTAGAAAGTGTAGGGTAACATGACTGTTTCGTGTGGTGCATGCTTAATTTCTAATTTGGAATCCCTTCTCATTTTAAAGTTTCAATACAATTGATTTTCTATATTTGTCTTCAAATGTATGAAAAGTGATTACTAAGCCTTATAGGCTCAACATTTCATCTTACAAACCTATGACTGTTGCCAGAATTTTGGAATGCAGTATCTTGTATGCTGCAATGATAATTCCTCTCACTGGAAAACCATTATTCCGTACTAATTTGTGAGGTGAATATTAGGTTTGTTCGCTTTGTGAGCACCCCAGAGGTCTTGGAACGGGTGTACACTTTAGAATCTGAGATTTTACAGATTGAAGAGGCAATTGCAATTCAAGGAAATAATGACACGGGACTTAATCATGTAAGTAAAATCTATTAGTTCTCAGTGATCTGTATTTGGTATCCGCATAGAAAAGTCAGTCTCAGTTTCTTTGTGGCAGGTAGAGGACAATCATGGAAAACCTGTAGATAGCGTTGAAGGTAATGTTGAAAAGACAACTAAACAATATGTCACACAAAGATTTTCTTATTAGTAAAATAAGACTTTTTTGCCTGTTTCTGTATTCTTTCAATTGTGCACTGGAAAGCTGATATTTGAGTTTTTTACCCTCCTCACTCAACACACGTGATGCAGATAGTTCTAGTGGTGTCCCAGCTTATGCCTCTATCAGGTGCCGACAGCCCCTAACTTCCCTACCATGCTTCACCAAAAACCTAGTTTTTTTTTTTTTTTTGTCTCTCCCTTATACAAGCTTTGCCTTTGGGGTCTACATAGGGAAAAAGGGAGGGTGTTGAGGTACTAGAGGGGATCAATGGGGAAAGTTTCAAATGCTGCTTCATATCAGAACATGAAGTCTGGTGAAAGTTTCACTGGGCTTGTATCACTTTCCTCCCTTTTCCCACTTATTAATGGGGAAAGTTTCACTGGGCTTGTATCTCTTTCCTCCCTTTTCCCACTTATTAATGGGGAAAAGTTTCAAATTCTGCTTCATATCAGAACATGAAGTCTGGTGAAAGTTTCACTGGGCTTGTATCTCTTTCCTCCCTTTTCCCACTTATTTTTGTTTCAACTAATGGATGGCAAATACTCGGTCAGCTAAGCTCTGTAATCTGTCGCCATATTTGTTTTTGTTTCTGATTCAAAAGACTGAATTCCTTCTTTGTTCTCTAGTTAATGGTTCGTCTACTGGATTGTGAACCTCAAATTATTTTTTATAGGAAACAAGCTTTTGCTAGATGCTAGTGAAGAGAAAGCAATTGTCCTTTACCAGGTTTAAATCTGTACCTTTTTATTTCATTTTTTTGTTGTTGTTAGTGTTTCTGATTTGGTTTCTCTTGTAAAACTGGCAGCCTGATGGTCAACCTGAAGCAAATGGATCCACTGCACAAGAGGCAAATTCAAAGTACGTACCATCTCTTTCATATTCTCTTGTGCTGCTCCAAAGACCATGTACCGTGCCTCTCATGGGTTAAAGTTGTCATGAAAGTAAACTGTTGTTTAAGGTCTCAGCACTTGTGATCTTGAAATTTCGGGTGGCCCTTCGAACCTAAATTCCCTTTGATTATCCTGCTGCCATATATTCATTTCAAGTAAACCAGGGATGCGTATGGGCTTATAGCTCTATCAAATTTTGAACCTCCTCCTCCTCCTTACGTCTCCTTTCTATTCAGTTATAGGGTAGTTATCATTTGCAAAAAAAAAAAAAAAATGGTGCACCATTGATGTCAGAGAAAAAACAATGGTTTGTATCATCTCTATAAAAGTCTGATGGAAAAAAGAAGTTAAAGGGTCAGCACGCACACGTGCCTGCGTGCATCGTCTCCTACTCACCGACACATTTTCTATTGATAAATTCCATTCAATGGAGGGATATTCAGTTTCCTGCGACTATGCATTGCAGCACAGATTATTGGGATATTCCCTTATTTTCTGTATAACATAAGTGCAACTGCTAATCCATTTATCTAATATTATGGTAGAGTTCATCTTTTAAAAGTCCTGGAGACACGCAGAACTATGCTGCAGAAAGAGCAAGGTATGGCTTTTGCACGTGCCGTAGCCGCAGGTTTTGACGTTGATCATTTGCCACCATTGATATCATTTGCTGAATGGTTTGGAGCTTCACGCTTAATGTAAGTAGAATTTTTTTCCACTGGCCACTTTAACATTAACATGAGGCAGGATATTTTGTATCAGAATCTTTCCTGATAATGTTAACTTTATCAATCTAACAGGGACGCTTGTAGAAGATTTAAGGAACTGTGGAAAAGAAAGCATGAAACTGGGCAATGGCTTGAAATTGAAGCAGCTGAAGCAATGGCTAAGAGATCAGAATTCTCTGCCATGAATGCATCAGGCATAATGCTTTCGAGTGCGACCAACCAACAAGTAACTGCAGGTAGGAGTACAGGTTGTAAGAGGTATACTACTTATAGGTAACTCACCTATTATATTCACTGTTCTCAAAAAATTTCATCATGGAGACCGCGTCTTAAATAATTAGACTGATCATCAATTTCAGTTGTAAAGACGAAATCTAATGTTTTGACTTTGAGAAGGGCCCCATTCATCATAACTTTTAGGATAGCTGAGATTTTGTCTGCTTATTTGTGCAGAAGAAAAGCCTCCTGCGGAGCATCAACCACCATTAAGCCACCAGGAACACTTTCCTGGCCAGTATCCCCATCAGATGTACCCTCCTTGGCCTGTTCAGTCTTCTCCAGGTGCATTACCAGTGTATCCACCATATCCTATGCAAGGCATGCCTTATTTTCAGAAGTACCCAGGAAATAGCCCATTTTTTCAGCCGCCTTATCCGATAGTAGAGGATCCTAAACTCAATCAAGGTCAAAGAATACAGAAAAGGCACTCCATGGATAGCAGTAATGGAAATATTGAATCAAATGATGTGGAATTGGAAAAGGATTTTTCAAAAAGTCAAGAATCAAGAAAGAAGGCTAGCCGCTCAGGTAAAAAACAATCTGGCAGGGTTGTCATTCGGAACTTAAATTACATCACCGCAAAGGGAAAAAACTCTTCAGATAGTGACTCAGCTAGTGACTCTCAAACTGATGAGGACAATGGAGATTTTGAGGGTGGCATTCCTGAGATGAAGGTTACACACTCTCATAAATCCTCAAAAAGGAAAGAAACTGTTCTTATGGAGGAAGATGAAGGGAACTGGCAGGCATTTCAGAATTTCTTACTCAGAGATCCTGATGAAGACAGACGTGAGCTTGACCAAGGCATGTTTTCCATGGAAAAGAAGGGTCAACTGAAAAGGCGACAAAATAACCTGGGGGATGATCCTTTAGTTTCTGGTGGTCGAGATAGGGGAGAAATTCAAGAAGGAAGTACAACAGATATTAATAAATTTAGTGGAAATGTTACCCACATACAAAAGTCATCAAATGATCAAATGTTGATATCTGCAAGAAATGATCAGTTGATTCATGGTAATGGTCAAATGGATTTACGGTCTACAGAAATAGATGGCATAAGGGGTAATTATAGGACTGCCAGTGACGATTTTATGATTCATGGACATAATAACCAGTCAGGTTTTACAAGTTCTCCCTCGGATCCGCTTGCTATAAATGGATTTGATCGTGCAACCAATGGTTTGGATAGGAGGTCATCTCACAACATGGATGATGATTCATACATAATTCCATTGAGGTCAATTTCACTAGATCATCTCGAAAACAATGACAGAAATGCTATCGACATGGGCTCTGAGTTCCCATCAGCAGCTCAGGTGGAAAACTCGCAAGTTAACTATGAGCCAGATGAATTGACTTTAATGCCTGAGCGTGGTGCAGAAAAGGGTTCAACAGGCTATGACCCTTCTTTAGATTATGAAATGCAAGGTGCTTCTCTGGATAAGAAACATAAGGAAGTGATGAGTGAAAACAAGCAAGGGTCTAAGAAGCCTGACAAGGACAAGAAATCAAAAATGGTTTCAGATACTTCAGATAAGAAGATTGGAGGACCAATAAGGAGAGGAAAGCCCTCAAAACTTAGTCCTTTGGATGAAGCTCGAGCACGTGCTGAGAAACTAAGAAGCTTTAAAGCCGATCTTCAGAAAATGAAGAAAGAAAAGGTTATTTATCATTTTCCTATCTGTTTTGCTTTTTCGCAGAGTAAATTTACTAAGACCTTTCCTGGTCTTACTAAATTACAATAGGCTATTCTCCCTTATCCAAAGTAGAGAATTTTTCTTTTTGAAACACTATTTTAGTATCATCTTCTTGACAGTTTTTGTATGCCTTGGACTTGCAACTGGGGTTAAAAAGCTTTTATTTTTGTTGCAATTTTAAAAAGATAGATGAACATTCTCAATGTTTTTGTCACTGGACTCACCGCCATCTTTGTACACTATTTCAAAGTGAATTTTTTTTTCCTTTATTACCAATATTTTAAATAACAGTAAAAATTATGCTGAAATTTACGGAGGTTAGAATAATTCCTTAAAATCTGAGGGATTTAATTTATTTGTTTATTTCAATTTTCCATAATGCTATTTTCACTTTGAAAAGTATAAAAAATTGAGTCAGACAACAGTGATTTTGGCTATAAATATCTATCCATCATGTATTTCCCGATAAAAGCACATAAAATGTCTTGTGGAGTTCAGATAATTTTACAAGTTAGCCATGTCCTTGTCGGACACGTCGCATGTTAGGACATCAACGTATGTATCAATCTTGTATTGCTCTTTAAATCATCTAAAATGTGTCATAAAACTATGAAGCACTGGAACTTTACCAGGTGGTCCTGTCCACATTATTTTTCTTGCACCTGAACATATTCTTAGACTTGGTATTTTCTTCAAGAAATTTCCCCAAATGAGTTTATGACCTTTTAAATTCAAGAGAGAGAGAGAGAGATAAAGTTAACAAAGTCAACTATATAACTTTGAATCCGTAGTTAAAAAAAAACACATTATAATGTAATTATTTGTTGCTTTCAATTTGTCGATTTATCACTGATCATATTTGTTCTGTATTGTAACTTATTTCCTGGGTCTGGTGTCCATGCCTGTGCAACAAGTGGTTATATATGTTGTAGAATCAGCTTCACATGCTATATGCTAGCCAGTTTATCTGTTTTATTCATAAGATTTTTGAAGTTTTTGCACTTTTTGTTTTCAGGAAGAAGAAGAGATGAAACGGCTGGAAGCTTTAAAGATACAGAGGCAAAAGAGGATTGCTGCTCGAGGTGGTACCATCCCTGCAATGTCACCATTGCCCTCGCTGCAAACCAGGAAACAAGGGCCGACAAAACTATCTCCAAGCACACACAGAGGATCAAAGTTTCGTGATTCAGAGCCAGGGTCATCATCTCCTTTGCAAAGGATGCCCATCAAAACTGGCTCTGTGCGCTCTGCCGATTCTCACAAAACCTCCAAATCCAGCAAACTGAGTACTGGAAACCACTCTGCTGTACACAGGTTAACCCGGTCTGTATCTTCATTGCCTGAACAAAAGAAAGACATTGCTGGTGTTGCAAGTAATCCTGAACAAAAGAAAGACATCGCTGGTGTTGCAAGTAATCCTGAACAAAAGAAAGACATCGCTGGTGTTGCAAGTAATGCTAAGCTATCCATGGCACGGATTCGAAGGTTATCAGAGCCTAAGGTGACTAACGGCCATCATGTTTCTTCAGTGAAGCTGCGGAGTACTGTAACAGTATCAAAGCCAAAAGTTTCTGATGGGCATGAGAGCAAGAAAATATCTGCTATCGTGAATTATGACAAAAGCAAGGCTGCTACTCTCCCAGAATTGAAAATCAGGACACCCAAGGGACCTGATGCTGCCCAGAGCACATCAACGACCAAAGGAGTGACACAGAAAGATGATTCTGTGAAGTCCACCTCTGAAGGTGGTCAACCGAAGGGGAATGATGACAAAATTTCACACCATAGTGATCGGGACGACAACCCAGTAATTGAGAAAACTCTCGTGATGCTTGAGAAACCTTCCATTCCCATTGTACATGCGGAAGAAACTTTGAGGGATGCGAAGGGACAGAATATTAAGGAGAAGACAGAGGTGTCAGAGTATGCTGCTATTCGGGCACCAGTTTCACCACTAACGATTGATACAATCAATAGAGAACCTGCTCGTGACCTATTACAGCAGCAACTTCAGTCTCATGAGGTATGGTTTATCAGATAACCAAAGGATTTTGCTTCCAGTTTTACATTTTTTTGTCTATACTGACTGCAACAGACCATGATGGGTTTGATTGCGTCTGAAAAGTTTACAAGCAAGTAATAGTCATTGTTTACAATCTAAAATTGCAATTTCAATAACTGCAACAGAAGAGGAAGATCCGTAGGCTGTATTCATATCTATGGTATTAATTCTTGGTCAGTGTTCCTAACTAGCAAAAGTGCAGTTTTATATGAATCCTTACTATTACCACATGTGAATTTCAAAAGCTTTTTATTTTTTAATTTTTTTTTTATGTTTTTTCTGGTCAGAGATAGCATCAGAAATTTTATTTGCAATTCAATTGCTTTCATTTATTTATTTATTTGTAATATACATCGTTAGGCATTTATCTTTCTTTGACTCTTCAAAAAGAATATAGCTATGAACAATAAGATATATTTAGTTAGTCATATCATAAATCGTGGACCAATTTCTGAGTGGTTTTTGTGCTTTGTGTAACCACATTGATGGATAGGTTACTACGAGTAATATGGAGAAGGAATCGGCAAAGTTTTCAAGCAATAGCACTGCTGCAAAACCATATCAAGCCCCTTATGTGCGAGTTCCTTCTCTGGAAGGTCCATGTACTCAGAATCCTGAGTATGGAAAAGCACCCACAAACTTAAAGACTCTGGCAATAGGCACAGTGACCATAAAAGCACTTGTACCTGAGTCTAGTAACCTTGAAAAGATTCCAGAAGCATTTGAAAAGCCTCAGGCAAAGGAATCATTAAAAGGGTTCAGACGGCTGTTAAAGTTTGGGAAGAAGAACCATGGCTCATCATCAGGTGAACGTAATGTTGAATCAGATAACGTCAGCATGAATGGTACTGAGGCAGGTGATAATGGGACAAACATTGTTTCTTCTAGTGAAGGTAACTTGCATTAGGCCTTGAAAACAAATAAACAAAACATTTTGACAACCGATCACATTCATTATGCGTGCTAGACAGAATTTGAAGTGTAATTAACATTATGGAATGAATAAAATAAGACTAATGAAAATTTGCAGCTATAAACTCCTAATTCATTCTTTGTAAACTCCTAATTCATGCAAGTCCTTGTACCAGTTAAACATTACATTATCCAAATCCATTGTGGATTTAATATTTGTAACACCATCTCTTATAGAATGTCTATTGCATGTGCCTCCGTTTTCTGGTTGTTGTAAACTTACCGTGCGAAAAAATCCATATGTTTTTCCATTTTTGTACTGAGGATACTGTAGGTTTCTATAGATGCTCCCGTCTGTTTTATCTGTCTATTAAGTGTTTCAATGTTCATGTGATCTCGTAGTAGTTTGCAATGTGGCACGTAGAGAACTAATGTATTTTTCTTGTGCAGTTCTAGGAACATTTAGTGAATAAAATGTTTTGCTGATGTGATTGATGTGACTTTGGCTCCGGGTTCACCTTGCTTTGTTTCGTTTGCTGTTGTGTGCACGCGCTTTTGATTGCTATCTCTCCTGTGTGTTTTATTTGTCATCACTAAGTCTGTTCATTTATGAAGATTGCAAGTCACTGGTTTGTGAAAAAATTAAAATTTGTAGGTTCACGGGGTGTGGATTGGGTCAATAAGAAGTTATTTATAGTCTGATCTCAAATACTATATAAGCTGACACTCATTTTTTTTTTGTGCTCCATATCAGTCTTTACATTAAAGAATCTGATATCACAAGATGAAACTCCAAATCCCAGCTCTACACAAATGTGTAAGTGTTTATCATTTTTGCAACACGCGTTGCTCCATTCAAATTTTTTTTTTTCCTTTTCTTTTTAATGATTCAATAATTTTCTAACCGCGTAGAATTTCATTCATATGGTTACAGCTTCTCGCCATTTCTCCTTGTTGTCACCATTCAAAAGAAAGACTAGCGAGAAGAAGCTGACAACGTGACGATGTGAATGCTTGCGAAATTGAAGACAGAAGCAACAAGGTTTCTCTGATTTTTGCAGCACTTGGCTGCAATCTGAGTCATAAAAGCTCTACAGATTTTCCTCTCCTGTATGTTTAAAAGCAAAATCTTAGTTTTGATGTTGTATAACTTGTCTTTGTACATTCATATTAGTTTGTTAGCGTTGCATGCGGAATTCGTTTGTAGCGCTCCTCTGCGTAATTTGCAAGCTCAACGATGATTGTTGTTGGACATAGTTTATTGTGGATGGGATTGATGTCGGGTTCGTGGATGTCACAGAGGGAAAATGCACAAAAATAGAGTTTCCACAACTGAGAAGTGGCTTGTGATTTTCTTTTAGATTTCAAGTTTCGACCGAGACAGGGTTGCAAAATTTGTTACATTATATGTCACTTTTGAACTCCTAGTCATGTTTTTCCTTTAGTACAAGCGATATTCGTATATTAATCTGCACAAAGGGGAGGGGGAACAGTGGGTTCAAGAGGAAGGCAGCAACCACACAATTGCGACCGCAAGTTATGCTCAAGAAATATGTGTTATGTTGCTTTGTAAGAGAATCCCACCACTAAAAATCCACTCTTTCCTTGGTTGAACTAAGATGCAGGAACTTAGGGCGTCTTTTAACCCAAAAAGTGTCTTGTACAAGATGAACAAACGAGTGCCAAACAAATTGTTACCACATGTTAATCAAATCTGATGACCAAGCAAGAAATGCTGCCTCTGCTCATTCTATTCGAAGCTTCCTCCGCCAAATACTCGGAAGCCGTCTGTGGATTTTCGATGCTTCGGATGAGATTCACAGCCTCTTGATTCTTCATGACCTGAAACACGTTATCGTTGATGGATTACTGTCTCTCTAATAGGAAGAACTGGCAGTAAATATGTGCGGGATGATCAAATGTCTTACCTCCCATATGCCATTGCTGGCTAAAATCACAAATTCAGTACCCGGATCAACCCCTTCAACCCCAACAACAAGGTCTGAGCTTTTACAAGTTTTGGTCTTTGCTGCATTGCCCGAAATCACACGCTAAAATGTGAGCATTTCGCACACGTATACGCACGCGAATTTTAAACACGAGCGTGTCAAAAATGAGGTATGGATACGGCTACTGCTGGACATGATGATTCGTTTCCGTTGAAGGTCATCAACTTTGTATCCCCAGCATGGCGTGGTCGAATCCAAACCTCATTTTCTTAAACAAGTAAACATTGTCACACCATCTGACGCATCAGTTGGTGAACAAATTTGGCGGCTCCAGGGTTATGAGTCCACGTTACCTCTAAACAACCTGTGTGACCAAATCTTTTTGGTTGATTGCTTCTTCTTGGTGCCTATCTGATGAGCGAAACCATCTTTACACACAACTGCTCTATAGTCTCCCATGTTAGCCAATACAAGCTTTTCCCCGTCCATCACCATCGCGGAAACTGAACCGACTCCGTTCGTCTCCTCCGAGGCCTCTCTAACCTTTGATCTAGCACCAAGAAAGGCTTTTCTCATCGTCTCCTTGCTCTTTCCCCTTATATGAGACTGCACAAAGTTGGACATAAAAAATGAACAATCAACAAATATTTTTCTCTGTTATATGAGCATAAATTCTCCCATCCTATTGCGCACACTCGAGCAACTCTGTAGTTGGTGTACACCAAAGAGAAAATAACGCAAAACCCCGTTCGCATGAGCCGGAACTAATTAACAATCATCTTAATGAAAATTGGATTGTGATTGCTTTAACTTGTGCTTAAACTAAGGGAAGGTGTTTCCTATACCTCTTTAGGCTTCTTGTCAAACAAATGTGACTGCATGTACTTGGTAACCCGGTCGCCAACCCGGGCATCGAAAACTCCGAAAAACCAGAGCTCAAGCTCTTCGATTTGCTCTCTCTGAGCCACAATAAAGTCGGAGTTGGAATCGCCATAGGTAGCCGGTGATGTGTAGCTCTCACAGGTGTGATATCCATGTGAGACTGCAGGCATCATCCACGACGGTTTCTTTGCCATGGTGGCCTCTTTCTTCTTCCTCCCCACACCACTTCCCATGAGGAAGCGTTTCAGCTGCAAAGCCCGAAACCACATTTTTTTGGTAAAATTAAGAAAGGAATGCTACTAGTTAAGGATACTTATATACATACATATAATATATATATGTATATATGTGTGTGTGTGTATTCACACAGATACACACAAACTTTTGGGTAAAAAATTAGTGATAATGACATACATTATACAAGGGAACAATGGAAACTCAAAAGTCTTAAAACTGAAAACAAGCAAAATGACAAAAAAAAAAACCAACAAAAATGCTATTTAACATCTATATGTACCATCATGTCTCTCTAATTGAGATGAAATACACATGTGTTGGTGGACTCTACATTTATTAGAGAGATGATACAAATAGATGATAAGTTTAGCACTACTTAAAAATCAAACAGTAATGTTTAAACAACATGGCTACGTCCAGGTTCAAAAATCAAACTTTGTATATGGTAATTCCATAATAATAATAATAATAATAAATTATTATTATTATTATTATTATTATAACAAAAATAATCACTTTTCTTTTTTTTTGTCATTTCCAATTTTTCAAACACCATTAATTAACATCTTACATAATCTAGCACCACCATAAAAGTTATCAACCAAAACTGAGAAACCCGGAAATAAGATTATCCAGATAGTCCAAGAACACGATCAAAAAGACTAAATAAATGCAGTTTTTCAAGAAAATGGAACATGTATATAGGAGAGTTCAAGCGCTAACCATGAAAACATGTGCAAACTTACATTTGGCTTGATCTGAATATCTTTAACGCCCATGAGCACCCCTGAAATATGATTAGGGGCCATTTTATCTTTAGCACTCATGAACACCCCTGAAATATGATTAGGGGCCATTTTATCTTTAACGCCCATGAGCACTCCTGAAATACGATCAGAGGCCATTCGGTGATTATCTAGTAGACGGAGAAGATAATCACCTTCAGGCCAACAAAAAAAGAAACAAGATAAATCACTTGAAGGGGAAGAATTTTTTAGAAATTGGAAATAATGGATAAATAGAGAAGAAATTAAGAGCTAAACTTGGCATATGTGATGGTTTGCCAGTTTTGTTGGTAATGTAATTATAATTTGGAGCTATTTAAAGTCAATGAGGAGTCTTAAGCTGGTTTTACATTCATCTAGAGACATCCTAATTTTAGGGTTAATGCATGTATTAAAATAGAAAATTTATTATCTTTAATCATCTCTCAATCTTTTTTTTTTTTGTCAAAATGATCTCTGAATCTGTTAGCAAGAAATTATAAAATTGTCACTGCCCATTTGTGGATATCATGGTTAGCAAGAAATTATAAAATTGTCACTGCCCATTTGTGGATATCATGGTAATGGGAATTATGTAGTTTCTGCGAGCATATTCATTCACCACGTTTATTGATCACCTTTACAATACATGTCTCACATATACAAAGACTATAAAATTTCTTCGATACAATCGATATTTTCATAGAAATATTTAAAAAATCAGATAAAGATATGGAAATGGGAGGCAAAGTCTAAACTTCGCCTCATCCCGAGGAACTCT
The DNA here is from genome assembly GCF_963583255.1 of Pyrus communis. Lineage (NCBI taxonomy): Eukaryota > Viridiplantae > Streptophyta > Magnoliopsida > Rosales > Rosaceae > Pyrus > Pyrus communis. The sequence continues at coordinate 15,182,165 of NC_084806.1, forward strand.
TATTAAGGCTAAAATCGACAGATATCGTAGATATTTCAGACATATATGTTAAAGATTAGATAAACTCTTATATTTCATCAAAACTAATATTTGACAATCCCTAATGTTTCATTTTATAATTTTCATCATTTTCATTAAAAACAACCAATACTGTTATTCGATATATTCGTCGATATTTCCAAAAACTTGCATAAATGTGAGTCAAACCAATAACTTTATTTCACATCTAAAGCCAAAACAAATAGTTTTGAAAAAAAATATAGTAGCTTAACAACAAAACCTCAGAATGATCTATGAAGATTTTCGTTCAGCTTATTTTATTGATAAATTAGGCCAACTAACTATTATAATTTCAATTTGGTGACCCACTTTAATAAAAGTCTTTGAAGTTTCTCCTCTCCTTTTTTTAATAACTGAATTATAGAGTAATTTTAAGCTTTAATGGTTCATACCTTTTTAACTCCATAAGCATCTCCAATAAGAGTCTTTATTTAAGGACTCCCGCCGTCATATTTGAGTACTCATTTCAAGACTTAAACGAAATCTTTGTATCCCTAAAGGAATATTACCTCCAATGAGAGTCCTTATAATATAATCCCTAAATTTGAAGTTTTTATGATTTTATATGATAATTTGATCGGATGCACATTTTTTGTTTATGTTAACCTTTTTTTAATTAATTAAAAGCATTTAAAGCATTAGAAGCTTCAATCAAGATTGTGGGTCCCATTCTCCATTCAAGATTATGTCCCTGTGCAGCTCCTATATATGGGTACGTATATTATGTATCTGGTAAGTGTCTATACTTTAGAAACTCACTTTTTCGATCCATTGAAGATTCATTTTGTAATATACTTTTTCTAGATTACCAAAAAAAAAAGAAAAGAGTAAAACAAATAATTCAGTCATAACACATAAAATTTTAAACGCGACTTTTATGTTAATATATGACACGTGTTGTTTGCTAAATAATTCCGTATATTTCAGTCTTGACACTAAGATCATTTTTCCTTCTTGTTCTTTTGGGTTTTGTAGAATTTGGTGTCAGAATCTAGAAGTTTGTTTTTCATTTGTAGCACCTCACCATCAACGGCATTTCCACGATATTTTAGTAATATCGTGAAGTTAAATCTAACTTTGGAACCAAAATTCAAGATATAGATTTGAATTTTATAATTTTCTAATCAAACAAATGGTTGAATTGGGAACGACGGCAAGAAGAAGGCCCCTTTGGCATTCATTTTATGTATGATGATTCTTCTTCTCAAGTTGATGGAGCTGTCAGCCTGTCATTCTCTAATTAAGTCTTTGACTACCTTCTCTCACGTTGCAAAGTTTCTATGAGCAATTAGGAATGATGTAATACGCTTGAGGTTTCAACGTAAAATTAATTTATAATTTGAGGAATTGGCCGAAGTCTTGGGACTTTATTCTCACAATTTCACATGCAGTAGGTTCCGACAATATAGCGATCAAAGTGTGGAAGGTTATGGGAGAGACGGGTATAGCATGACTCACAGGCCTTTTCAACAAAATTTTAAAAACGAAGAAGATGCCAAATGAGTGGGAAAGAGCACTTTGGCACCTAGAATAACGGTGACATACAAAATTATATGAATTATAGGGGTATTAAGTTAATGAGTTGTACAATGAAGTTTTGGGATGGCGTAATTCAGCATAGACTAAGGTAAGAGATAGGGGTCTCAAACAATCAATTTAGGTTCATGTCAAGGCGCTTGACCATGGAGACAATGTGACAACCCGTTCCAAATTTTACGTTTTTATTTTATTTAAAAAGCGTGAATTTATGAAATTGCCCTAGAGGCAAGGACTTTGACTTCTGTTAACCATCGTCTAGAGAGACGTATGACTTATTCTTTTAACATATTCTCGTAATACTCGTGGATGTGAACGCATAGGCGAAAGCCGTTTGCGAGTCCGGATTATAACGGTATAGTTACGGACGTTCGAAATTGGTTATTCAAGGTTTAGTGTTGATTAAATTAAATCCCCAATCAGAAATTGATTATTTAAGGTGAAGCCCAATCAGAAAAAGGAAAGAAAAGAAAAGAAAAAAAAAAAAAAAAAAAAAAATCCCAGCTTTCCTTTGGGTTTTTCCCACTCGCAACCACCCACTTTCCAAGGCCGATTCCGGCCAACTCCAGTGGAGTTTTTCGATGCCACCACCACCATCTTGAAGCTCTCATTCCCCTCTACAAAACCCACCCAAGAACCACCTTGATTAACCATGGTATGAGGCGGTTTGAGGCCACGAAAGTTGACGAAAATCAATGGTGCTCCCGCCATCCTTCTTGATTTTCCGGCAAATCGGCAAAGCAATGGCCGATGCCACCACTTGGGCTTTGTAGCCCATCATCCCAGGAGCAAAACCCAACCAACCTTGACCCCGTTGGACCACTGTAGACGACGAATCGATGTCGGGAAGTTTTAGGCACCCGCCGGCTTCGTGGGCAAAATTGAACATCTTCCGTCCACTTTTGGACTTTGTGGAAGGTATGAAAGTTTCTCCACTCACTGAGATATTCATTTCTGTGAAGTTTGAGAATTTTTGGAAATAGTTGAATTTTCCGGCGAGTCGGGGCGGCCGACCGCCACCCGCGGCGGCGCGTGGCCAGTGGGCCGCCAATGCTATTTTTAGGCTATGTCAAATGTCTTGAATTCAGTTTTTTCATTTAAATGACGTAGGTTGATAGTTGGAACCTAAATTCGTTACGATACGTTACTTGATAAAATGTGAATCGATGATCCGACCGTTGGATCGTCACCAAAATTGGGTACATTATAATACGTAATATATAAAGATTATAGGAATTTACGGATCGGGAATCCGACTTACGGATCTTCCTGAATTGGATTTGTAAGTTAGTAAAATAAATGTTCACGGCCATTTGTTTTAGGCAATTGGCGGAGATCTGACCGTTGGATCGTAATGAAATTTTAATATGTTATTCTAGAAACATATTTTGGATCGTTGGGAGTTGCGGATTGGAAATCTGATATGCGGATCTTCCGGGCCAAGTTATACAGGGTTGTAAGCCCTACCGTCGATCTTTGATCGACGGTTGACTTGTGGTCAATGGGTATCAAACTATTTTAGAATGTCGTTGAGGTTGTGTTTTATGTGAATTACATATTCTACGGATAAGAGTTCTGAGATGTGATTTGATAATTGGTCACAGGGACCAATCATTCAGGACGCCTCGATGCGTGCGCTAGAGAATCATAGCGTGGACTCCAGGTGAGTGGATCTTTTCCTTTTTATCGTACATATTGTTGAGAGTTCTATCAACACTTTTAAATTGATTAGGCATATTACTTTCATATATAATTATTGTGAATGCTTGAAGTACAATATGAACTACGAATGACTTGATCCGTGTCTAAGTTACGTAGGCAGTCTAACGAGACGTTAGATGCAGCCATAAAATATTTGAGACAAAAGCTATATTTGGGAAATTGAGTAATGCGAAGGAAATTGATAAAGACAAGTTTTAGTTTTGTGAATTAGTTAGTTAATTAGTGTTAATTGGGTTATTATGGATAATTATCTCTGAAAATAAGTAGTTCGGGAGTAGAGCGTTATTGATTGTACATTTCACACTATATAGTTTATAATTGAAAATGCTACAACATGGTTGAATGTTTGATTGCATCATGGTATATCCATATGTATACTACTTGCATATAATTATTGGGAATGGTTTCAAGTGCAAAGGTGGACGCAGGACACCCAGGTAAGCTTCAGGTGAGTACATGTTGATGTTAGTGATGGTAGTGAGTACAATTGTGTTGAGATATAGTATAGCTCATAAACCGGCACCCCGGTGTTAGTGCTCCCGCCCGTGGCCAGGGCACAGTCCTTCACGTGATGTTCACCTCCCGCACCTCACGCTCACCTTGGATTCAAGGTAGGTGCACAGTTCTGTCGTACAGACCACTTTCGATGGTTCCGACTCGTAGGTGACCTGCGATTATTCGCCCAGTGTTCACGTGATCGTAGCACTTATTTACACCCAGTCCTGTCGTACAGACCACTTTAGGTGGTTCCGACTCGTGTGCAGGTATACTTATTGAGCTATTAGCTAGCCACGATTGATGAGATATGGATAAGTCGTACAGGTCACTATAGGTGACTCCGACTTATATGCTAACCATGATTGATGAGATATGGATAAGTCGTACAGGTCACTATAGGTGACTCCAACTTATATGCTAGCCAGGATTAATGAGATATGGATAAGTCGTACAGGTCACTATAGGTGACTCCGACTTATATGCTAACCATGATTGATGAGATATGGATAAGTCGTACAGGTCACTATAGGTGACTCCAACTTATATGCTAACCATGATTGATGAGATATGGATAAGATGTACAAGTCATTTTAGATGACTCTGACTGATATATCACTTTGTATTGATTTAGTTCATTTGACCTACTTTTTAATGTATGGTGGAGTTGATGGCAAACCGTGGTTTTGGTCATTTCTTAGTATGGTTTGGATATATGTATATATGTTGTACTGTCTTATGGAAAACGATACTGGTTTTACATTTAGGGGCATTACTTTTTGAGAGGTAGTAACTTTGGGCAGCTTGGTTTTATTGTTTACTCACACCCTTCTGTTTGGTGCCCTCCAGGTTTTAACTGCTGAGTTTGTATCGACAAGAATCTGTGGCGAATCTTAGTATTGATGAATATTTTTAAGGGTATGATTCTTACCCACACTACTGTATATGATTCTTACCCACACTACTGTACCTTACTTATGCTCTGACATCGCGTGTGAAATGGGTTCGCTCCCACTCGTAGCGCACTCTGGTATTTAGACACTTTTAGATTCAAATTCATTCACTTTTTATACACTATCACATTTTATGGCTTCGTCACCTTCCAGGTGTCGGCCAGCACAGCTCGATTCAGGGTCCAAGTGGACTTTCTGGGTCGGGGTGTGTCAGTTTGGTATCAGAGCATATGTTGGGCAGTATTGTGTTCATCACACGCGTGATGTGAGCACTCTTGGTTTTTGTGTTTGACGTTCGAATGATGCCACCTCGTCGAATATGGAAAAATATGTTAACTTTTCTTCAGTTTTGGACAATTTTGTGGTCTTGACGACATTTTATAAAATCATTCTGGCAGTTGTCCTTAGAATTGAAACGAAGATTTTCCTTGTGGAGGAAAGGTATAAAAGTGAGGCAAGTTGATGGCCTAAGTAAATGTTTTGACAATCAGGTATCGCCAGAGATATTACCAAATAATTCTATCATTGTCCTACCGCCGTTAGTATTGATTCTTTAAAGATTGGAAATCTTAGTTAGTCTTGATTTCTTAGTAACATTTCGCGGAAGATCATCGGAGGGATAATTATTGTTCGGTCCCTATTAGCACTAATATCTTCAAGCATACTTGTGTTCATGTTGGATCTTTAGGAGGAAGATCGACTGTCGATGAAGTCTTTTTGAAAGTAGATCTTAGGCAAGGTCTTTTTCTAGCATTGGGATTTTTCAATCAACGCTATTCTAGATTTTTGCTTTCGTAGTTGTACTTATTAAATGGGTGAGAATAGGCTTGCGAATGTAAGTTGTCATATCCTGGGAGTTGTAGAAATCCAAAAAGCAATCATCAAATCCTCCTAGGATCAATGAACTATTTCGCTTGAGCCGAATAAATTAGGATCGTGGAAGCTTAGGAATAAGCTTTGCAATAGGACAGTAAACTCATGATTGTTGTTTTTACCCTATCACTTATCTAGGCAAACGAAAACCCTTTGACTAACCACCTCTCGATCACTTCCATAAGTAGACATTAGAATCGAAATGTGGGATGATATCTCACTGTTAGATTGTTATGAGTGTGGAGGAAACTGTGAAGACCTTTTAGTTCGTGTCGTAGAGTTGGTTAGTAGTACTGTAAATTCGAGGATGTATACTTTTGGCGTCATATCCCAAAAATCTTACCGCGGATACCACCACATTGTTAACTTGGTATGGTAACATGATTGAGTATTGCTTTTATTTTTCACGATTAGAACCGTTTGAAACGAACCATCTTATTCATTGACCTAAAGTCAACAGTCATTACCTTATTTTGAAGGCTAGATGACACTTCTCTGGGGAGATTTTGATGATGCATGGTGATTGTCGATTGATGTGATAAGTCAATTCGGATTCAGACTTTCTTAGTATGTTAACGCTTATGTTTCTCGGTGGTAGAACCGCTAAAGATGAACCATCATACTTATGACCTAGAATTAACAATTTCTAATTTCATTGGAATATTGATTGGGACTCTTATGTAGAAAAGTGTGTCCAAATCTTCATTGATCTTCGAACTTTTTATTACATTTACTTTTTGGAACAAGCTAAGTTTTGTCGGAGGCAATAGTAGAATTAAATTGGCATCTATGAGTGCACTATGGTGTATCTACTCTCGCACACTTCCAGCCTGTCCTTTTCTATTTAATTGGGAAGTATGAGTATCGATATAGAGTTACCTTTAATCTACCAAGAAATGGTTCAAATGATTTTAATCATTTTGTATGAATGGAGTTAGGAAGTATCTTTTTATATGCGCAGTTCGAGATATGTTGTATATGTAAAGAATGTGAAATTCATTAATCGTGATGCTAAACCAATGATACGCTTATATGATGTTCCAATTGGTGGTTGTTTACTTAAGTAGAAAACAATATTCTTCTTGCTCTAAGAATTGAAGTATTGGCAATAGTTATTTCCTTAAAATGGGTGTTGAAATTTCAACAACAAGACACTTGTGAAGACCACTAAGATAGAAGTGGGACGTAGTCAACCTCTTCGGGGGATGTGATCTAGAAGTTCTCTTTGTGACGTGATCAAATGTGGAAGTAGGAAAGAGATAAATCGAGGCTCCCTTTGATGTGTTCTAAATGAATCCTCACTCTAGATGCACCCCACTTTTGATTAATGTCGTGGGGATATTGAGGATATAGAGTTCAAATTTCCTTGGGCAACTACAATTTTCTAATTGCGTCCAGAGGACGATGACTTTTTGAGAAAACTACTCCTAGACTTCTATACAAATTCAGCAAACAGAAACCTGACAAGATTATCATCTTGGTGTATTTATATTTCATCGTGTTACATGTTTCACTTCCAAGCCTTTAGAAGTCGTTATGAAGGTTTTGAGTATTAGAAGTTGTTCAGTATTGTATTTCTACCCCTAAATTAACGATTAAATTGAAATGAGTTACTCAGACCTTTGTGGACGAGTTGCATCTTGTTTGTCCCACCATTAGCATGGTTGCAGTATATCCTTATCTCTATTCTAGTCACTTGTAACCACGGTTACAATTTTGGGTTAACTATGGTATCATTGGAGTTGATGTATGGAGATTTTACGCACAGTGCATATTTAATAGATGTATACTTTTGTTAGAATTATGGGTAACTACGGTTACATTCCTGTTTAGGAGTATGGTATCCTTCGAAATATAATACAAATATTGTATGTGCAGCTTGTGATTTACAGCAGATTATTGCGAACAAATATTTGATTGAGATTGTGATGTTGAAAATTTATGTTATTGACGATGTTGCCTCAGAAGGTAGTGAATGAGTAAGATCGAGGCTGGTATGTGTATTTCCCATTGAGGGGCAAGATGGTAATATTGCACCCTCGGGAATTGTTACTTGCTTATCAAGACAACAGTGAATTGTCGGTTTTGTGAGGTACAGACCGTAATATTAATAACTTATTTGTTGGGTTGTTAAGTAAGTAAACAAGTAGATTATTCTACGTTAATATTCGTATTTACTTATTTAATTCGTTAATTGTTAGGTGGGCTTGACCCAAAAATATTACATGCTTAATTTCGAAGTGCATTACGCTTTGAATACGTTTATGAGAGGATAGTAGGAATTTGGAGGCATGAAAGAAGAGTCACTACACTCCGATCATGACAGAATGTCATCTTTTTTTTATCTAGTCGCTATAACTTGATGTCTTCCTCGTGTATGTATTTACATACATATCTCTTTAAATTTGAGTATTCAACGTTGGACTGACGATTTTAAATTTCGAGGACGAAATTTTCTTAAGTTGGGTAGATTGTGACAACCCGTTCCAAATTTTACGTTTTTATTTTATTTAAAAAGCGTGAATTTACGAAATTGCCCTAGAGGCAAGGACTTTGACTTCTGTTAACCATCGTCTAGAGAGACGTATGACTTATTCTTTTAACATATTCTCGTAAAACTCGTGGATGTGAACGCATAGGCGAAAACCGTTTGCGAGTCCGGATTATAACGGTATAATTACGGACGTTCGAAATTGGTTATTCAAGGTTTAGTGTTGATTAAATTAAATCCCCAATCAGAAATTGATTATTTAAGGTGATGCCCAATCAGAAAAAGGAAAGAAAAGAAAAGAAAAAAAAAAAAAAAAAAAATCCCAGCTTTCCCGTGGGTTTTTCCCACTCGCGACCACCCACTTTCCAAGGCCGATTCCGGCCAACTCCAGTGGAGTTTTTCGATGCCACCACCACCATCTTGAAGCTCTCCTTCCCCTCTACAAAACCCACCCAAGAACCACCTTGATTAACCATGGTATGAGGCGGTTTGAGGCCACGAAAGTTGACGAAAATCAATGGTGCTCCGGCCACCCTTCTCGATTTTCCGGCAAATCGGCAAAGCAATGGCCGATGCCACCACTTGGGCTTTGTAGCCCATCATCCCAGGAGCAAAACCCAACCAACCTTGACCCCATTGGACCACTGTAGACGACGAATCGATGTCGGGAAGTTTTAGGCACCCGCCGGCTTCGTGGGAAAAATTGACCATCTTCCGTCCACTTTTGGACTTTGTGGCAGGTATGAAAGTTGCTCCACTCACTGAGATATTCATTTCTGTGAAGTTTGAGAATTTTTGGAAATAGTTGAATTTTCCGGCGAGTCGAGGCGGCCGACCGCCACCCGCGGCGGCGCGTGGCCAGTGGGCCGCCAATGCTATTTTTAGGCTATGTCAAATGTCTTGAATTCAGTTTTTTCATTTAAATGACGTAGGTTGATAGTTGGAACCTAAATTCGTTACGATACGTTACTTGATAAAATGTGAATCGATGATCCGACCGTTGGATCGTCACCAAAATTGGATACATTATAATACGTAATATTTAAAGATTATAGGAATTTACGGATCGGGAATCCGACTTACGGATCTTCCTGAATTGGATTTGTAAGTTAGTAAAATAAATGTTCACGGCCACTTGTTTTAGGCAATTGGCGGAGATCTGACCGTTGGATCGTAATGAAATTTTAATATGTTATTCTAGAAACATATTTTGGATCGTTGGGAGTTGCGGATTGGAAATCTAATATGCGGATCTTCCGGGCCAAGTTATACAGGGTTGTAAACCCTACCGTCGATCTTTGATCGACGGTTGACTTGTGGTCAATGGGTATCAAACTATTTTAGAATGTCGTTGAGGTTGTGTTTTATGTGAATTACATATTCTACGGATAAGAGTTCTGAGATGTGATTTGATAATTGGTCACAGGGACCAATCATTCAGGACGCCTCGATGCGTGCGCTAGAGAATCATAGCGTGGACTCCAGGTGAGTGGATCTTTTCCTTTTTATCGTACATATTGTTGAGAGTTATATCGACACTTTTAAATTGATTAGGCATATTACTTTCATATATAATTATTGTGAATGCTTGAAGTACAATATGAACTACGAATGGCTTGATCCATGTCTAAGGTACGTAGGCAGTCTAACGAGACGTTAGATGCAGCCATAAAATATTTGAGACAAAAGCCTTATTTGGGAAATTGAGTAATGCGAAGGAAATTGATAAAGACAAGTTTTAGTTTTGTGAATTAGTTAGTTAATTAGTGTTAATTGGGTTATTATGGATAATTATCTCTGAAAATAAGTAATTCGGGAGTAGAGCGTTATTGATTGTACATTTCACACTATATAGTTTATAATTGAAAATGCTACAACATGGTTGAATGTTTGATTGCATCATGGTATATCCATATGTATACTACTTGCATATAATTATTGGGAATGGTTTCAAGTGCAAAGGTGGACGCAGGACACCCAGGTAAGCTTCAGGTGAGTACATGTTGATGTTAGTGATGGTAGTGAGTACAATTGTGTTGAGATATAGTATAGCTCATAAACCGGCACCCCGGTGTTAGTGCTCCCGCCCGTGGCCAGGGCACAGTCCTTCACGTGATGTTCACCTCCCGCACCTCACGCTCACCTTGGATTCAAGGTAGGTGCACAGTTCTGTCGTACAGACCACTTTCGATGGTTCCGACTCGTAGGTGACCTGCGATTATTCGCCCAGTGTTCACGTGATCGTAGCACTTATTTACACCCAGTCCTGTCGTACAGACCACTTTAGGTGGTTCCGACTCGTGTGCAGGTATACTTATTGAGCTATTGGCTAGCCAGGATTGATGAGATATGGATAAGTCGTACAGGTCACTATAGGTGACTCCGACTTATATGCTAACCATGATTGATGAGATATGGATAAGTCGTACAGGTCATTATAGGTGACTCCGACTTATATGCTAGCCATGATTGATGAGATATGGATAAGTCGTACAGGTCACTATAGGTGACTCCGACTTATATGTTAGCCATGATTGATGAGATATGGATAAGTCGTACAGGTCACTATAGGTGACTCCGACTTATATGCTAGCCATGATTGATGAAATATGGATAAGATATACAAGTCATTTTAGATGACTCTGACTGATATATCACTTTGTATTGATTTAGTTCATTTGACCTACTTATTAATGTATGGTGGAGTTGATGGCAAACCGTGGTTTTGGTCATTTCTTAGTATGGTTTGGATATATGTATATATGTTGTACTGTTTTATGGAAAACGATACTGGTTTTACATTTAGGGGCATTACTTTTTTAGAGGTAGTAACTTTGGGAAGCTTGGTTTTATTGTTTACTCACACCCTTCTGTTTGGTGCCCTCCAGGTTTTAACTGCTGAGTTTGTATTGACAAGAATCTGTGGCGAATCTTAGTATTGATGGATATTTTTAAGGGTATGATTCTTACCCACACTACTGTACCTTATTTATGCTCTGACATCGCGTGTGAAATGGGTTCGCTCCCACTCGTGCCGCACTCTGGTATTTAGACACTTTTAGATTCAAATTCATTCACTTTTTATACACTATCACATTTTATGGCTTCGTCACCTTCCAGGTGTCGGCCAGCACAGCTCGATTCAGGGTCCAAGTGGACTTTCTGGGTCGGGGTGTGTCAGACAATCTTTCTCTTATGAAGATTGATGGAACAATATAGAGATATGCAAAAGAATTTGCACATGGTCCTTATAGATTTAGAAAAAGTGTATGATAGTGTCCCTAGTAATTTTTTTTGGAGGATTCTAGAGAAGAAATGAGTACAAGTAGCATATATCCAATCAAAAAAGGATATGTTTGATGGAGTAAGGACGTCAATAAGAAATCATGAAAGATAAACTGAAAGCTTTCCATAGCCATAGGGTTACACCAAGGCTTAGCTTTAAGTTCTTACCTTTTTGCATTGGTTATGGATGAGTTAATAGGATATATTCAAGATGTTATCCCTTTTGTGTATGCTTTTTGCAGACAATATAGTGTTGATAGATGAACTCAGGAGGGAGTAGCGAAGCTTAACCTTTGGTGGGAAGTGTTAGAATCTAAAGGTCTTGGCATAAGTTGGTCAACATAGAGTATATGGAGAGCAAGTTTAGTGGGAACGAGCGTCCAAATTAGATAGGGGTGATGATTGGAGATCAAGAAGTACCAAAAATCGAACGCTTTTGCTATCTTGGATCTATCTTGCTAAAGAACGGAGAATTGGATGGAGATCTCAACCATAAAATACAAGTTGGATGGATGAAGTGGAAAAATGTATCAGGTGTGTTGTGCGACCGTCATATGCTACTAAAGCTTAAGGAAAAATTTTATAGGACAACAATAAGGCCAACAATGCTTTACAACACTGAATGTTGGGTTGTCAAGCATCAACAATAAGGCCAACAATGCTTTACGACACTGAATGTTGGGTTGTCAAGCATCAACACGTGAAAATAAATTAGCTTAGCGGATATGAGAATGGTTAGTTGGATGTATGGGCACATGATAAAGGACAAAATTAAGATCAGAGATATTTGAAGTGAAGTACAAGTGACTGCGATTGAAGATAAGATGAGAAAAAATTGGTTAAGGTGGTTTGAACATGTGAACCGAAAAGATAATATAAAGATTAGGAGGAGAAAATTTGAGTGTTCATTTCTTCTTATTAGAGTGTCTATTTATAGGCTTATGATTTACATAGAAAATGTCTTAAATAATTATATATTACATATTGACTCATAATTTAATAGCCATTTCATAATAATAGGGTAAAATGTTGTTTGACCACTTGAACTATTTGTTTTGTAAATTAACCCCCAGAACTATTTGAAATAAGTCAATTAACTTTCACCGTCATATTCGATGAAATTTCATCCAACTTTGCCGGCAAATATTGGCATGACTTTACTCTCAAGAGTGAATCACGTGCTAGTCATGTGCCAATATTTGATGGCAAAGTGAATGGAATTTTATCGAAGCTAATGATGAGGGGTTAATTGGCTAATGTCACATAATTTAGAGGGTTAACTTAACAAAAAAAAAAAATTCAGAAGTCAATTTCAACTAAAATAATAATTCAAGAAGTCAAATCGTATTTTATTCTAAAAACAATATTTTCAACATCAACCTTATTTTAAATTTGGACTAAAAGCAACTAATGGAAAAGGATAGAAAGTTGGTGACTTCTTTGGTGAACAATGTATAAGAGGCTCTTGGGTCCAATATAAAATGAGGCCCAAGAATATTCAAACGAGGCCTTAGCATATAGATCTTAAAATAAGGAAAACTAATGAAAATGATTTCAAAATTTTGAGTTTTAAAAATAAGGACAAAATAGAGAGTAAAAAGAATAGTACCAGGATTGACTTTTTAGTGTAAAAATATGATTTTTCTTTAAAATGAACAGTACCGCAAGCTTTTCGTTAAAACTCCCCTTAAAATAAGAACAAGTGAACAACCAATCCATATACTCTAGCAGACAGATTACATTGTTATGCTTACATTTTGCTTGAGTATTGAAAATTTGAAACTCTACTCTTTTTGTAAGTTAAACTCAATGATGGTAATCATACTTTAAAAGACTAACAACATGTTTGAAAGTATTTTTAAAACAATTAAAAACTTTTTTGGTTAAAGTGTTTTTGGGTGTCAAAAGCATTTGAAGTGCACTTTGGAAGAAACACTAGTTAGTTCTTACAAGAAGCACTTCAAGTGTTTTTCAAGATTCACTTGTAATTTTACTAAAAATTAGTTCAAAAAACACTTTCGTCAAAATTGTTTACAGTAATTTTAAAATCACTTCCAAACACAACCTAATCCACATGGCTTTTTATCATTTTTAATACATTCGATATTATCTACATTAAGCAATGGGGGAGTGGCTAAACCTCAAATTAGGCTAACCATAATAATTTGGTTCAAAATTGTCTTTGGTGAGATTCGAACTTAACACCCCTCACTTACAAACGAAGAATAATACAATTAGACCGTAATACTAAGTAATAATGATAATTAGACTGATTGATACTCAATTGAAAATGGAGAGTAAGTTGAGTTTGAAAATTCTAAAAACTAACTATTTGTATTTTTAATAAATAGGCTATCTTTTTCAAGTTGGTTTTGAGTTCAATTTGTGTAAACAGTTCCACTAAACAAGAATTTTCAAGAACAAATTTTGAATTAAAAAAAAATTAAATTCAAGTTAAATACCAAACAGTCTTTTAATTGCTCCTGCAAAAGAAAAACATATATATATATATATATATACACAAAATAGAAAATAGAAATGGTAATTTTCAAACCATGAGGATCCTCTTTGTGAGGATCATGGGAATCCTCAAATCGTGTTCGTTCATCGTACATCGTGTGGTCAGAAAGTAATTTAAATATTTTTATTTAAAATTAAATATGAATAGTATCTGACGAAAACTGATCGCACGATATATAATAAACGAACACGATTTAACGATCTCCAAGATCCGCACAAAGAGAGGATCCGAAGAGGATCCTTATTCATTTCCAAAAACCTTTGCAAAACTCCTCAATTCCCACCAGAGAGAAAAAGAAAGAGAGCGGAGGCGAAGATGGCCCTCTCTCGTCTCCTCCTTCCGCAGCCATGGCATCATCATCATCTCCCCAAAACAGGTAAAATCCACTTCACCCAAAGCATCCTTGTTACTTTTCATCCAACACATTTTCTCACAAAATCGATTATATGTACCGTTTCAGCGCTTCCCATATCGACAAGATGGTGTTCTTCTTCGTTGAGCGGTGCGGCGGAGAAATCGTCGGGTTCCGAGAACTCGAAGGAGAAGGAGCGAAGAGCTGCAGCGGCTGATAAGTCAGATAACAGCAAGTGAGATTTTTTGAAACCCTGCAAAAGTTATTATTCCATTATATGTGTGGAGGAATGAACAATTCATGAAATTAGCCAACATTAAATTGTAGAACGATTCATGAAAAAACCCCAAATTGTAGAAAACCCGTACATTAAGCCCGTGATTTAGCACACAATGCCGAAAATGTAAAACCAAATTATCTTGTTGATCGAGTACATCAAGCATGTGGCGTGCCAACTATGCAAAAATAGTAATTCTGAACTACCCTAAAGTCTATGATAGTCTCCCTAAGTCTGTGATCGTCTCAATGCGGATGATGATACACGTGAAGAATCAATTGTAGATACAAACATAGGAAACGTTAGCCCGAACTCCCCATTTTTTGTAGATATGGCCAAATGGTATAAAAAATTACTCCTGGGAAATTTCATTTAGTGCTCAAGAGAGTCCGAGCAACCAAATAGAGATCAGAAAATTGTGTGCAGAACATATAGGCGTAAGCAAAAATATGCATAGTTGAGCAAAATATGTGCAGTGTATGCAGGCTTGCCATATACTCACGTTCTGAAATATTTTGGAAAGTAAAAAATACACGACTTATGGTACTTTCTGTAGTTTGCATTTTATTTTAGTTATTAATTAATTTGTGTGTTTTGGGGGATTGGCGTGGGAAGGTGTTGTGAAGGTGCAACATCATCAGTCAATTGTATTTATAATGTGTTTGCCCGTATCTTATAATCGATCTTGGTTGCTAAGCCTTTGTAAAATTGGATTTATAGATATATGGAGATGCATAACAAAGTGGGAGGATCTTGGGATGCTCTGAAAGACATTTTTACTAATGTGAGGGAAAGAATGCTGGGAAGTCCCCGATTTCAGAAGCAACGAACTATCAAAGCAATTGACTCCGCATCTGATAGGACAGTTCCGGAGGTTATTAAGACAAAGAATAGTCCACATGACACTGCAAATGATCAACCCAATTGTAGTATTCGAATGCCAAAAGTCACAAGAGACTCTGACGGTTTCAAGGAGAATGTCTCAATGAGTCTAAGAAATGATATAATTGGGGAATGCTCTTCGTTTGAAGTACATGATGCTACAGCTTCTAAACGAGTCGAGGTGCATAAACATATAGATAGTACCGAGCTTGGCAAGTCTAAAGGTACAGCTCAGGCCTCAGGAGGTGTACTTTGTTCTTCAGAGAACTTGGCTGGTGTCATTGTGTCTGATGCTAGAAAGGAGCATTATGGTTCAGAAAATGTAGAGAATAACTCAACAAATGTGTCATCGAATATAAGGGGGGAAGAATCTTTGAGCAGTTTTATTGGTGTGGCTGTATCTAATAAAAAAGGGAAACATGTTGGTCGTAAAACTGTTGAAAATGGTGCAAGCGGAAGTTTAGTTCAATCATCTGAGGCCTTCATGGATTCTCAAATCGACGAAAGATGTGTTACAGAAACTGCAGCTTTGAATATAACACGGAAAATATCTTCCAAGGATATGGGTCAATCAGAAGCCATGCCTAAATCACACAGAAAACTAGAGGAAGCCGTGTCGGACAACATTGGGGTTCTCAAATCAGAAACTGAGTTCCAGTCCTGCTTAACACATCAGTTACCTGGTGAAGATTCTAGGATATTGCAAAAGGATGTTGCAAATGGATTCACAGAAGTTGGAAATCGAAACCGTCAATATGAGAAAACAACTTCAATATTTGATCAAACACGTACTGTAGGTACTGATGTGGGTAAAATGCCTGCTTTATCTAAAAAGGTGGGGTTGGCAGACATGTTTATGAGGACAATGAATGGTCAAAAAGATGGAAAACTGGCCAGTGAAAGGAGCGATGGTTTGTTGGCTTCAAATGGACTTTTGGGAGTTTTAAATGAAACAAATGAAACAAATGAAACAACTAGAGATGAAGAAGATATGGGAAAAGGATTCAGCATCAATGGCTTAATTGGCTGCATTAAGGAGCTTCCTAGGGAATCCTTATTTGTTAAACCTCAGAACTGTGCTATCCTCAACAAGTCTGATGACATCATTAAAAACGGAGGCTCCGTTCCAAAGGTTCCAAGCCTTGCTGATTCACATAAGCGTGATGCTGAAGGGAAAGAAAGTTCGTCGAGAGGCCATGCCATGGGCAAGGGGACTAACTCTGTCAGTGGGAGTGAAGAACAACCATGTAGGGAAACCCCTCCCCTGACACAGACATATTCCATATCTGAAAGTGACAGTGATGACTTGAAAGTTGCATCTCCAAAAAAGTCAAAACAAACCCGGCAATTCCATCTTCCAACTGGTAAGGAAGGCTTCGAAAGAAAGGTATTGGTGAAATTTTTGCCTAAAAACGTAAAAGAAGGTAGTGTTCTTGATGTTCTTTGTTGTTGTGGGGACATCGTGAAGATACAGCTGCTTCCCTTAATCGAAGGAAGCAATTTCAGAAATGCTTGGGTTCATTTTAAGGTATATGGCAAAATGCTTACTTAAGGTTAAAATGTCCCTTTATTTTTTTAAACCAAAAGTATGCCCTTTTGTTTTCCAGTTACGGCTCATCATGTTCACACGTTTTTGTTCATACTGCTACAAGAAATTGAGAAAACTGTGAGTCTTATTATTTGTAGCTGAAATGACGAACTGTTCCCAACTCTGGTTGTCCTGAAGACAACTCATGGAATTGTGGCTGGTTGCATTGTATCTCGTAAGCAAAATCTAAGCCATTTCACAATTCTCTTGACTGTCCTTGGTATTATTGCAGACCCAGGAAGGATTACAGAAGGCTCTCGGGAAAACTGACCTCACTGTAAGAAATATCGACGCCTTTGTTGAGGCGGCTTCTTCAAGAGATGTGCCTAATAAGGGTACCGTTCCGAACCTGATTGGTGATCCTAAAGTTCCTACTGCATTGGTAAAGAATCCCACACGAACAGTTGTGATTAAACAGTTGACTGATGATATAAGCTCACATCACCTAAAAGAAGCTCTTGACTTCTGTGGAAGTGGCATATCCGGCGTTTTCTTGGGTTCCTCAAGCTCTGTTGCTTATGTGGAATTTGAGGTGAGCTTATTTACCCTTTGCTTCTGTATTTTTACTGAATAACAAAGCATCATGTTACCAAAACAAAGAAGGAAAAAAAATTATAAACCCATTTTCTATCGTTCTTGAAGTTAAAAAGTGGCTAAAGGCTTGGGTTCCCGTTGTTCCGACTCTTGCATGTTAAACTATTGTTTCGCTGTGAATATTTATTTCACCTGGCTGGATACTGAATGAACCTTGTATTAAATTTTAGTGTTAAGCTTTCTCATCATAATATCATATTCTGGAATTCATCCTTTGAGTGCTTGATTTCAGACAGAAGAAGCCAAAGAGATGGCAATTACCGCACATACTATACGAGTTCAAGGAAAGCTTCTACCGATCTATAGAATTGATGTGCCAAGAACAACTGTGGTGAGGATTTCAAATTTCGACGAAACAGTATCACTGACACAAATCCAGCATATATGTACATCCCGCGGGGGGATAAAGCGTGCGAAGGAGAGATCCAAGGGCATTGTGGATGTGCAATTCAAGCTTGCTGAATGGCCTAATATGTGGACCATCCTCAACAGGTAGTGTAATGCATATAAAGTGGAAGATGTTCATCGCCTTCATCCATTAAATGTTTCTGATATAGTCCGTCTGTCCCTTGTTTCTAGCCTGAACGGACTGCGATTCGAGGGCCACCAGTTGATCGCACAGCCTGCACCTGTTTTCCCTCCGGAAGTCCTTCAAGCCCTTTGGAGTCAGCCAGACGAAAGAATTCATGTCCAATCTGTTTTACGCAGACTAATCCACGACGCTGAACTAAATGTTGAAATCACTAACATTGCTACCAAAGTTTATTTTGATTGAGTTATCATTACAGTCTTTCATTCCATAAACTTTGTGACAAGATCAAATTTGGCCACGCAAATTTGACATGTATAAAATTGTTCTAGGTTTAGACCATCATCTTCTTCCTCCTCATCAATACCAGTCTTCAAACCCAAAACCATGAGGATTTATGCTCGCGCGCTTACCACAAGGCTGGGAAACAGACTGGTTCAAGGTTGATTAAATAGAGACTCCCGAGCGATGCAGCAACCAAACATGTATTGGCTGTGCACCGGCAACAGAGAACCTAAAAAACGCAAAGTAATGGTCTCAAAACAGACACTGTTCAAGAATGAATCTACTTCAAGACGACAACAAAATGCAGTATGACAGAAAATTCATCCAATAAAAAGTTCTCCATCTGTCAACAATATTGGAAACTGCTCTTGAAAACAAAATTCGATCGAAGATAAAGAAAGGGATTACAATCACAGTACATTGAAAATATTCCATAACAAAATTGTAAACTTCACGACCGAAATTGCTTAAGCTGTAGCCTTTTTCAATTTTGCAAGCTCGCTCCTGACCAGTCCGGCCCTCTGCAAATCAGGTAAACATGTTAGTTTGGGATGGTTCAACATGACAAGGACAAGAAAATAACAGTAATCATCTAAATGATTAAGATAAATAACGTCATGGTAAGGAGCATAACCAACCTTAATCTTAGCCAACATGAGCTTGAATCGGTCAAAGTCGTTAAGAGATGCTCTTCTCTTCTGAACAATCAGTTTTCTACCCCATGAGCTGTTCTCCCACTTCTTCTTCACATCTGCCAACATACATACAATTATGAAAAGAAAACAAAGGCGCGGAAAAGAAAACAAGACTATCATTATTTATGGATAATGGAGTGGACCAGCAGCTTCCATTGCGGCAAGCAATTCCTTCTTCTTGGGCACCCTCTTGATATCAATCTTGATGTCAGTGAGTGAAAGTCTCTTGAAGTTCATTTGCGACCTCACCATATTAGGAGCATCGACAAGAGCCTACAAAGGACAAAAAGCAGAATTACGAAATCAAAACCATGATATACACAAATGAATTCAGTGTCGACGACACAAATAAACTGCATAATATGAATGAAATTCTATGAAAGATCAGTAAACACATGAGAGGTGGGAACAAGTTCGAGTTGGAGCCCAACCTGACACCAACTGAAATATTTACAAAAATGACATTAACCCGAACAAAAACCCAGAAAACAAAAACTTCAAAAGGGCCTATAAAAAATTGTGCAAAGAGCGTGAAGCTTCAGAACTAATAACTGGATCCACATTTGCATTTTCAATAAAGATTTAACAATAACCGTCCATGTTCCTTCTAAAAGGGAACTCCACTGAAGCAGATTTCAGTACAGAAATACAGAGCAACAACGCGGGCGATACAAATTCCGAAAACCCTAACCGCATTCAAATACACAGTGAAAATTCACACGCCCATAGGTTCTAACACAAGCTTTGATTTACCTTATCATAAGGTACAAAAACACAAATTCCCAATACTCATTTCACGAATTTATTAAAATAAATATCATATAAAACCACATATCAAGCAGAAATCTGAAGAAAAAAAATACAGGCAATTAAAAAAAAAAGGAACGCAATTCTAAATTATTTACAAAAAAGTAAAAGTGAAATTATGATATACAAAAAAGGAAGAAGGGTACCCTGTTCTGGTCAAGGACGTCGACGATGACGACGAGCTTCCCATAGTCCTCGCCGTAGTTGACGAGAGCCACCCTTCCGATCTCGACGTACCTCTTGAAAGGCTGTCCAAAAAAACACAAACAAAACAGAGTGAGATCAAAAAATAAGAACGAAACAAAGTCGCATTGAGAGAGAATATAGAGGAGGAAAACGCCATGGATGAGAAGGGAGAGCTCACCATTTTTGGTTCTGGTGAAGTGTGTGATGTGTGAGGACTTCCGAGGAGGCGGAGCTTTGAAGAGAAGAGAAAATGGTAGCGAAGGATTAGGGTTTTTCTTATGGTCTTTGTAGGATGCTGTGGACCGTTCGATCCTCTTTAATCTTGAGTTTGGTTCGGAAATTGGGTTGGCTTTTGTTGTCACTTTTGCTGCTAATGGGCTTTTACATGAACATCAAGTACGGCCCAAAGTCATCTAGTTGGGTCATTCTTCAGGGGCTTTAAAACCATTTCTAATCGAAGGAGGGTCAAATGGCTCGTTTTAACCATCTCATCCTTTAATAAATTAATATTTTAATTAACGGTGCAGGACCATATTTCTTACCATCTCCAACCGAGAGCCAAGGCAAGCATATTCCTGTCACAAAAAACCATCTCCAACCGAGGGCCGAAGGGCCAAACATAATTTATTATTTTAATTGAATTACTATGGTTTTGGCCTGGCCCTCCGTTGGGGACAGTTTTCGGGCTATTTTGGCCCTCTGGCTCTCAGGACCCTTCGGTTGGAGATGGTCTAAGGATGTAAAACATATCAGACCGAACTGGTCTAATGACATGTATACTAATCTGTAATTCGCACAATGAGTTTGAA
Source organism: Pyrus communis (assembly GCF_963583255.1). NCBI lineage: Eukaryota > Viridiplantae > Streptophyta > Magnoliopsida > Rosales > Rosaceae > Pyrus > Pyrus communis. The sequence continues at coordinate 15,203,105 of NC_084806.1, forward strand.
TTGAGGAGTTGGGTTTAGGAGTAGGGATGTCAATGGTTCTATGATTACTATCCTTATCTTTGTATGTATTTTTCCTCCATATGCTTTGTGTGTGGGCATATGCTATAAAAAATTATAATTAGAATTAGCTTATGCCCACTCACAAAGTGTGTGTGAATATATATATATATATATATATATATATATATTTTTTTTTTTTTTAAATGAAGGGAGAGAAGAGGTGAGAAGAAGAGAGAGAGAGAGTGTGAGAATGGGATGAGAGGTTTTTTTTTTTTTTTTTTTTAATATATATATATATATATATATATATATATATATATATATATATTAGAGATGTTAAAATCATATGTAGGTGATGCTTTATAAAACAAAAACAGCAAAATTTGCATTCTTGTGATTCCTAAATTGCTCATAATTTTTATTTTTAGTCAATTTTAATCAGAGGTTTAGAATGGTGATTTTGTGGAGTTTTAGTTGACAACCAGAGTTCTATTAATATGTAGTGTTTAGATAAAATATTCAACTTGAAAAATCTGGACTATTCATAAAATTAAAATAATAATTATGAATAGCAAACTCGATCATCTAAAGTGCTTTCTTAATCAAATCGCAAAATTATTTTTCGTGAAAGAGTTGGAAGCAAACTACATTTTTTATTTTATTTTATAACATATATTCCAAACAAGGTGGGGTTGGTGGGTTGGATCAAAGGTTAAAATCACCCAACCGAACACTATATTTGAAAATTTCCTTCATACCCGACTCATTAGGGGCAAAGCCCTACAGAGATTCAAATTCATGGGGAAAATTGTCATCCCTACTAGTTTGCCATAATTGGAAAAGTATTGTTGATATGTATATCTTTCCAACCTGATGCACCTAATAGGAGGAGGCCACGTGGAAGCAAGTCTGAAACAAGGGACCAAGAAAAAGGTAATATGGCTCACAAGGATTCATCCATAGATATAGCTAGTATCCCAGCAAGAAGTGGCCGCTTGAAACAAGAAATAGGTCGGCAATAGCTGGATGGTGGACTTGGCGGATGGCTTGGAACACTTGAAGGACCATTCCAGAAGGGAGAATGGCAGAACTAATTGTTCGGGCTAGATCTGTCCCTCACACAACTCCCCTGGGTCTTGCCTGTCGGGCAAGATTTGCTGTTTGGTGTACTGCAATATAAGTTTGTTATTACTTTGAATAGTGCCTTTATGGAGCCTTTGTTGAGGCTCACAATCAAAACTAATATGGGTATGAGCGTGTTATCGTTTTCTTTGTATAACGAATTGTTCTTTTTTGGTTATTAAATGGATTGATTACTTGCGCCACAAGATTTTTAGACTTCTTAGTTGGATTATTTACAGATGGGTCCTTATGGAAAAGTACTATTTGCTTAGGGTGAGCTGCCCTCTATCACTTCTCACTTCTCACATAGGCTTGTTGCCTATTTGTTGGCAAAAATGATTTTCAATTCTTCTTGGGCTGCCAATTGTTCGAGCACAATCTTCTTGCTACTTTTTGCGTTCTTGGGCCTTCAATCGCACTAAGCCCAACATTAAATATCCACGTAAACGGTTCCCCTTTAATCCTTGTTAAGTCTGCTAATCATGACATTGATAATGATTAAAATCAACTGCATGCCAAAACTAGGTATTAGCACCTCTTAATTAGCCGTTTTAAATAAACGTTTGCACTAACCCACGATTTGCAACATTACTTACCTACTCGTTAAATAACTTCAATTTCACTCTTTTTGGCCACTTCCTTGAACAAACTTGATTCTCTAAACTATCAAACTCTCTTGAATTTTTAGCCCTTTCTTGCCTCGATTTCTAGCCACTTTTTTCACTCTTTTTTATCAAATTCAACAATGGCTCCCAAATCGTGCCCTGCGTACGAGTCTGGAAAAGAGATTTTCACTCTTCGTCGTAGACTCAACGGCTTTCATTGTCCTTGGCCTGGCCTTAATCTGCCCATTTTCTTCAAGGAAAGGGGAGTGCATTCATTAGGGCCCGCCTAGACTACCAAAGTTCTTGTTGCTGTGGAAAGCAACATGCCTACTGCCAACTGGTTCACTCCCAATCCTTACACCGCTGAAGCAGGAATTTCTGCTTCAAAGTGGTTTCATTTCAAGAGGGGTTTCCCCTCAATGAAGGATAAAGCCTGGTCCAAGTGGATGGACAAATTAGAGCCTATCTAGAGGAAGAAATGGATGGCAAATGACATCTATGAGCTCATCAAGATGTCCAAGACTACAATCCTCATCAAGCACGAGCTTCTCTCAATAGCTCTCATTTTCTGGAACACAGGGACTAATACTTTTGATTTCAGAGTGGGTCTCGTGTCTCCCACCATTTTAGACATGGCTTAGGTCTTTAGTTTAAGGTCATGAGGTACGTGTGTGGACATTACACATGATTGATCATCACCATCACATCATGTTGCTGAAGGCTCAGAGGCTTCTCAGTCTATCACCAGCTTGGATTGTAACTCGACCACCTTTAAAAGTTATGGGCGCGTGCTTCATCCTTTTTGCCAATTAAATGTGCAACCCGCCTTCCTTCACTGCTGACCCAGCTCATGAGCATATGTACTTTCTCCTATATTGGTTGAATAAACATGTGTTCCCCAACAAATCCAAATGAGTGAGGCTGGAATGGATCCCTTTGGTGGAGGCGCTGCATTCCTTTGACAATGTTGCCACTAGCCCCTTCATTCTAGCACATATCTATCATTTGCTTTTTAAGATGACAAAGGACCAGCCCTTTAAGACCAACGTCAATGGAGCCACTTAGATGGTGTAGCTCTGGCTTCAATGGTATTTCCCAAAATTGCGGGCTTCAAACTTGGTGTTTCCAGGGAAAGTAGCTCTCACTCGAATTTTGGCAAAGGCCTCCACCACCAACCACTCTACCTTAGCCTGCTTTTATTTCTTTAGAATATGTAAGATTAAGGCTGATCTTGAGTGGGTGCCTCAATGCTTAGGAGGTACCTTTGGATTTTGGACAACCTCTTCCAAGATTCCTTTGGGGAGAATGTTAACAGCTTCTGCGAGGAGAAATTCATTAGCTGGATCCAACAAAGGGATTTTGCATAGGGAGTAAGGTGTAACCAAGCGGGCTATGAATGCAGCCTGGAGGTCTACCACCCCAACTTTTATGGTAGACAATTGGGGTTTAGACATGCAATCCCAGTCCCCTTCTTTGATTCAGTTTAGTGTGTAACCTTATATCGCATTCATTCTTCTTCAGAGGCTACGATTCGGGTGAGCAGGCGTAGATTGGAGTAATAATCAAGATAGCTCATAAGCGTACGACCCTTAATTTTGAGTGCACATCTCTGTTCACCACTTGGTGAGAGGCTAAATGGTTTAGGAAATATGATGAAGATGTCAAAGAAACCCATGATAAGATCTTCGGGCAAGTTTTTTTCAAGTCACTTTCCAAGAAAGAAGAGTTTGAAAGCTGGAAGGAGGTCATCAATCAAAAAAACCAACTTCTACTGATAGGTAATCTACATTGTTGCCTATTTCCTTGACTTCATATTTTCATGGTTTGTGATTGCTAACTCTCTCCTTGATCTTACAGCCCAAGGTAACTTTAATGAAGCAGGTGTCGAGATAGAAGAAGAAGAAGAAGCTACTGATGCCTTGGTTCTTCAAAAAGTTGCTGCAGCAAGAAACTGGCTTTAGCCATGTTCCTGAAGATGCTGGGAACATCTCTGAGATGTTCAGTGAGTCAGAGATAGAAGCTGGGCCCGAAGTAGAGATTAGGGCTCCTCGTCGAGTAATGTATGCTGTTGTAGAATCTTCTGATTCTAATCCCGAGGGGAGGTCTCAGGCTAGACCTGATCCCCCTACTCCAAGAGCCACTCCAACTAAGAAAAGAACCAGGTCTCAGACCTCTCAAGTCTCTAAGTCCCCTTTTGCCCTCCTAATTAAAGTGGACATAAAAAAACAGAAGTCTGCCAATAAGTGATTCAAACTTAATTTTCCTTTATTTAATTTCATCTGCTTAAGTTTTGAACTGATCATGTTCTCTCTTGTGATTAGGATCTACTATTAGCAAGAAGCTTGATTCTACCCCCAAGGAGATGAATGCAGGTGTGGAGGGGCAGCAAAGTGATAATGAGGTTATTTATAAGATCTTAGAGGAGTTGAAGGTAGTTTTCTTGAACTTTTAGTACTTAATTACTTCTAAAATTCATCTCTTGTACTCAACTAGTTCTGTTGTTTTCCAAAACAGGCTTCCAAAGCAGAAATGACTTCCTAAACCGAGCCCTTTTTACCTCCAACCCGACCTGTGCGCCTTTCTTCTCCTCAGGTTAAGCCTTCAGTCGGGCGAGCACCAGCTCCTTCTTCTTCTTCCATTCCTCCAACACTGGTAGTGACCCCCACCTCCCAATCTAATCTAACAACTGTAATGATGCTTCACTTTGTAGAAGGTCATAGTACCTCCGTAAGTTCTCTTTTCTTAAGCAATTGTAAGATTTTCTTAATGTCTTTTTACTTTGAATTTATGCTTGGTATTCTGTCTTTGCCAGCCTTTCCCCTTGCCAGAAGCTACCAATCATCCAACATTAGCCGCTAAGGAACCCATAGTCCTTAAGATACCAGTTGTCTCAGAGACGACTAGTCTCAGGGCTTCTCATGCTCATACTTAAGCAAGCCAACCAACTTCCTCCCAGGCAGCTACACCAACACATCTTCCTCCCAAAGCACAAAGCCCCCCACATACAAACCTACTCCCAATCTTGTCTTTTCCTAATTCAGGTCAATATTGCTCCATTAATTTGTCTTTTTTTCTTTTTTATAGTGATGTGAAAATTAACTTGGCACACAAATTAAACCCTGTTTGTGACAATTGTAGTATATATGCAAGTATAGATCGTTCTAGACCGGGGATTAACTAGGGATGCTAATCAACACAAATAAGACTCAAAAACACTAAACTAGACTCTATAGACTCAAAGCTAACTTTAAACACTCAAAACAGCAACAAACAATAAAAAAGACTCAATTCTAGACCTAACAAGTGATTTTGACGAAAATAAAACTTAACTTGACTCAAAAGACTAAAAGAAAATAGATTTTGACTCAAATAAGAAGACTTAATGAAAAGAGGATTATTTTTGACGAATTTAAAACTTAAAACAGAAACTTTGCATAAAACACTTTATAAAAACGAATTTGGTGAATTTAAATGGGTGAAAGGCTAGTTAGAGGGTCATTCTCCACACATGACATATGCATATAAAACAATTTCCAGTTATTATTCCTTTAGACTATGAATGACAACACCCCAAGTTAATTGCGTCACACAACCAACCATCAAATTTCCCTTATTTTATTGAATTGAATGAATACGCATTACAATCAAATTATTTTTCTCAAGTTCTCTATATGAAACGCATAATAAAGATACATATCAAAAGTCATTAAGTTTAATGGAAATCATAAACATTGACAAGGCATTCATCACTATGAAACACATAAGACTCATGTCAAGGATTCATTTAACACGATTGTGACTAGCAACCTCCACTACTTGTGAATATAAGTGAATAACTATTATGTGAAACTCCTTTATACTATAGCATCAAATTCATGCATGCAAATTAAGTGTAAACCCTCAATCAACATACATAAACAAGTTTTAATAACCCAGATAAGCAAATCACATTCAAGACTCAAGAAACAATAACCGGATGTAATCAAGTCATATAAAACATATAATCATGGCTTCGAATTCACCTCCAACTATAAAGAAATTAATTCCACATGTTCATCATAATTGAAAACCAAATTAAAACAAACATTGAACTAAAACTAAGGATAGAATACACCTAGAAACACTCCACACTCTAATGGCATGCACGGTACTCCCTTGGATGGCAGATTGCACAAGTTTTCTTCTCATTCCTTCCTTACTTGCGGCACTAGGGTGATGTGGTGTGAATTATGGCTGAATGTATGAATGTATGAATGAGGGGGTAGTGGTTGAATGGTGTGGCAAAGGCTTGTATTTATAGGCTAGGTTATGCCCGATTTTTTAAGGGAAAAGGATTGCACAATCCTATGGGATAAGGACTAGGGTTTGGCAGAAACCAAGGGGGGAAAGGGATAGGGAAATTCGCCAGAAATTAGGGCTTCTAGAAACTAGGTATTTTGTGGCAGAAATTGGACTTCTATAAGGGATAAAGGGTGCGGCACCTATTTAGGAACATGTAGGGTCTTCTAGAACCATATATTTAGGTGCTCTAATGTCATTTGGAGTCCCCTTTGCAGCAGGAATTAAGGTAGCAAAAGATTAGGATATGATAAGATAAGATAAGATTGGATAAGATTTGGATAATGTTCCTTCTTTGTAGCTGATTCCTTATCTTCAAAACTTTCAATTTTGCTTCTTCCACTCTTTAGCACATTCCTAGATGCCTTTGGTCTTCAAATTCGTCCATCCATCTTGCTCCACTCATAAGCTATCCAATTGATGCCTAAAACTGCTCCAAATAGCTCCAAAATGCACTTTCTTGCCACTTTGCCATTAGGACCTACAAACACACGAAAATAGCTTAAAAGACTATAATAAGTAGTAATGAGCCAACTAAATGCAAGGAAACAACATAACTAAGTAGCATAAATATTCTCCTATCAAATAGGCGTCTAGTGAAGGCTCGGGCAAGTCTTTTCAGCCCGTTACTGGAGCTTTAGGGATTCCAATCCCTTGGCCTAGAAAGGTTGCTACTGCTGAATCCTCTCATTTTGTTCCTGCTGAGGTTGCCAACATTACTGCTGCTTCTAGTGGCACTAGTGTGATGCCTCATCTTGTAGCTTCTCGTCCAGCTATGACCTCTTTGCCCAAGCTAGTAAGAAAATTTGGGCAAATTAGGACTAAGATGAGATCCCCAAGGCACCTTTCTGAGCCTCAACATCTTCATGAGCAGTGTAGGATCTTCAGAGAATGGATGTAATTGGATTTTTCTACCCTTTTAGTCTTCAGGCTCTTCAAGATGCTGAGAAAGCTTTCATTGAATTATACCAAGCCCAACAGATGACTAAGGTGCATTATGAGTCATTCATTTCCTTCTATGAAAATCGAAGGGCTTTGAGGGATCGGCATCTTAAGGCCGAAAGGCAAGCCAACAAGGTGAGGTGCTACAAGGGGAAGCACATTCGGACCTCCACTACTTTGCAACAGTTGGTGGAAGAGGGCTCTACCATGGAGGATCGGATAATGGTGGTAGCTGCTGAGATCCAGAAACTGGAGGAACAACTTTATGCTCTGAAGGTTGAGCAGATGACCCTTCCGAGCAACTATATAAGAAGATCGAGGAGGTAAAGAAAGTAAACCACGAAGTAGAAGAGTCTGAAGCCCAGCTAGCCAACAGTAATATAGCTTTAGAAAAGCCAAGTCGCATTTTTACCATCATGCAAAATTATCATTCTAGGATAGCTGCTTTGGCTAAAGATGTAAAGTTGTTAATTTAAGGCTTATGTACTTCCCCGATTATTGAATGAAAAGATCTCTCGCTACTTCGTTATTTTGCTTACTTATTTACACTTTTCTAATATAAACAACTGCTTTAGACACATAAACGGGGCCTCACCCCTTCTCTAAGTATTATACTTCATTAATATAACAGTTTCTAACATCCCAAAAAGTGGGGTGGCACTTCTTTAGAAATTTAGCATTGTTTGGATGTTTCTGTAAGTCTCCCTCTAAGTTTGCCAAGTAATACGCTCCTCGGTCTAATACTTTGGTAATTGTAAAAAGGCCTTCCCAAGTAGGACTCCATTTCTCAAAATCTCTAACTTGAGCTCCCAAGGGCAAAACTGTTTTCCATACCAATTCTCTTTCTTTAAAAATCTTCAGTCTTACTCTTTTATTGTAAGCTCGAGCAACAGCCTTTTTCCCTTCTTGGATCTTGTTTAGAGCTTCAATTCGAGCAACATCCAAATCCTCAATTCCTTGACACATAGCCTAAATAAATTCATCACTATGTAGGCCAAATTGGTTCTCAAGCTTCACAGAACTCACATTAATCTCCATAGGGAGAACTGCATCTTACCCGAATTCTAATGCATAAGGAGTAATCCCAGTTCCTGCTCTTTTTAAGGTTCTATAAGCCCAAAGAGTATCTCTTAACTTCTCATGAGACCTTTCTGGGCTATCTGCCACCATTATTTTAATGATGTTCACTAATATCTTGTTGCTAGCTTCTGCTTGACCATTAGATTGGGGATAATAAGGGCTAGACTGGATCATCTTTATCTTGAACTTAGCTGCAAACTCTTCCACTTCTTTTGAACTAAATGATGGCCCTCTGTCTATAATAATCATTTCAGGCAACCCATATCTATGTAGGATTTTGGTCTCAATGAACTTCTTCACAACAGCTGAATTAATGGTCTTCATAGATGAACCCTCAACCCATACAGTAAAGTGATTAGTTGCCACAATTATGAAGGTGTGTCCTTTGCTGGAAGCCGGGTATATTTGCTCGATAAAGTCCATGGTCCATCATCTAAAAGGCCATGGCTTTACTACTAGATTTAATGGTACTAATGGTGTATATTGAAGGGGTCCATGTCTTTGACATTCCTCACATCCTCTAGCATAAGCTTTATAATCTTTCTTCTTATTGAGCCAAAAGTAGATATATCTTCTCAACAACCATCTCATCATTGTTCTTGCTTAGTGCGCCCCACAAATGCCTTCATGTACCTTAGCCATCACCCTAATTGATTCTTCCAAACCCAAGCATTTTAATAAAAGTCTTTCTTAGCAAAGTTTTATCCCACATAACAAACTTAGTTGTCTGTCGTCTAATCTTCTTACTAGTGGGAAAACAATGGTCCTTCAAGTACTGGATGATGGATGTTCTCTAGTCCTCTATCTCGGGCTCTTTAGTCATTACATCCATGCTAAATCCTCTCTCAAAGATAGAATGGAGACTTCTCCTTTGTATCTCTACTTTCATCTCAGACCCTCTTTCTTGAACCTGTGCTTCAGAAGCACTCTATGGCATTTTATTGGCAATCAAATTTGCTTATCTGGGAATATGGCTAATTGTTGCTTCATTACCCCAATATCCTAATAATTAAGTAGCTTCCAGGTAATACCCTGCCATTATGATACGTCTACACTTGTACTCTCCATTTAATTGATTAATCACCAACTTAGAATCACCATATACTTTTATTTCAGCTATTTTCAACTCTATTAGAATTTCTAAGCCAATGATCAGTGTTTCATACTCTGCCCTGTTGTTGGTAGTATCCTTTTAATCCATAAGAAATGAGTAGCAATGTTGGACTCCTTTTGGATCAATGATGACAATTCTAGCTCCTGCAGCATGTTATGTACAAGACCCATCGAAATATAATCTCCAAGGAATGATTCATACGCTAGTTATTCTTTTTACTTCTTGCTGTATCCATTCCTCCTTACCTGACTAAGTCTTACTATGTGAGATCCATAGGCTAGCCATTTCCAAAGTTCCAGGGATGTTGATGAGTTCCTCATTGGATTCTTAGTGCTCTGCTAGGAAGTCTGCAATTGCTTGTCCCTTTACTGCCCTCTAAGGTACGTATTGGAAACTAAACTCTGATAGCGCTAGGATCAATTTCCCAATTCTTCCAGTTAGCATTGGCTTGGAGAACATGTACTTGATCATATTAGTTTTGGCAATTATATGGATATGGTAAGGTAACATATAGTGCCTTAATTTGCTGGTAGTAAAGTACAAGGCTAAGCATAATTTTTCAATTGGGGTGTGTCTTATTTCTACCTCCGTAAGGATCCTACTGAGGTAGTATATCGCCTGCTCCTTTCCCCTTTCATTATTTTAAGCCAATAAACTCCCTATTGACTTCTCAAATGTTGAAATGTAGAGCTTCAAAGGCTTCATCCTCTGGGGAGGCATAAGCACTGGATAAGAGGCTAGATAAGTCTTCACTTTATCAAATGCCTCTTGGTGTTGAGGGCCCCATTCAAACTTCTCTTGATTCTTCAATCTTAGCAAATGAGTCAAATGTTGGATTATGCCCGCCATATTAGCAATGAATCTCCTCAAAAAGTTGATCTTCCCTAGCAACCTTTGCAGTTGCACTTTGTTAGTGGGTGTAGGTGACTCCATTATAGCCCTAGCCTTGTTCTTGTTCACTTCCACACCTTTTTTTATAGACCAAGAACCCTAGAAAGTTGCCTAATCTAACCCCAAAGGTACACTTTCTAGAATTCATCTTCAACTTGTGGGTTCTCATTCTCAGCAAGGCTTATCTGAGGTCTTCTAGGTGCTGATCTTCAGTTCTAGACTTCACCACGATGTCATCAATGTATACTCTATGCTATGCTAGATCAAATCATGAAAAATAGCATACATCGCTTTTTGATAAGTAGCACCAGCATTTTTCAACCCGAAGGGTGTGACAACATATTCATAAGCTCTTATATGTCCTGGGCATTTGAATGTTGCCTTATGAATGTCTTCTTTAGCCATATTTATCTGATTATATCCAGCATTTCCATCAATAAAAGATAATACTTTGTGTTTTGCAACTACATCAATGAATAGGTCAGCCATAGGCATAGGGTATTCATCCTTGAGAGTTGCTTGCCTAATATTTCTATAATCGACACAACATAAAATGACATTAGTTACAGCTTTCAGTACAGGTACAATGGTTACCAACCACTCTTCATATTTTGCAAGCCTAATAAAACTTGCCTTTACTAGCTTCTAAATTTACTCATTAACTTTTTCTTCTATTTCTTTTGACATCCTCCTTGGTGCTTGCTTTACAAGTATGTACCTCTCTTTAATAAGAATTATATGCTTTACTAAGCTAGAGTCTAATCCTGGCATTTCTGTGTAATGCCATGCAAAACAATCTTTGAACTCGTGCAAAAGATTAACTATCTTTGCCCCATCTTCTATTTCCAGTAGGGCACTGAGTTGTATTGGCATTGGATCCTCCTCAGTTCCCAAATTAATGGCTTCTAAGGGGTGTTGAACTTTGGGTGCTAGTTTATCAAGCTTTGTAGACAAAAATTCTACTAACTTTGGAGCCTCAAGCTCATTCTCCGGCCAATCCAAGTCATATATAACTATGTGGATGATTGCCTTCATTTCTTCTTCCAAAATTTCTTTTCCTTGATCATCTTTGGTGCTTGAAGTTCCCACTCCCCGTTCTGCCATTTCCTTGGCTAAGCTTTTCTTGATCTTCCTTTGTTCTTTTCCATAGTCCAACAGTCTTTTGATTAAGGACCAAATTGCTATCGCCTGGTCCTTTCTCTTTTGGTTTGTCATTATTGGGGTTGGCGGGCAAGGACAATATGAGGCTTGTCCCATTCCTCTTGAGTAAGAGAAAGTCCTTGTTCTAAGAGCTTTTGGGTCGTCACCTTGATAGGGCGGCAGTTCTAATCAGCACATAGACATTGTAGGATCCCAACATTGGGATTGTAGAAATTAGTCTCAACAACATTAGTTATGGGGAGAAATGGCCGTGAATCGACCTTCACTATCTCCCAAAAACCTTGTTTTGTAATAGTGGGTTCATGATAGACAACAACTTGTTGGTGCAAGGTAGATGGTATAGACAAACTCTGGTGTATCCAATCCCTTCCCAACAACACCTTATAAGTAAAGTTGTTATCTACTACAAAGAATGCCAACATAAGCTTCTTGATCCTAGGTCTACTTCTAAAGGCAGTATCTCATGTGTTTTGGTAATGACTCTAGAAAAACTAGACACTGCGAGATCACTGGGAATAAAGTTTTTTTTTTTTTTTTATCTATTTAAGTGGTAGTACATTAACTGCTGCCCCCCATCTATCAACACCCTTTTAAAATGGACCCCTTACAAATGAGTTGTCACATATATAGGCTTTAGATGGTTTGCTAAGGCCAAACTTGATTTTTTTTTTTTTTTAATACCATTTCTCATAATAAACTCTTTCGGGCTCTTTTTATGTGGGGTTAGGCAAGTTTACGAAGCTTAACTTCTCCTTACTAACTCTTCAATGTTTACAAGAGCCATCATTGGCTCTTGTGCCAAATAATCATCCTTCATAACAACTGGTTGATTTGGTTCTGCACAAAACATGGAGGACAACATATAGGTCATGTTAACATAAAAATTGCTAGGTCTAGGTGTTTTTTCCTTCTTCTCCCTAATCTGGCACAGAAATTGGTCCATCCAAGCTTGGGCATCTTTGCTTAACATCAACTCGGGCACTTCCTTTTCTTCTATTGTGTTGAAATCATGTAGTTGTTCTGGAGTCCAAAAGGGAATATCCTCATGTGGTGGTGGAGGCACCCTTCTCTCAGGAGAAATTGTTCCAAAACAAATAGGCTCTAGATTCCAACCTGGTGTAGGTACCATCACCATGCTCTCTTGCATTCTTCTTAATACCCTGTATTTCCCTGGATTAAGGGTTTGAGGAACATGATCCCCTTCGCCTTCAACGTTGTTATTAGCCTTCTCTACTTCTTTCCTGTTTCTCCAACTAGGTCGTCTCTCTTCTTCTTGGGTAAACTCTTCTAACTTAATATTCTTAGAAGCCTTTGAAATAACAGGAATTTTTAGTAAGTTCTTATGAGCCTTGTGTTTCCTCTGAACCCTTCTTATCATAGATGCCCCCATTTCTTTGATATGTCTTCCGTCTTTGCCTACTGTGTACCATTTTCAGCCAATTAGGTTAAATTCACCTTTGTAACTGGTGGTATTGGGCTTATGGTTCTTTCTAGCCTTCCTTATCTCATGCTGTCGTGGTTGGTTGGCAGGGAGTCTTAACATCCACCCAGCGTGGTAACCTCACATCTTTATCTTCCACTTCTTCAGAGGCTTCAAAGTTTCTAAACACTTCAGATAGACTCTTAGGCTCTGAATCTCCTCCTAATCTCTAGAACACATTCTTAGTAGCCTCTTTAGTAGCCTGGAAAATACTCTTGCGAGCATCATGTTTTTCCACCTCTTTCCTTTTGACCAACTCTCGATCAATGATGACACCTGATGCCGGTACCTCGAGCTTACATTCACATTGACATCTACTACACAAAACCACTCATTTAACCACAGTTGCTTGGGGCATGTCGGGCAACCTTCTGGTGCCTTTTGTTGGCCTACATGATTGCCTTCTTTCTCCTTTTTCATCTAAGGTAACTTTTCCTTTCCCCCTCTTAACCCAATTGAGATTTATCATGTTGATTGGGGCTTCAGAGAATGGATTTATGTCAATCATCATGTTGGCCTAGGGTTTTTCCAGCAACAATTTCCCTTTGATTATAAGGTCTTGGATCCAATCTCTGAATTGCACACAATTAGCAATTGAGTGACTAAATGTGTAGTAGACCTTGCACTATTTTTTTCCTTCTGAGTTCTTCAAGTTTATGCATCTTCTTAGTGCTGTCGAGCAAGATTACCCAAGCCCTTACTAGTTTTTCATAAATGTCTGCTGCTTTAGTTAAGTCAAAGGAATATGACTGATACTTTAAAGGTTTCATGGGTACAAACCATTTATCATTCATCATGATTTTTTGGTCCTTGATGGGTTGATTCAATCCTTTTACCATTAAGGGTTTGAAATGAGTGGTCATCTATGTAAATATAGCTTTATTCCTTCTCCTAGGCTGTCATCATTTTTCCCTGCCTCTAGGCCTCTAAATTTCAGTTGATGTATTGGTGCTTTATTTTTATAAAAAAAAAATAGGTACTTTAGATGAAAGCTTCACTTGTTGTTCTTCTATCAATAACTTCTCATACTTAATGGCCGCAATCACTAGCTTCTGAAGCTAGTTAAACCACACATCATAGAACTTCTTCCTCGGAGGTAGTCACGGAGCCTTCTGGGCAATGGCTATGAGTTAAGCATAGTTGATTGGGAACTAGCATCTCATCCTGGTCTTTCTAAACCTCATCATGAAATCCTCTGTAAACTCATGTTCATACTGCTTCACTTCCACCAGATCATTAATAGTCATCTCAAGTTCCACCTTATAGAACTGTTCATGAAAGGCCATCTTCATTTGCCCCCAGTTAGCAGTGGAATTAAGGGGTAACAAAGAGTACCATTGGGAAGCCAGGCCCACCATTGAGTTCCCAAACAATTTTAGTTTGTAGTTGGGGTTGTCCTCGAACGCCACACAATGATTCAAAAATTTTAAAATGTGATCTCTGGAAGATACATTAGAGTCTTCCTCATAGAAAGTTGGGAATGCGAGCATTTTGAAATTGAGAAGGAAATGATTATGCTCATCAACATATTCAAGATAAGGCTTCTCATATGTTATTCTAAACATCGGGCGGTCTTGAGGTTGACCATTATGTACCACCATCATTCTCAATTCTACCAACTCATTCTTGAGTTGTTGATTAGCCAAATTATTGTATGGAGGATAAAAAGTCCCCCACTTTGAGCCATGATCGATGCCTGAGAAACCTTCCCTCTGTATGTCTGGCTGCCTCCATCTAGCTTCTCCTCCTCCCTTATTAACCAATGGTGGTAGCCTGTAAGGAAGAGGCTTGCCTCCGATTGTGTATAAGCATTTTCCACTTGTTTCTCCTACCGAGTGAGATGCACCAATCTTTATTCCTTCCTGCCCGATTTGCCTTCTAACATCTGGTAGTGGTGGTAGAATATCGAGCAAGCCTATCTCTTGAAACTCATCTTTAGGGTCTTCTTGCTGACTGGTTTCAGCCCCTTCCTTCATTTTCCCTTTATTCTTCTTTTCTTCAAGTAAGTGAAACTGATGAATTGTTGGTTCTTTTTCTGGGCTCACCTCCATGACTTTTTTATTGACATAACCATCTTTCAGTGTGGAGTACTCTAACTCCAATAACCATCTTAAGGAGCACCAACCTGTTAACCTCTCATTTGGTTTCCATATAGATCTTCTCCATGCTCCTCAATACTTGCATCATGTTGGCTTGCAAATCTTCATTAGCGATCTTCCCACCCGACTTCTCAGAAGAGGTCAAACTCTCTAAGATCCTGAGGTTGTGTGGTGAAGGAAAGTCTTATGGGCGATTTGTCATGTCTACTTCTGTTGGACAACAAGGTTGCCTAAATTCCACCTTCCACCTGAATGTTTAATCCTTCCATCATCTTGGCATACAATATTACAAGATTGGTCCCACTGAGCGTGCCAAAATTATGTTCGGGCTAGATCTGTCCCTCACACAACTCCCTAGGTATTGGCTGTCAGGCAAGGTTTGTTGCTTGGTGTATTGCAATATGAGTTTGTTATTAGTTTGAATGGTGCATTTATGGGGCCTTTGTTAGGCCTTGAGGCTCTCAATCAAAACTAAATATGGGTCTAAGCGTGCCACCATTATCTTTGTATAACATGTTGTTCTTTTTTGGTTATTAAATGGATTGATTACTTCGCCACAAGTTTTTTAGACTTCTTTGTTGGATTGTTTACAGAAGAGTTAAGTCTGTATAAAGTTCTTTTTCTTGCTTTGTAAACAAGGACTTTTACTCCTAATATCATATGTCCAATTAAAGGGAGTTCAGGGCCCTTCAAATTATTTCTCTAGTTATAGTTTTAGGCAAATAATAAAGAAGAAAGGTTAATTAGTTTAACAAGATTAATCATAGATGAAACTTTGAATGAAAAGCAATCGAAAATGATATAGGATCCAATGAAAGATGCATAAACAACAGATCTACTTTATGTAAGTACAAACAAAACAGAATCGGGCAAGATTATGACCTTGTTAGGCAAGGTTCGTCTTTTTGCAACCATTTTTCTGTGTTTTACAGAAGTGATAATCTTTGGAGAATGAAATATAAATCGGGTTTACTAAAAAGATTTGATACTACAACACAGAGAAAAGGTAGCAAAGCTTCTAAAACTTGACAAAAGATGGCTTTCTATGGTGGATCTACGACTAAAAGGGTAAAGTTTGAACAAACTAAAGCTTTCTAGTTTATTGCTTAGTGCAGAGTTGAATGTCTTTTGATTGATTGGTTGAGTGTCTTTCTTTCTTGTGTCCTTCATTGTTTTTATAAATTCTATAGCCCGACTATCCAAACCTCCCTTTTTGGTGATGGCCTCAAGAGTATGGTGAGTAACCATCTACTTTTGTCATTTACCTATTCAAGCCTCGGAAAAGTACTTTTTGCTGGGGCTGAGCTGCCCTCTATCACTTGTCACTTCTCACTTCTCACATATGCTTGTTGCTTATATCTTGGCAAAAATGATTTTCAATTCTTCCTGGGCTACCAATTGTCCGAACTCAATCTTCCTTATACTTTTTACATTCTTGGGCCTTCAATCGCACTAAGCCCAGGATTAAATATCCACTTAAACACTGATCAGCTTAGCTCGGTATCCTGAGAGGATGAACAACCTGGATGATCTTAAAAAACACCCTATTGGCGTATAAAAATGTTAAAGTTTTGATCACAAATGATCCTTGAAATTGGCATACATCATCAATATGGTCCCTAAAATTGAAAATAGATCAATGTAGTCCCTTAAAATAGGTGTCGCAAATCAATGTAGTATTCTGTCACATATCTGTCAAAAATTTTGTTATGTGCTGATGTGGCACATAAATAGGTTCCACAAGTCATTTCTTTTTTTTATCACAAAAGGTCCCTGAAATTAACCCACACCATCAAGATAGTACCTGAATTTGAAAAACGATAGATGTAGTTCTAGAAATAAGGGTCTCAAATCAATGTTGTCTTTCAGTCCCAATTCTATCAAAATTATGTTATGTGCTGATGTGGCACATAAATGGATCCCACAAGTCTAATTAAATTAAAAATAAATTAGAAATAAGTTTCATAATTTAATACTTAATTAAAAAAGTTGTCAACCTAAAAACCCAATCCCGCAATCACCTCTGATCCCATCTCACACTCCTTAACTTTCATCTACAATAGCTTTTGTCCTCTTTTATCAGATTAGACCAGCACTGAGACCACCTTTAGTGACGGTGTGGATTGATGACGACTTATGTGACATCACCATCAACATTTGGGCGATTGACAACCTCACAACCTTAATCTTGGAGAGTTTCTTAGGCATTCCCAAGTGATGTTGGGGACTCGGAGAACGACGAGTTTTGCCTTGAGATAATCTCACTATGCAAAAGGTATTTTGAAACAACTTTTTTAATTAATTATTAAATTATTAAACCCACATCATCACCTAACAAAATTTTGACAAAATTGTGACATGACCACATTGATTTGCAACACTTATTTTCAGGGACTACATTGATCGTTTCAATTTCATGGATCATCTTGATGTTGTAGGTTAATTTCAAGGACCATTTGTAATAAAAATCCTTAATTCTTGTGAGACTCATTTACGTGCCACATCAGCATATAACGAAATTTTTGAAAGAATTGTGACCAAATACCTATATTGATTTCTAACACCTATTTATCGATTTTCAATTTTAGAATTCATTTTGAAGGTTGTGTCATTTTCAAATACTATTTGTGATAAAACCCCAAATGTTAATGTAGATCCAACAAGTCGACTAAGAGGAATGTTGTCTCATCCCAAGCATTGGCCAGAAGATTCGAAGACGATACTAAAGATTCCAAAAATTCCTAAATCATGATGATTGTCAAAGACATGTGTCACAATCCTGTGGTGTAGCTGGTCCTCTGCCCAGCTAACAGAACCGTCCGAGAAATAAAGAGATTTTCTCCCCCTTAATCACAAGAACTAACTCTTGGTTTTTCATAAAACCAGGGGATTTGCTCTTCTATAAATACCAGATCTCTCAACAAAGAGAGGTAAGTCATATTGTTGCCCTAAAACCCATCTCCATCCTTCAACCCGTAGTGACTCCATCATCGGAGCATCGTTGATAGCCACTATGCCGATGTGCCTCGGATAACCATTTCCGTTCATATTTTGCAGGTTACTCCACTTAGGCAAGTTTGACTACCTCAAATTTGGACTAGAAACCTTGAAATCAATAAAGAAAGTTGAGGTTTCATTATAAAACTAATTGACAATATCGGGAGTAATCCAACTACTTATAAGCACATGCAAGGTTCTTCATTTCCCTGATGTAGGATTATTACTCTCATTACACCCTCTCACGTCTAGCGAATTTTCAAGTCTACCACATGAACAACAGAAATCGGATGAAGTGGAGCACACGTGGCTGTTGAACTTCACACGTTAAATTACCTGACTCTAATACCATGTAGAAGTTCATGTTTTTGTAAAGATTAAAATAAATAAATAAAAATTAAAAATAAAAACTTAGAGAGAGAGAGAGATAGAGAGAGAGAAATTGTAGAGAGAGATTGAGAATGAGAAGAATGAATTCTCATCGTTCACTTTACAATTGATATACACATAAAAATATCCACCCATTGTTGAATCATTATTATTACATAACAAACTATAACTACCAATACTTTACAGCTAAGATAAGTATTAATCTGGTGCCTTCAGTGCATTGTGATAGGGTAGTACTTCACTATCCATAACAATGGAGATCATTGAGGTTCCTTTGTTGGCTCTCAGTTTTTTGCTACAAGTATTATAATTAGTTAGATAAATAAAATTCATAACTTTATAATAGAAAACAGACAATCTCCTATCACTATTTAAGTAGTAATGTTTCATCATTTGGTGTGTATCTTTTTATATTATGGTCTGTTTAATCCTTATATCAAGAATTAATGTAGAGGAAGTGTGGTACGTAGGAGAGAGAGGAAGAAGGATTCACATGAAATAATGTACAAAAAAAAAAAAAAAAAAAAAAAAAAAAAACTAAAAAAGAAAATCTAATTTGATTTTCATGTGTATCACTGTTGACATTCATTTGGCCACGATCATGTCTGGTTATATTTGATGACATTGCACCATGACAATATATTTCATGTTCTCTAAAACTCACTATATATCATCACTCCCACTTTATTTCTTCTCTTTATATTTTCGGGAAGAATTTTCTGTTTTTTTTCCTCTAAATATCTCCTGGGTTGAATTCCCACTGCAACTTCAAGTAGGCCACTGCATTCAACATGGCTACCACTTCCATAGAACTTGTACAGTATGCATGGAGGAAACTGTTGATACGCGTCTGAAGAATATATGACAATATTCAATGGGAATTGTTATTGGCACTTCAAAAATCTCATTCTACACTCCAAACTTTCTATATTTGGAAAGAAAAATACACTTGTGAAGAGTGTAGAATGAGATTTTTGGAGTGCCAATAACACTTCCCTATTCAATAGAATATAGTTTAGTCTTCACGCAACTCTGAAAAAAAAAAAAAAACTTAAAAAGGAGTAGAAGAAAGAAGAAGAAGAAGCAAAGGTGTGTGATGCTTAGATAACATTTTAAATTTAGGTCCAAATGTTTTCCTTAATTAACTTGTTGGGTGATGGTAATGGTGGAATGGTAGTGCCGCGATATTCAATAAAAGGGAAAAGGGTGACTCATTGATATCTAAGCTTTGCATTTCCCTCTGTATCTTTCTCTCCAAAAGGAAATTCTTTACTCGAACTATTTGAGACCATAGACATAATAAGACTCGATTTCAGAATCTCAGATCGTTACCCTAGACCATCGAACTGGGGTTCGAAGACCTTGACGTGGACTCCATATCTGGACCCGAACTTTTCCTCCACCTTATACTAAAGCAGAGACGACTTTGGAGAAGGTAGTTTAGTTTAATTAGTAAAACCCTAGCTTCGACTTTTATTGAATGAGGGAGAGCATGTTAGCTTCGCATACGTTGTTATTCTCTAACAGTATGTAAGTTGTTTGAGTCTAGTAGTTGTTTTACTTGGTGTGCGAGCATTAGATGTTGAATGGTTTTTAAGTTCAACGCCTTCCAGGGTAGGCAGTACATTGTTTGGCCATAAAATACCATAATAATATGCCAATATGCCCTATTGTTTATTTCAGTTTCTTTAGAAAATGCTTCGTTTTGAGAAGGACTGGATAGGATTTATGAAATTCCTGCCCAGCAGCAGTTAACATCACCCAGTTAAGATGGATGTCAAAGTCCAAAATGATCACCGACTAAACCCTAGCGCAAGAACATATTCTGAAATATTTCTGCCTGAGAATTTTTACATAAAAAAAAAATCAAGCATTATTGTGCGAACCCTTTGCTCATTTTTATCTTATCGTATCTTGTATGTGGCATTGAATATATCGTTATTAAGTTTATCTTTGTGCATCTTTCATGTCCACACCCTAGCTAATTGATTTCCACCTTTCTATCTTAACTTTTGTAATTTATTTATTTCTAATCCATATCGTATATTCTTGTATTTTTCGACTTTATTTGGATTTTACTCACATTATCTACTGAATTAATGATTATTCTCAAGGTTGCACTTGTACGTGAAAAAACTTTGCATTAACAATTTTTGTAAGCATTTGATATATAGTGATGGTTTTTTAGTCAAAATGGTCCTCGAGATTTGTATAACTCCTCACTTTGGTCCCCAAGATTTGAATTCAATAGAAGTGGTTCCTGAGATTGTCTACCATCAATCATTTTAGGCCTTTGGTGAAAAATTATGTTAAATAAGAGTCAAAATGACAAAAATACCCTCAATCTAGTAAACTGTGACGACCCGTCCCGAGTTATAATATATTTTATCTTTGGAAGTGTGGAAATAACGATTTTGCCCTGGAACGATGTGTTATGAATATATAAACGGACTAAGAAAATAGAAAAAGGACTAAGATAATGGACCAATTACCTTATTTCCTATCTCTTGGGATCCAATTAAAATTGTAGGGTTGTTTTGGACCAAATTGGTGGCCCTAAGTTCTAGGCCAATAGAAATTATGGCAATTTAAAATTGCCCAATCCGGACAAGGCCACACACACATACCTTGTTTCCTTCACACGCTCTCTCGTTGTTGAACTCTTTCTTTCCGTACAACTTGAGCTCACAGCTCCAAAAATTCTTTCAAAACTTCACACATCGAGTGTAAGGTTAGCATCATCATGCTTCTTTCGACCTCACGAGTCGAACCGTACCCTTGGTTTAAGGAAAGGACTGGTAGAACTAGAGATACCCGAGCTCCGGCAAGGGGTGCAATTTTCTTTGATGTGATCGTGAAGGTTTTAGTTAGTTTTGAGGCTTAGTAAGGTAATTACTCAACTTCCCTGGCACGTTAGACTAGTTTGGTTAAGTTTGGATGTCCAAATAAGCTCGGTAGTGGGTATTCAGGAATAACCGTTTTTTCAAGGATTTTTCCGGCCATTTTCTGTTGGATTTTGGAGTTTTAATAGGTATGGATGTGTTCTCCTTGTTGAGAGCTTTAAATCCATATAAATTTCATGAAATTTGGTTGAGAAATGATGAAGATGTTAAGCTTTTAAGCTTTTCTAGTTTCCGGTGACACAGTTGGCGACTGGCAACGGAATCCGACAAACCACCAGAGAAGAAGGCGAATATTCCGTCTAGTTTGATGGAATATACCTCACGGCGTTAGGTATATTTAGCGGTATATTCCATTATTTAACGGAATATTCTTTAACGGCGTTAAAGATTCCGTCCAACGTGCTAGGCATGTGGCCGCTCGTGTGGCCGTGCCTTGGCTGGCATGTGAGGGCGCGTGGAACGTCAGAAAATTATTCTAAAAATATGGGGATGCTCAAGGTGTTGAGTAGGCCATGATGGTTTATTCAAACACCCCAGTTGAGCAACGTATGAAAAGTTATTTCATTGTGATGGTTATGTGCTTTAAAATAACGTTAAATTAGTTGTTTCACATATAGGTGAGATGTTTCCAGAGGACGAGTGCAGTCAGGCGGGGGGGTTACAACTCGGTTACATACCAGTGAGTGGGCTTTTGGTTTTATATATATATATATGCCTTATGTTTCCTAAAAACTATTTAAATGGTTTTTACATTTTAAATACCATGTCATATGCATTATATATTAGTATATGTTATAATATAGCTGTGCGTATTACTGCTCGACGCCGTGGATGCTCAAGTAAGTTTCAGGTGAGTATATAGTGATAATTGTGATGGTAGTGTATATGATTATGATGAATTTCTTTTAGTGAATTATATCCTACAATCCGGTGTTAGTGCTCTGCCCGAGGTAGGGCCTAGCCTTCACATGATCCTTCACCTCCTGCACCATACGCTCACCTTGGATCCAAGGCAGGTGCCAGCCTATCGTACAGACCACATTAGGTGGTTCCGACTTGTAGGTGACTTGCGATACTTCGCACAGCCTTCACGTGATCGTAGCACTTGAGCATACTTATTTACACCTAGCCTGTCGTACAAACCACATAGGTGGTTCCGACTCGTGTGTAGAATTTGATTTGATTGTTGAGTTATTGATTCAGCCGTACAGGTCACGTTAGGTGACTCCGACTGATATGTCACTTTATATTAGTGCAATTCACCTGGCTTACTTATTCATGGTTGAGATAATTGTCATGGCATACACATGGTTCGGTTATTCTTGAGTATAGTTTTCATATATGTTTACATTATTATTTCTGGGAAACTTATAAGGGTTTTACAGCGAGGGGTTATTACATTTGAAAAGATAAATGGTTTTGAAAGTTTTGTTTTTGCCCACTCACACTTTCTGTTTTGCGCCCCTCTAGGTTCTAGATAGAAGTTCGTGTCGATGGCTCATGAAGACATCACGGCGGTTCTGACAGACATCCACTAGTGCAGGGTTTCTTTTATGATCTGTATAATTATTACTTAGTCTTCTGGACTGCACTTCGATACCTATGCTCTGGTTGTTTATGTCTTTACTCTAATCACTTTCACTCGTACTTATAGGCTAGTCTAAGGTAAGATAACTAGTGGTTTTTATTTATTCGTATTTTCGTATCATTACCGCTTCTGCACAACGCGCATGGTTACATCACCCTCACGGGATGGCCAGCATGCCTCGATTGAGGTCGGGGTGTGTCAGTTTGGTATCAGAGCCTCGGTTTGGTAGTCTTGCATATTTTGTGAGTATTCTAATTATTTGATGTCTTATGTCAGAACTATGCCGCCTTGTAGAGAGCTCCGCACTTCGTCTGAGTCTAATTTCCCCGATATTACTCAACTTGGGGAAGCTATTAGTAATGCCATTCAGTCCTCATTTCGTCCTCCCCAGAGGACTCCCTTGGAGACGGTATATAATTTAAAGTTGAGTAACTTCATTGGTACTAAGGGGCCCGAGGGAGCTGAGCATTGGCTCAAACATGTCGAGAAAACTTATCAAGTGATGCAGAGGCAGCTGCAGACTGGGAGATTTTTAAGCAGTTATTTCAGAAGAGATTTGTACCCTCAGCGTATATAGACAGTAAGAAGCAAGAATTTACGCGTTTAAAGCAAGGGAAGATGTCAGCTAATGAGTATTATCAGAAGTTTACTGATTTGTCTCGGTGTTGTCCAGAGGTTGCTGAGAATCCCGTAGAAATGCTTCGACGATTTAAGTTGGGTACTAAAAAGAAATGGCGTTCTATGGCGACCACGACTCCCTGCACCACATACCAAGAGTTTTATGAGATTTTACTGAGAATAGTGGATTCTAAAAATATGCCAGTGACAGTGATGTAGAGGAAGAAAAAGATAATAGCCAAAAGAAAAATGATAGTAAAGATAAAGGTCAGTCATCTCTGGGACCTCGCAAGACACAGAGTTTTAAGAGAGGTGGTACTAGTTTTAATTCTTCTATTAAGGGTTTGAGTGCCACTGCGCCGCGGAGGGGCAGCCGTTTAGGCTGTTCCCGTTTTCAGGGATATAGAGGCTCTAGTAGTTCTAGTGGGCCGTAGATGTAACGGTCGACATTTTGGGGAGTGTAGGCAAGGTAATAAAGGATGTTTTACTTGTGGCCATATGGGACACCGGGCAATTCAGTGCCCACAGAACCAGCAGAAATCCCAACCATCTGCCTTGCCACCACCAATTCCTATCCAGCAGATTCCAGGGTCTAGTGGTTATAATCAAACAGGTTATGGTGGAGCATATCATTATCAGGGAGATAAAGCCCCATATTCTAGAAGACCGTATTAGTACCTATATGATTCGTATCAGCAGAGCGGTTACGCTCAATATTTGGGAGGTTACGCACCATATCCGCCATATCCAATTGGTGAATCACAATGGTATTCCGATGAACCATCCCAGAATGTTGAAGTTGCTTCCAATAATGCCGGATCATCGAGACAGCTTAACCAGCCTGTTCAGGGATGAGGTACGCAGGGACATGGAAACTAAGGTAACAGAGGTTGTGGAGGACGACAGCAGGCACATGGCCATGTTCATCATATTACTTTACAGGATGCTCAGAACAATCCCGATTTGATTATCGGTACGTTAAATATTCTTGGCTATTTTGCTAGAATATTAGTTGATTCTGGGGTTACACATTCTGTTATTTCTCATACGTTTGCTCAGATGACACAACCACACCCTACACCTTTCGGTTACGAGTTAGAGTTTTTGATGCCTAGAGGTGAGACATGTTATGTTAGTTGGGTACTTGGCTCAGTTGAATTGTTATGAGAAAACGGTTACTTTCCATCGTCCAAGCTTGCATGTGGTTACATTCGTGGGCGAGCGAGGTGGACTAAGACATAACAGTATCTCTGCCGTGAGAGCTAGAAAGTGTTGAGGAAAGGTTGTCAGGGGTATTTGGCTCACGTGGTATTGAATGATGATACTTATGTTCGAGTAGAGGATGTTCAAGTAGTTATACATTTCCCTGATGTGTTTCCCGAGGATTTGCCTGGATTACCACCAGATAGAGAAGTCGAGTTCACCATTGATTTACTTCCGGGTACTGATCCTATTTCCTTAACTCCTTATCGAATGGCTCTTGCTGAGTTGAGGGAATGAAAAGCCCAGCTGTAAGAATTGCTTGATAAAGGTTTTATTCAGCCTAGTACTTCACCTTGGGGAGCTCCAGTTTTATTTGTCCGGAAGAAAGATGGGACTTTGACGCTGTGTATTGATTATCGACAGTTGAATCGGGTAACGATTAAAAACCGTTATATGTTGCCACATATGGATGATTTATTTAATCAGCTTCGAGGTGTCTGCGTGTTTTCCAAGATTGATTTGAGGTCTGGGTATTGTCAATGAAAATCAGAAGTGAAGATGTTCCTAAGACGGCTTTTAGGACTCGGTACGGTCATTACGAGTTCCTCGTAATCCCACTGGGATTAACTAATGCACCTGCAGCTTTTATGGATTTGATGAATCGGATATTCAAGCCATACCTCGATAGGTTTGTTATCGTTTTCATTGATGATATTTTGGTGTATTCCAAGTCTAACACAGAACACGTTCGACATCTCACTTTAGTTTTGAAGAAATTGAGAAAACACTAATTGTATGCTAAATTTAGCAAATGCCAATTTTGGTTAGATCAAGTGGCATTTTTGGGGCATGTAATGTCGGCCCAGGGTATTCACATGAACCCTCAGAAAGTAGCTGCCGTTGAAAATTGGGAGCAGCCACGAACCGTCACTGGAGTACGAAGTTTTATAGGCTTGGCAGGTTATTATAGACTGTTTGTTAAAGATTTCTCAGTTATAGCTTTACCACTGACAAAGTTGACGAGGAAAGATGTTAAATTTGAGTGGGACGATAATTGTGAATGGAGTTTCCTGCAGCTTAAGTATTGTCTCACTCATGCACCTGTTTTGGCACTCTCAGATGACGGTGGTAACTTTGAGATTTATAGTGATGCTTCCTTGAATGGTTTAGGCTATGTGCTAATGCAGCATGGAAGCATGATTGCTTATGCTTCGTGACAATTGAAGCCTCATGAGATGAATTATCTGACGCATGATCTCGAGTTAGCAGCCATTATCTTTGCCTTGAAGATTTGGAGGCATTATTTATATGGAAAAAAGTGTAAGATCTTTACAGATCATAAGAGTCTTTAGTATCTTTTCACCCAGAGAGATCTTAATCTCTAACAACGGAGCTGGATAGAGTTATTCAGCAATTATGATTGCACGATTGAGTATCACCCTGGTCGTGCAAATGT
The DNA here is from genome assembly GCF_963583255.1 of Pyrus communis. NCBI lineage: Eukaryota > Viridiplantae > Streptophyta > Magnoliopsida > Rosales > Rosaceae > Pyrus > Pyrus communis. The sequence goes on from NC_084806.1 coordinate 15,229,092, forward strand.
AGTGGCAAACGCGCTTAGCAGAAAATCCCAAGGTCGAGTTAATGCTTTATATGCTTGTCGTGTTCCTCTTCTCACAGACTTGAGATCCATTGGAGTGAAATTGGGGGTGGAAGATCGGAAGGAAGCTTTACTTGCTAACTTTCAGGTCAGGCCGATTTTGATTAATCGTATACTCAGGGCTTAGGTGAATGACGAAGAAATTCAAGAGTTAATTCAGGCAATGTCACAAGGGAAAAAGAAAGACCTCAAAATGCGGGAATCTGATGGCATGCTTATGCAGGAGAAACGGATATACGTGCCGAATATTGTTGAGCTAAAGAAAGATATTCTTGATGAGGCACATGTTTTAGCTTATGCAATGCATCCTGGAAGTACTAAAATGTATCATACCATTCGGCCTTTCTACTGTTGGCCTAGCATGAAATGGGAAATTGCCGAGTATGTGAGTAGATGTGCAATTTGCTAGTAGGTTAACGCTAAAAGGAAGATACCTTTTGGGTTGATGCAGCCACTTCCCGTTCCCCAATGGAAATAGGAAAATATTACTATGGATTTCGTGTACAAGCTTCCTCGTACACGGAATGGTTATGATGGCAGTTGGGTGATAGTAGATTGGCTTACTAACTCAGCAACACACTTCATACCAGTTCGGGAGAACTATTCCTTAAGCCGATTAGCTAAGTTGTTTATCTCAAGAATTGTTAAATACCACGAGATTCCAATTAGTATCATTTCTGATCGGGATCCTAGGTTTACTTCTAAGTTTTTGGTGGCATTTCAAGAAGCACTTGGTTCGAGATTACTTTATAGTATGACACATCACCCCTAGACTGACGGACAATTCGAGAGGACTATCTAGACATTAGAGGATATGTTGAGATCTTCAATACTTCAGTTTGGTGACGCTTGCCATAAGCGTTTAGATTTAATGGAGTTAGCTTATAATAGTAGTTACCATTCTAGCATCGGGATGTCACCTTTCGAGGCGTTATATGGTAAATCTTGTCGAACCCCTCTTTGTTGGTCAGAAATTGGTGAGAGGGTATTAGTGGGCCCAGAGATTGTGGACGAGATTACTCAGAATATTCAAGTAATTAATCTAACCTGAAAGCGGCCCAAGATCCACAAAAGAGCCTTGCTGACAGACACGCCACAAATAGGGTGTATAATGTGGGAAATTGGGTATTCTTGAAATTATCCCCATGGAAAGGCGTAGTGCGGTTTGGTAAGAAGGGTAAGCTAAGTCCTCGCTACATCGAACCTTAGTAGATCAACAAGCGAGTCAGTGAAGTTGCCTACAGACTTGAGTTACCTCAAGAACTGGCGAAAGTGCACGATGTCTTTCATGTTTCCATGCTTCGCCATTATGTTTGTGATCTGTCACATGTATTACCTCCTCAACCATTAGAAAACTATGCGCATGGTGAAAATTTTGTGGAGGAACCACTCGGTGGAAGAAGCCACCTAGGAGACAGAGCATCGTATGCGAGATGTGTATCCACGCTTGTTTTATGGATATTAGTGGTTTGTTATATTATTGTATGAAATTTCAGGGACAAAATTTTCTTAAGGGGGGTAGGTTGTGACGACCCATCCCGAATTATAATATATTTTATCTCTGGAAGTGTGGAAATGACGATTTTGCCCTGGAGCGATGTGTTATGAATATATAAATGGACTAAGAAAATAGAAAAAGGGCCAAGATAATGGACCAATTAAATTATTTCCTATCTCTTGGGATCCAATTAAAATTGTAAGGTTGTTTAGGACCAAATTGATGGCCCTAAGTTGTAGCCCAATAAAAATTATGGCAATTTAAAATTGCCCAATCCAGACACGGTCAGACACGCATACACCACACGTGCCCCTTCTTTCACACGCTCTCCCGTTCTCGAACTCTCTCTTTCCATACAACCTGAGCTCACAGCTCCCAAAATCCTTTCAAAACTTCACAGATCAAGTGTAAGGTTAGCATCATCGTGATTCTTTCGACTTCACGAGTCGAGCCGTACCCTTGGTTTAAGGAAAGGACTGGTAGAACTCAAGATACCCGAGCTCCAGCAAGGGGTGCAATTTTCTTCAACGTGATGGCAAAGGTTTTAGTTAGTTTTGAGGCTTAGTAAGGTAATTACTCAACTTCCATGGCACGTTAGACAAGTTTTGGTTAAGTTTGGATGTCGAAATAAGCTCGGTAGTGGGTATGCAGGAATAACTGGTTTTTCAAGGATTTTTCCAGCCATTTTCCGTTGGATTTTGGAGTTTTATCAGGTATGGATGTGTTCCCTTTGTTGAGAGCTTTAAACCCATATAAATTTCATGAAATTTGGTTGAGAAATGAAGAAGATGTTAAGGTTTTAAGCTTTTCCAGTTTCCGGTGACACAGTCGGCGGCCAACAATGGAATCTAGTGAACCACCGGAGAAGAAGACGAATATTCCATCAAGTTTGACAAAATATACCTAACGGCGTCAAGTATATTTAGCGGTATATTCCATTATTTAACGGAATATTCTTTAACGGCATTAAAGATTATGTCCAACTTGCTAGGCACGTGGCAACGCGTATGGCCGTGCCTTGGTTGGCGCGTGAGGCCGCGTGGAATGTCAGAAAATTATTCAAAAAATATGGGGATGCTTGTGGTGTTGAGTAGGCCACAATGGTTTATTCAAACACCCCAATTGAGCAATGTATGAGAAGTTATTTCATAGTGATGGTTATGTGCTTTAAAATAACGTTAAATTAGTTGTTTCACATATAGGTGAGACGTTTCCAGAGGACGAGCGCAGTCAGGCGAAACTTGGGGTTACGACCCGGCTACATACCAGTGAGTGGGCTTTTGGTTATATATATATATATATATATATATGTCTTATGTTTCCCAGAAACCATTTAAATGGTTTTTACATTTTAAATACCATGTCGTATGCATTACATATTAGTATATGTTATAATATAGCTGTGCGTATTACTGCTCGACACCGTGGATGCTCAGGTAAGCTTCAGGTGAGTATATAGTGATAGTTGTGATGGTAGTGTGTATGATTATGATGAGTTTCTTTCAGTGAATTATATCCTACACCCCGATGTTAGTGCTCCGCCTGAGGGTAAGGCCTAGCCTTCATGTGATCGTTCACCTCCCGCACCACACGCTCACCTTGGATCCAAGGCAGGTGTCAGCCTGTCGTACAGACCACATTAGGTGGTTCCGACTCGTAGGTGACTTGCAATACTTCGCACAACCTTCACGTGATCGTAACACTTGAGCGTACTTATTTACACCTAGCCAATCATACAGACCACATAGGTGGTTCTGAATCGTGTGCAGGATTTGATTTGATTGTTAAGTTATTGATTCAGCCGTAGAGGTCACGTTAGGTGACTCCGGCTGATATGTCACTTTATATTTGTGCAATTCACATGGCTTACTTATTCATGGTTGAGATAATTGTCATGGCATACACATGGTTCGGTTATTCTTGAGTATAGTTTTCATATATGTTTACACTATTATTTCTGGGAAACTTATACGGGTTTTACAGCGAGGGGTTATTACATTTGAAAAGATAAATGGTTTTGAAAGTTTTGTTTTTGCCCACTATTTTGCGCCCTTCCAGGTTCTAGATAGAAGTTCGTGTCAGTGGCTCATGAGGACTTCACGGCGGTTCTGATAGACATCCACCAGTGTAGGGTTTCTTTTATGATCTGTATAGTTATTACTTAGTCTTCTGGACTGCACTTCGATACCTTTGCTCTGGTTGTTTGGGTCTTTACTCTAATCACTTTCACTCGTACTTATAGGCTAGTCTAAGGTAAGATAACTAGTGGTTTTTATTTATTTGCATTTTCATATCATTACCGTTTCCGCACAACGCACATGGCTACGTCACCTTCACGTGATAACCAGTATGCCTTAATTGAGGTTGGGGTGTGTCATAAACAATAAGCCAAAATAATTTAACAAAAATTGGGTGCATTTTGTCATTTTATCCTTATTTTTTGAATATTTTTTCCAGAATGACTAAAATGATTGATTCTAGGCAAACTGAAGGACCAATTATATTGATTTCAAATATCAAGGATCAAAGTGATGAGTTATGCAAATCTCATTGATCATTTTGGCTAAAAGCCTATAGTGATATATGCTTCTGGTATCTACCGCACACTTATACAAATAAAAAATCTGAGTAATAATTTGAATTAACAATCTAACAATACAACATACAAAATTATTTAAAAAAATCGATTAACTATTATATCTTTCTCGTATTAAAGAAAGTGTATTTGTGCCTGATGCCGCAACTATTAAAAGGAAAATCATCTAAAAGAAAAGGAGGATAAAAGCAAGGTTTTGCTTTTCTAGGGTTGTATTCATTGTTTGCATATTGATTTGGGCAGTATGCGGAGATTGATCCATTCAAAGATTCATATACACTTGTTAATCTCTGAATGATGTGAGATGCATATGGTTAATTTAAATTCACGGTACCTTAATTGCACAAATTGTGACAAGAAGATAATTTGAGTATTCTGAAGTGCTTAAACATTAATCAGTTAGTAAAAAGACAATGAAGTCGTTCTTTTGTAACAGGCAACTAAATATAACCAACAATTTAATATCAATGTTCCCAGAAGAGGGGGCGGTAATGAAAAGTACAATTACACCCAAAGGACTAGATTACACAAGTGGAAAAGTGAATCGTATAAATATATAGTTCTTAGGCGTTAATATGTTAGTAAAAAGACAAAGAGACCGCAATATAAACAACTTAACGTATAACCGCCCCTTTCAAATCAATGTTCATGAATTTTCCATGGTGTAAAAAAAAAAAAAGGGGTAAATGATCAAACAAGTCAATTTGTTATGTTAAAATTGCTGCATTTTGGCCACTCAATAATACGGTCTGGTGGTATTTCTCTTCATTTGAAAGTGAGAGGTCTTAGGTTCGAATCTCGTGGATAGCGAATTCGATACCAAATTAGATTGTCTATTGTGTGGCTTAGCCAAACTCACTACTACATTAAACACTTTGCACGATGAGGGAGTATGTGTCACGCAAAGCATTTCCAGGTCGCACAAAACCTATGGCAACGCAAAAATCGTGGCGCAAAATTTGTCACACAAAGGTCGTGACGAAGAGTGCAGTTTCGTCACACAGCAAAACGATTGCGCAACATTTTACTACTCGTCGCAAGAAAGGTCCACAGACAAAGGTTTTCGTCGCACGATATAAGAGGGTACAAGTGTGCTTTGTGACAAGAAACTTATGGGGACGTCTATGGTTCGTCTCAAAAATGTTTGCATGACGAAACATATAAGACGCACGTGGTTTTGCACAACGACATATCTTCGTCGCACAAGTGTAATTTTTAATAAATAAAATAGAATTTAATAAATAGAATGTCATTAAAAAATATATTTCATACAATTGACAACAAAAAAAACAAACAAATTAATGAATAGAAAAACAATTTATTTATAATAAAAATAAAAATGTGCGTACAAATACAAAGTTTAAAAAGAAAGCGGGAAAAAAAGTACGAAAAATGAGGCATAATCTATGGGCAAGTTGTTTGAAGGTGCTTGGTAATCTTGTTACTGGAAAGGGGTGGGGTTGGGGATGGGGTCAGAGGTCGACGGGTCTGGTTGCTGTGTATGCTCGGGGTGGAGGGGCTTTGACGAGAGTGGTGCAAAAAAATCAGGGAGACAGATCCTAAAAGAACTGAGGGCCTGTACAATCAATGACATTTGAGTCTTGTACGATGCAAGCTCAATCCTCAGGCCAATGACTTCCTGCATCAAAGCCTTAACCTCACCCTTTGACTGCGAGGATGAAGAGGCTTCACTATCCCGCCGCCTGGCATTTCCCATCCCCCGACAATATGTCATTGGCCTCCGATCGAAAGTTTGGTCCAATGTCTTCGTAAGAATGTGAAATACCGCATCCTCAAGGGGATCCACAGACTCTATTAGCGTGTCCGGGGGAAGCTGGGAGGCGGACTCCTGAATGACCGACTGACCCTTCTCCACCATAGTCACCTATGAAATAAAACGTGAAATATTAATACCAAACAATTTGAAATAATTAGTATAAATCTTTAATGCATAAGAAATTAATTACATGAAAGGACTCATTCAACTCATCCTCGGTCTGAACATAAACGTCAGCAAAGACGTCGATCTTCGGGAATTTTGAACCCCCCTGAAATAGAAAAAGATAAGGAATATGTTAGTACAGAAACAAACAAAAATAATAATTATTAGCGACATTTTAAAATTGGAAATGAAAGCTTTAATATATAACTTCCGCCATACCTCCATCCTATATGGGAAATGCCTCGAACCCGAATGGTGGAGAAAAGTCTTCTTCTCCCGATTGATCTTGTTCACCTTCACATTCTTCTGTTATACACAAAATAAACGTATTAGTTGTAATATTTAAAGAAAATAAAAAAAAAAGTAATAAACATTAGTAAAAATTTTAAAAAGTAAAATGAAATAAGTCATATTTAAAAACGCACCACATAGCTCGACTCCTGAAAATGACCGCAGAGCTAAACCCAACTATCTTTCAGTCCTCGAACTCCTTCGGGCAGCCCTTCTCGAGAGCGACCTGCGGATCATCAAACATCTCGAAATATTGGTGCAGGTCACTCTTCCACTGCTTGTAATGTTTGGAGAAGAGCCGATTGAGGTACGCCAACATGTCCTTGTTGATGTTATCGAAATTGTAGTTTGCCTGCAATTTAACAAATATTATGAAAGTATTAGTAATAAAAGACATTAATAAATATAAATATATAAATTTTACATGAAAAGCATTAAAAAGGCGACGATACTTACCGACAAATGATTGCACACCGTGTTCTTCACCTCCTCCGGCATCGCCTTCCAAGACTTCCACCGCATAGAGCAAAGGTCCGCACGACATGCCCAATGTTGTGGACCAATGTCGCTCATCGTATCCGATTGTGATATGATCATTGGTCACCTAGGTGACCTTCGCCGTCTTCAATTGCTGACAAGGTATCTGGGTGTTTTTCTTGGCTGCAAAGAAATGAAAAATTAACGTTAACCTAAAACTAAGAACAAATTCCACCAAAATTTCGACAGAACCTCCCTATAATTAAAACATTTCCCAAAACCCTAAAATAACATAAACAATATATTTATCCTACAAAATGATCACAATTGTTTAATAATGGGTTTGGAACGATGACAACAATAAACAATATATATAATAACTTTTTAATCCTTAAATGACATAATTTAACAAATTGAACCTAAAATAACAAAACTAAGTTAACATGGGAATGAGGGAGTAAATTAGGATAATATACTTGGCTGTGGACTCGAGGCATCGGTTATGGATCCCGATGGCGACATCTACCTTGGAGTGCAGGGGTGCCAGTGAGCACTTCGGGCGCTAATAGGTAGCGCCACCGAAGAAGTCGAAGATGCCGGCGCCTATAGGACTGGAGGACCAACTAGGTCAATCAGATTCATCGGCCTATGATCCATTAGTAGGTGTAGTTGTTGGACGAGGTGTAGTTGTCGGACAAGGTGAAGTCATCATCGCCTTCCGGCTTCTAATGAGCTGTGACACCTACAAAATTGGAAATAAATTTGTTAGATTACAAAGATAAAAATTATCGAATACATGCATAATAATTTCTACTTAAATTTAAAACGAATAAACCATTACAACCCTAAATCTAACTCACTATCCTAATTCTAAACCCAAATTTAAAAACCCTATTTCTAACTCCTAATTCAAAATCAACTAACCCCTAACGTAAGAACCCTAAATCTAACCCCGTAAACTAAGTACCCTGAATCTAACCCCACAACCCTAATTCTAACCCTTTACTTAAAATTAAAAAACCCCAAATTTAAGAACCCTTATTCTAACCCCTAATTGAAGAATTCTAATTCTAACCCACTACCCTAATTCTAACCCCAAATTTAAGAACCATAATTGTAACCCCTAATTTAAAATAAACTAACCGCTAACTTAAGAACCTTAAATCTAACCACCCCCCCCCCCCCCCCAAAAATAAATTAAGCACCCTAAACTTAACCCCATTGCCCTAATTCTAACCCCTAACTTAAAATAAAAAGAAAATTCCCAAATTTAAGAACCCTAATGCTAACCCCTAATTTAAGAACCCTAATCCAATCAGACATTTTTTCATTGTTAAGAAAGAAAAGTCGACCACATGTTGAACATGACTACGTAGCATTATAACAACAATTAAATATGCACAAACACTGACCCATGCTTTCAATTCAGATACCAGTAATTTAAGAACCCTTAATTTAAGAACCCTAATTGTAACCCCTAATTTAAATTCAACTAACCCCACTGCCCTAATTCTAACCCCTAGCTTAAAATTAAAAAACCCCAAATTTATGAAACCTAATTCTAACCCCTCATTTAAGGACCCTAATTGCAACCCATTGTCCTAATTCTAACCCCTAATGTAAGAACCCTAATCTAACCCCCAGTGAAGCACCCTAAATCTAACCCCGAATTTAAGAAAACCTAATCTAACCTCACTACCCAAAATCGTTCCCCTAATTCAAGACCTAAATCTAACCCCAATTAAGAACCCTAAAAACTCTAATTTAAGAACCTAAATGTAATCCCCAATTTACGAACCCTAAATCTAACCCCACTGCCCTAATTCTAACTCCCAATTTGAAAAATAAAAAAATTATAATAATAAATAAAAAATAAATAAAAACTCCTTAATCTATAAACCCTAATTAACATGATAAATAAAGAAAATTGAAAAAAAAATTAAGAGGAAATTACCTCTTGGAGATGAAGACGCAACGGCCGAAGAGACGGACGGAGAGACGAGGTGAGTGACAGAGAGGGACGGGGAGATGAGGTGAGTGACGGAGAGTGGTAGTGAAAGGGTTTGAGGGTGAAATAGGGTGTCGGGGAAGAAGAACTAAGGGTGAGAGAGGGGCTGCAATCGCATCGGGAGAGAAAGAAGAAGGATAGAGAGGGTATCGGGAAAAAAAAAAAAGGAATAAGAGAGAAGTGAGGGAGGGAAGCCAATACATGGGAATAAATACTTAGAAGCTTACGTGACGAAGGCTTCGTCGTGCAAGGTTAAAAACTTCGTCGCGATGTTTTTTAAACTTTCCGCGAAAAAAAAAAAAGCGCCTTAATTTTTAAACACTTGCGCAAAGAATACCTAGATTTCATCACGCAAATATTTCGTCACATAAATATCCTTTGTGAGACAAAATTTAGGTATTCGTCGCACAAGTGTCTAAAAATTAAATCTACCCGTGTAAAATTAAAACGCTTGTGTGACAAAAAAGTGTTGTGCGGCGCGCAATTATGTTTAAAAATGGTTTTTTTTTTTTTTTTTTTGTAGAATTTTGATTAAAATTTATTATAAAATACTAATAAAACAAATTTATTTACAAAGTAATTCACATATAAAATAAAATGATGCATTAACCATTTAATGTGTTTTACAACAAAAATTGCAAATAAATTGCATTAATCTTCATCCGAACTATAATAACTTTCACTTTCGTCGCTACCATCAATTTTAGTGTCCCATTCCTCATCATCGATAGGTACGTCACCATCATCATTTGTGCGCACTGGACCATCGTATCACGGTAGATTACCGTGGTCGATTGCGATTGATTGAATCGGTATTTCAATTGAAAATACTTCTTCTATCGGAAATGGTTCTTAGATAAAATTAGTATCTCGGAGTGTTTCCGCACCAATTTCTAACGAAGATTCTAGACGTTGGTTAACGAAATTGTCGATGTTGTCGTCAGTATGGTCTTGTTCCGATATAGCATACACATTCCTATAATCCATCTTCTGAACAACTTTCCAACCCCTCCCAGCTTTAGGGTCATCTAGATACAAAATTTGTTTTGCCATGTTTGATAAGATGTTAGGGTCGTCATCATACCAAGTTTTGGTAGTGTTCATTGATAGTAATCCATGATCTCTTTTAACACTTCCCTGCCTATTTGGGTTTGTATCAAACCATCGACACTTAAATAGGATCACTTGGCATCGGTCTTTGTAAAGCAATTGCACAGCACTTGTTAGTTTGCCATAGAATTCAATGTCTGTACTTTCACCTCCACTTGGGACACGAACACCGCTGTTTTGCATACACAACTTGTCATCTCGTGCAACCCCTAAAAACTTGATGTCATTAACATGGCAACCCAAGAACAATTCAACGCGAATCAGTCTAAACGCCAAGTTATATAACTCTTCATTGTATGTTGGGGAATTTGATGCTTTCAATTGATTCACCTAATATTACACAAACACTTAAATTTGTTAGTTCCAGCAAAATAATTGGTACAATATATATGTCCAATACAAAACACTTCAAACTTACATATTCGAGAAACCACCGCAAAAACAATTCACGGTGTTTCTTGGCATACAAATGTGAAGGATGTGCCTGCTTCATCATATCTTCACACTTGTCTAGGTATGATTGTGTCTCGTCACAATTATTGAGTACAAACCAATGTGCTACCTCTATGTGTTTTTTGGAAAACGACTCACCTCATATTGGATCTCCAAATGGTTGAGCGATTTGGGCAAAAACTGAAAGTTTCTCCTTTCTCACACCCTCATCATTATTGCGAGGCGGACGATTGAAAGTTGTCTCTACATCCTTTAAATACATTCCACAAAATGTAAGCGTCTCATATGTCACCCAAGCTTGTATAATTGATCCTTCAGGCTTTGCTTTTTTTCATACACTTTTCTTCAAGTCTCCGAGAAGCCTGACAAAATAAAACGATACGATACAAATTTTACTAATCGTAAGGTATTGATTAATAAAAATGACGAGGATTATATACCATTGAAAGTTAACTGGTCCAGCAAGCAATGCCTCCTCCGGAAAGTGAACCATCACGTGGATCATACTTGTGAAGAAAGCTGGAGGAAATATCATCTTAAACTTGCATAGAACTTGCACAATGTCATGGCACAACTGATTAATGTCTGTCTTTCACAACGATCTTGACGTCAATTGTGAAAAAATACTGGACAACATGATTGGTTTCACTACATCGGCTAGCAAGAGATGTCGAATACCAACAGGAAGTAAGCGTTGCAAAACCACATGGCAGTCATGACTCTTTAGTCCAGCTAATTTACCCCCGTCAGCATTCACGCAACGTGTGATATTTGAAGCATTCCCATCGAGAAACTTTACAGACGATAAAAACTTTAAAATTACTTTTTTGTCATTTGGTTTCATGGAAAAAAAGACCAGATCCCTTCTGCCTTTAGCACTGTCCCTATTCACCCATAAACCCTATCGTATTCCCATTCGTTCCAATCAAGACTATCTTTGATCGTGTCCATTGTCTTGCCCTTGATATTTAGAATTGTGCCAACCAATGTGTCAAATACATTTTTCTCAACATACATAACATCGAGGTTGTGTCTCAATTTTAGTTTCGACCAATATGGGAGCTCAAAAAACATAGACTTAGTTCATATGTGTAGAAAGTATAGTCCTACTGACATTTTTCCCGAACGAAGCAAGATCCAAATGGTTAAGCTATTCCAAAATCTTATCACTGGACCATTCTCTAGGTCTAAGGCGAGGCTCTTTTTTTCCGTCGAACTCTTTATCCTTCTCTCGCCACTCGTGGTCCTATGACAACCATCTCTAATAACCAAGGTAACAAACTTTTCCGGTGTGCCAACTAGATGTTATGTCTTCCTCGCATACAGGGCATGCCATATAACCCCTAGTGCTCCACCCATAAACCATTGCATATGTGGGAAATTGTTCACAGTCCACATCACTGCTACCTGCAAAGTGAACATCTTGCTAGTACACTTATCGTATGTGCGCACACCGTGTGTCCATAAATCCTTTCGCTCATCCACCAACGACCGTCAGTATACATCAATTAACCTACCAAGATCCTCAGCTATCAATAGAATCATCATCATATATTCTTTTTTCAGACATTTACATGGCGGCAAATTACACGAAAATCGGCCAAGTACTGTGGTGTTGGTTTAAAACCCCGAACGGATTGAATCGGTCAATGGCAAGTCCCAATCTATCGTTCTGAGGATCAGTAGCAAAATCAAGGAACGTTCGATAAAACTCTTTCCATGCCTCCCCATCTGCATGATGCCTCTGGACATCATTATCTACCCGTTTTTCCTTATGCCATTTCATGTTGGTTGCAGTATGCGTTGACATATACAATCGCTGCAACGTAGGCTTCAAAGGCAAATAATGCATGACTTTTTGTGGGGATCTTCGTCGATCTATTCCGAGATGTCATTTTCAACCTCGACTCATTGCATACAAGGCATTTATCCAACGTTTTATTCTCCTTATAGAACAATACACAATTATTTTTGCAAGCGTGAATTTTTTCATAACCCAATCCCAGACCATTCAACACCTTTTGGGCTTTTCTATAGTCTTTCGGCAAACAATTGTCCTTTGGTAGCATTCTCTTGAAAACCCCCAAAACGTAATCAAAACACTGGTTCGACATACGATACTTTATTTTCTCGTGCATTAGTTCCATAATAACTGTGAAAATCAAAAATCCCTCACACCCCGAGTATAACTCTTGGTTGGCATTTTTTAATAGTTTTTCATATTGTTCGAATTCTCCACTATCCATTGGTGTAGGCACGTCATCTTCCACTTCCTTATTGGTATTTGTTGACGTAAATGGAAAAACGTCATTTAAGATTTCCATGACTTGTTCATTAGGATCAATATTAGGTTCAACATTGCCCATTCTTCTCACGTTTGAAGACGAAGCATTACCCAATTGTTCCCCGTGATGGTTCCAGATATTATAGGTCTCTACCATTCCATTCCTTACTAAATGAATCGAACATTTTCAATAGTTTCCCTTAACTTGTTGTTACACCTCCTACAAGGACACCAGATTCTAGTTGCACCCTGGTTGTGTGTATGTGCAAAGTCAATTAAATCCTCAACTCTATTCAAATATTCGTTGGCACATCTGTTTAGGTTCTGCATCCACGTTCTGTCCATCATTCCTGCAACCACAATAACAGTACAACAATCACAACAACTTCAACATAATCTTGTCACCTTATGCCTCCGATAAAGGCCCTATCCTATTTGGGAATGCAAAATTATGTCACGTAATTTACGACTAGTTCATATTAGATTTCGACGTGTAGAAATTTCGGCAGCATCTTTGTACAGTTCTTCAAGTGCACAACATAGATATGAAATACCTATGTGCCACCCGAAGAACGTACATAGATGACACCAAAATCCCCACGACCGAAACCTAATCCTTCAACCATAAACTACACGTCATAACTTTGCATTCCCAAACTGTCCAAATGATGGGACAATTCAAGAATCAATTGGACCGCAATCAAGCTTTCACATCCATGCACGGCATCCAACTAATCCTCAAACAGGAAACTAAGTTTTACTTAAAAAAAAAACAAAAACAAATACGAAGTTAATTACAATTAACTCTTTACATCACAACACAAATTTGTACGTCATGTACAAATTTGTACATGTACAATTCAACATTGTACATAATTATAACATAAATAAAAAAAAATTGTAATAAATATAATTTAACAACTTAATATAAACATAACAACATAATTTCAATATAATTTAACTAATTTATATTTTTGAAAAATAAAACAAAGAAAATACCCTCGAAATCGTTATCCACCGAGCGCTAGTCACACACAATATCCATGTACACAACTATTTTTATGGTGTTAGTATGAATTGACATTGATACTTTTAAATGAAAATATAAAAAAAAACCCTTACCAAACACACCAAAATAGCTCGATCAACCTAGAGAAGATAGAGATTTAGATGGACGAAGTATTGGAGGAAGAAATTGAGAGAAAATGGGAACGACAGATCTCAAATTGAAGAAAAACGAAGGGAAATAAGGTGCAAAGGCGAAATCTGCAGTTTTCTGCCTCTGCAGCTATAGTCATGTTATAAAGATTACTTTTGGAAGAATCACTTTGCCTGACGAAGTTAGAATTCGTCATGCAAGTTATTTTTGCACTACGAAATATAACTTCTTACGCAACAAATTCTAACTTCGTCGCGCAAGTGTCATATTTTTTTTTTTTTTTTTTTTTTTTTGCACAATTCTCTTTTTTGTTTTCTTTATAATTTAATAATGTAAACTTTTGTGCGACGAACACTATATTCATCGCGCAAGTTGCATTATTTTTTTTCTTTTTCTCTTTTTCCGTTTTCTTTCTAACTAATGTAAATTTTTTTTATCCAATTAAAATTATCAAACCAAATTATATATTACCAAAATATTTATTGAAACTAATTTATTAACAAAAATATATATTACAACTAATGTAAACTTTAAGCCGTACATGTAACATACATTTTAAAAATAAAAAATAAAAAAAATAAAAAAAGTCCAACATAACGTTCAAATAAATATTATTTCATAAATAAAAAAAGAAAAAAAAACCAAATTAAGTTCACTCTTCCTCTGGTTCATCAGGGGTATCAGAAGCAGCAGCTCGCTGTACATCAAACTTCCATTGCCGAAACTGCATCTTAAAAGGGTCGTCCACATACTTTTGTTGCTTCTCATCGGTTTCATCAGCATCCCAAACAACCTATAATGGCAATAAAATTAAATTAGTTATCACAAAAATATTATTTTTAAACAAAAACAATTACACATTCTTTAATAAAACTTACCGATAACTCATGCATCATGGAGTTCTCTTCAAGTACACAAGCACCATTTTCCAAGATTTAAACTTGGTAGAACATTGCTTCCGCACCAATACCCCTATATCGAACCTAAGTTTGGTGGACGCTTCAGCTAAACTTTTTTCATCAAACGAGGGCAAACGCTTACATCGATACCTCTCTATTGTCAATACAACTTTCCTCATTTTTTTTCCTACCACAAAAATTTAAAATGTAATAGCCTATTAAAACAATAATTTCAACCATATCAAATGTAAAACAATTAATTCAACAATTTTTTTTTTTTTTACCTTTCCCTTCACGAAAGCCTTCTCCTTCCCAACTTTTCGTTGAATCTAAAACCAAATCGGCCATCGTTTGAAACAAAACCTTTTCAAAATAGGGTTTTGAAACAGTGTTTATGTAAAACCTGACAAACTTTGTGCGACGAATCCTTGGTCGCGCAAAGTGTGTTTTTAAATGTGCACTATAAATGGGAGTGTTTAATGTGCGGCTGACCGTTTTCAGCAACACTTTGCCAGACGAATATGTAGAAAAACTCATCTATTAAACTTTTTGTGCCAAATTTTATTTACCCGCCTTTTCTTGTGCAACGAACACTAGTAGTCGTCACGTGAAGTCCTTTTGCGCGACGAAATTGTTCGTCACGCAAAGTTCTTCTTTTTTTCTTTTTTTGAATTCTTCCGATGTTTGTGCAACCTAAGTGTGTTTCCGTGGTGCAAGTTACACTTATGCGACAAAATCTTCTTCGTCGCACAAGCTTTTTTTCTACTAGTGACTCCTCCTCCCCTTAGTGGAAAAATATCGATGCACTAAAAAAAAAAAAAAATTGCTGCATTTTGAATTAAGGGAAATAAATCCCTTATGAGCTACCTAAATCCAACTAGTGGTTGGATCACTAAATGAATGACCATCACGTAAGTACATACAATCTGGACCGGCCATAACATCCAGGGTCGATTCTGAGGGTAGTCCATGTAGGCGCCTGTCTAGGGCTCCCACTTCGGGGGGGGCCGCAAAAATTTTATATATCTTGTAAATAACATGAAAATACAAAAAAAGTAGGGAATATCATAATTCTTTTGATGTTAACTTTTAACGATATTTGATGTAGAAATAGAATATTTTATCTATTTAGCGAATTTTTTTTATACATATCAATGTACAAAGAACCGTAGGTCAAAAAACTTTAGGACCCCACTTCGACGGCTCGCCTATAGCCCCAAAATTCTTAGGGTCGGCCCTAATAACATTCGTAATGGTTGCTGATCAAACATGCATGACATCCATGGTAAGTAATTATGGAATATTCTCTACTAATTATATGCATTGAAGTTGGCCATTTTGCACAGTGGAGGGACAGTGAAGAATCTCTTGTATAAACATGAGGACGACTGGGGGCCGGCATTTTTAGACTTTTTATCCTTTTCCTTCTTTTATTTATTTATTTATTTTATTTTTATTTTTATTTTTTGATTTTTTAGCATACAAGATACTTATTCCTTAAAAAGAGAGAAAAATAAAATTTGCACCTTCATCCTTTTTTAAGCTATAAAAAGTCCCTCTCTTCTGCCAAAAAAAAACCCAAGAGAGAGTGAAAAATGGGAGAAGGAGAAGAGATTAATGCAGCAGAAGAAGAAAGAGAGAATATCAGTCTCAAGGACCTCTCTAAGAAGCTTGAGGAATTTGCCAAGGCTAGAGATTGGGAGAAATACCACAGTCCCAGAAACCTACTCCTGGCTATGGTAATTAAATCTTTTCCCATTACAATTCTATGATCATCATTTGTTTTGGTAACCATGACACTGCATATGTTTCTATGTATGATGCATGTCTAACAAGTTCATTGGTCTCTCTCTGCCTAACCACGCATTTCTGTGTTACTTTTCTCTGTCATTTGTTTTTACGCTTGGGTCATGCAATCTTCTTTGCTCTTGGAAAATGGTTTGAGGACATAAGATGCTTATATTTTCGTATTGTGAGTTTCGATTATATTAATTATGATGATTATTTTTTTATTGTGTGGTTCAAGTTCACAGATTGAAGAATATAAGTATATATACATATACGTACATACATGTTGGAAGATGTTGTTCCTTTGCCACATACATACATACATACATACATCTCTTTGTAGATGCAAACATATATTTCCTAAACACGTGCATGACCTGTCCATTTCATTGATTTGTTGGTGTTTCTTTATTTGATAATTATAAACTATTTAATTTACAGGAATGAGAATTCAAACTAGGGTTTAAATGGACATGCTCTGGTCAACTGCCCTAATTTATATCTGTTATTTTTTTTAACATAAGCTATCTTTCATGAATGGCCAACGCCAGTAAACCTTATTCATTCAAATATGAGAGGGGTTAGCAGTTTCTGAAATATAAATTGGGTTTCCCTACTCCAATTTTGCATGCATAATGCATGCAATACTCTTTTGCAAACTTTTGAGGTGGGATACCACAGACAGATCGTACTTTTTAAAGTTTATCTTTCAACTTTCACCATTTGAACACTTCCTTCAGAAAGATTTGGATGACTTCTGATTAGGGAAGCTGGCACGCACTGGGGACAACTAACAACGTGTAGTGGCTGTAACACTCTCTTTGACTCACATCAGGACCCCTTCCTGCATATCCATACAAGACCGAGGGGGTGTAGGCTAAGGCGGCATATTGGGTGTTGCAAATTTCATACCCTAATATGTGGAAAGCTTTCATTTAACTTCTTTTTTTTTACCTAGTGTACATTTTTAGAAAACTATGATTGCAAAAAGAGAATTTAAGCCATTCATCCATGAGTGGTTGAAAATATATAGAAATGGAATATGAAAACAAATAAATAATTTTCATGGTTGCTATAATATACACGATAGATGCTGCATGTGTAGGTGGGAGAGGTAGGAGAACTATCAGAAATCTTCCAGTGGAGGGGAGAGGTGGACAGAGGGTTGCCAAATTGGAAGGAATCAGATAAAGAGCATCTGGGAGAAGAGCTTTCGGATGTGCTTCTTTACCTCATAAGGTTGGCGGATATATGCGGCATTGATCTTGCTGATGCTGCCTCCAAAAAGATTGTCAAGAATGCCATCAAATACCCTCCCAAATTCTTCTAAATTAATTACCTTAATTATTAGAACACATGATAATTTCTGTATTTCTCAACTTTGTTTTTATATTAAGATGATGAGCTTTGAAACTTAAGAATTTTCAATAAAATGTTTAAATCAATTTAGAGTGGAATGTCTAATTAATTTAATTTCTCCTTATTTTCTGATTGGCTGATGGATATCATGTATAATTCAACAAGTTTGTCAATACTGACACTTAGTATTACGATTGAGCGATATTTATTTTACTTGTACGTTAGAGGTCAAAAATTCAAATTTTATGCATGACGAGCTTGATACCATTTTATTCTCTCATTGTTGAAAGAAAAACATGTATGTCAATAATTTTTGGGAAATACCACAAAATGGGACATTTTCTTAATCTTGGGACAAAAATAGGGTTTTTTTAATATGGACACGCCATGCACATTCGCTGGACAGAAATAGGATTCTTCTACACCTTGAAATGACCTAATTGCCCTCGTATATAAATGGATTATTTCCTCCCATTTTCTAATTTCTCTCTCTCTCTCTCTCTCTCTACTCTCTCTCTCTGGCGAAGAACCCTAACGATGCACTCACCCTTTAACAACCCACCTCACTTGCAGCAACCATTTCTCTCTCACCGATGGCCATCTTTTCACCAGTCCTCTCTCTCCTCTATTTTCGAATTGGTGACCCAAGATTCATATCGCATCTAACTTTTAGGTCGCAATACAATTCCCAACTCACAATCCCAAAAGTTTGGTGTGTAATGGATAATAATTCATCCACCAAAGATCTCATGAAGGTCGCAGGTGGGATTGGATGAATCAACATGAGTCAAAGCCCAGTACAAGTGATGTCAGTTTCTTTACGATATCTAGGGAATAATGTTTTTAATTTTTTAAAGGTTTGTTTATGGGTTTTGATTTCAAAGTGCAATATTTATGAGTGTTAATTTCTGGGTTCATATGTTTTATGGCTACTGGGTTTCTTGGCTTTACCTGCATTTTGTGAGTTCATGCGTTCTATGATTGGGGTCAAATATTTCTTAGCTTTGGCTTCAATTTTTCCAGAAAACTATACACTGTATGCATACGAGATGCATAAAGGAGGTTAAATTTGGGTTTGTGCTCAATTATTCTAGTCTAATTTTGACGTAATGTAGTGAACAAGGACACATAATCACATCTTATACGATTCGAACCTATGACATCGGGTTTTGGAGACTTAAGCATGCTTTGTTCATGCTTTGTGTTGTGCATCTTTTCATTTAAGAAAGCAATAATGATAACAAAAAAACTTCTCCCTTTTCCATTTACTAACAAAAATTACATGACAACTAAATTTGAAGAAAAGTAAAGGAAAAGAAACAAATTTAGTCCCTATTAAAACCATTTTAACATATCACAAAAAATGTTAAAATTTTCCCAATGTGTGCATACGACGTGCATATGTTGTATAGGTTGCGTACATAAGGTGTGCATGTCTTGTGCCTATGGCATATTATGTGCATATGATATTATGCATATTATGTGCATTTAATGTGCATGGTATGTGCATGTTATGTGCATATAACAAGGATACATAGTACGCATGTTTATTATCATAAAATACTTGGCTAATACATTGCACAACAATAAAATGTCAAATAATTCCATTATGGTTGACGCGGTTCATTTCCCTTTGCTAGTCGACAAGAATCCTCAAAGCCCTTGTTGTGTTCCTCCTCTATTTTAGCCTTTCCATCCCGAGAACGCTCGTACGACTCAATATGGCCCCGATGCTTCTAGAACAATTCAAAATTTAGGAATGTGATCCTTTCTCTAGATGCGTCAGCCTTTGTTTTCTGCTTGCTTGCTAGGTAGAGAATAAAATATGAAAGAGCAAATTACCATGCACATGAGCATGTGACAATAGACTAGTGTATTAAGTAAATGCATATGCTGCATTTAGTCCCTCGTGTGTGACAAAAGACTAGTGTATTAAGTAAATGCATATGATGTAATTAGTCCCTCACACATGTACCCAGAGATTGTGTATTAAGTATCATCATTGTATTTTGATGGTTGTAGGTACGAGAGTCGCTCTATAAATAGAGTATTCCGTCTATTATCAAATGCACTGCGAAATAAAGCAAGAGAAATAATATCAGTATCCTTCCCTCTCTTTATCTTGCATACTTTTTTGTGTTATAGCTACTAAAGTCATAATGTGATATTTTGCACCTACTTCGCTCATATCCTTAGAAATGTTATCTCTTTAACTTTTGTCTATTTATAACAAAAAGTAACATATTAGAAAGAAAAAAAATAAAAAAATTATAACGGCCACGAACCCGCTTCAGCCGGCTGGCGGTTACCCCTTTCGCCAATCCAACACGTCTTCGGATCCCGGACGCTGCGGATTCGTATTTGGTGCGCGGATAGTCCCCCAAACACTCAATTTGTCAAATCCCTTTCACTTCTTTTAAACATTCACTTTCCAAAGCAATTCAAATCTCAGAACAAGAATCCGATTCTCCCATTGCAATTTCTCCACCCATAGTTTTCCCATTTCAGGAATAATCGAATCCAACGCAAACCACATTTTGATTTTCGATTTTGATCCTCTCCATTTCTGCAGCCTCACTCAGATCGAACCGTACCAGCAACTTCCATGTAAGCTCCGATCTTCCTCTCACTCTATCTCAGTTACCCATTTATTGTTCGTCTGGATCTTGCTTCGATTAAGCTATTTGTGACTGAAAGATTTGAGCTTTGCTTGTAAATTTTACCTCTTGTTGTGTTGTGAATTTGAATGGTGATATGAATTGCGCAGTGAAGTGGGAAGAAGATGGAGGGCACTGTATTTGCTCCCGCTTTGGAAGGATTCAAGACTGTCAAGTCCGAACAAGGAGAGATTCTGACCAAGCCTTTCTTGGATGTCTGCAAGCAGATTTTACCTGTTATAGGTTCATTTCTCCCCCTCTTTTGCTCTGATCCTAGAAATTGAACCGGACGATTGTTGTTGGTACATGGTTTTTAAGCATAATGCCAGCTACCCATTTGTTAAAATTTTATAATTTGAGATTGGTTATTTTGTTCTGGGCTTGATCTTATCTGCTTATGAATTGCAATTCCAAATTCTGATGCTAGATAAGTTTGGAGCTGCTATGACCCTTGTTAAATCAGACATCGGGGGTAACATAACGGTAAGAATGTTCTTTTACTTGTATTTTCACCATTGGTGCGCTGTGAGTTTAGTAGAATTATGCTTTATGTTGATTAACTTGAATGATCTATTTTTCATGCATCATTCCGATACAAACGACATCCCTTGGGTTTTATGTATGTTAACAAGTAGACCATCTTTTAGTTGATCGATTTTGAGTGCCCATTTGTAATTTCGCTCTCAACAAATTTTTGTTTGTATAGAGATTGGAATCTAAATATGAATCCAATCCTGCCGCATTCAACCTCTTGTACAGTTTGGTACAAGTTGAGATTGAAGCGAAAACAGCAAAAGCGTCATCCAGCTGCACCAATGGTCTTCTTTGGTTGACAAGGTAATCGACAAGATCATTAACGTTTGCTTTTTTGCTTTTATGATTTTGCACTTTGTTGAAATGTGATACCTCATATGCATGATACTATTCTTGTTCGTTTTCAGAGCAATGGATTTCTTGGTAGAGCTGTTCCGGAACTTACTGGAGCATCAAGATTGGGCAATGTCAGAGGCTTGTACCGATTCCTATGGCAAGACCCTGAAAAAATGGCATGGATGGATTGCTAGTTCAACTTTCAGTGTAATGTCTCCAATGTCCCTTCAATTATTTGGTGCACTACCAGTTTTCATACTGTTTTTAGTCCCTTGATGTTTTTCTGCTGGACCTAAAATAGTATTAAGACGATTATGTTCTGCAAGTTCAGTGCTT
Organism: Pyrus communis; assembly: GCF_963583255.1. Lineage (NCBI taxonomy): Eukaryota > Viridiplantae > Streptophyta > Magnoliopsida > Rosales > Rosaceae > Pyrus > Pyrus communis. The sequence continues at coordinate 15,250,876 of NC_084806.1, forward strand.
CCTTTTTAAGTGTTTTACTGCCTAAATTTTTTATTTTGTTTGGGCCCTGCGAACGAGAACATTTTCCTCTTCAAATTTGGACTTATTAGTCACTATAATTATAGATTGCCATGAAGCTTGCTCCTGACAGAAAGAAGTTCATGGAGGTGATAGGAGGCAACGGCGATGTCATGGGTGATATAGAGAAATTCTGTGATGCCTTTACGCCTCTTCTTCAAGAGAATCACAAGTTTTTGGTAAGACGTTTCATTCTGTTGCCGAATTGAGTGAGAGCCTTTTTCTATAACATCGTCGTTTAGTTATGAGAAGTTTGCCATAGATTGACCACAATAATTGGTTAGAATGACAAATAGATGTGTATGGAGAAGTTGAAGGAAAAAAGAAACTCTATTCCATCAATTAGCCACATAAGATTGGGTTAGGAAAATGCTCATTTTGAAAATTTCCCAAACTGTTGCCTTTGAAACTCATCATACTAAAAAGTCACTCGGGTTTTGTAAGATTAGCAAAACTCAACGTTCTGAGATGTTATCCTTCAGTTGGAAGGGAAGTTTCATAATTTCCTTGAGTTGCAATTCCGTTGATTTTCTATTTAGAAACAACGAGAAAGGAAGACAGTAAATTATCAACTGATTTGCCATCACAAAATATTAATATATGCTGACGAACTTTACTCTGTTTACACAGACTAGTGTGGGCATGGATGATTTGAAGGCTTCGTAATTGAGAAGGTTTTCTGATGAGAGGAAGCTTGTACTCATGGATCATGTCCGTATTATGTCCCAATCCTTCAACTTTAAACATGAAAAATAATGCAACTTTTTCCTACACTGCACTTGGATATTTGATTTTATGTTTAATGTTAATTCTTACTTGTAGATGTTTAATACACAGTATCTGATTGTTATGTGGTTTTATATGCTCGTTGCCCACTCGTGCCTTGAGTTATTATCCTGCTTTCTTCTTCTATGCTTAGGTTGACATGAGAGATTGGATGAAACTAAAGAACAACCCTCTGATGGATGATGCAGGTAGTGGTGTTCCCTTTCCCGAAATCCTAGCATATGGATTTCTTTTCTATAAAGAATCGAACTCTTGACTTATCTTCGCCTTCCTACGTTCTCTCACCATTTGGGCTAGCTCGTAAATGAGACATGAGCTAGTTCGTGAAAGGGTATTAACCTTTCCGTACTCTTATAGGTTGTATAGACATGTTACACTTTAGATTAATCACGTTGTGCACTAGACCTAATAGAGTAGAATCCACTTATACTAGATGAAATTTCTCCATCAGAGGTATTACAACCCTAATTTATTTTCTTTCATTCATCTTTTAATCTTATGTTTGAAGGTGGTGGTTATTGATGTGAGTGCTTCCTGATCGCGTCAGTATGTGTGATCTACAATGTCATTAACCTAAAATGTACAACTACTCACTAATCAAATTTTACGACTAGTGAGTGAGGATCCCCGTCAGATCCTCAAATCACATCCGTTTATCGTACATTGTGCAATAAAAAGTTATTGGAAATTCTTTACCTGATAAAAAATGATCGCACGATGTATGATGAACGAATGTGATTGGAGGATCCGGCGAGGATCCTCACTCACGACTAGTGTAGGTAACTAGTTAAGTATGCGAACGTGGCAATTGATCATGTCCTAATTTGGGGAAAGAGATCCTCTATGGATCTCTTCCTCCAAAGCCCACGGATCAAGTGATCCGAGCTCTTGAAATTTGATTAAACGACCAAAAACAAATAAGTTAGTTAAAACTTTTAAAAGTTATAATAATTTTTTATCGTTGTATCATATTTCAAGGACCCAAATCACTTCCATGAACTTTGAAGGAAGAGACCCGGAAAGGATCTCTTTCCCTAATTTGGAGCCGCCAAATAGAGTTCATAAGGGCACGAACAAAAATTTATGTTGGATGAGAGTACAATGGGCCGGAATGGGTCTCAAGCTCAAATTTTGGCCTCTGTTGATTAAAGAAAAAGAGCACAATGTATTAAAATTCCTAACATCTTTCGGTCATGATTAAATAAGGTAGATATTTGATTCAAAAGTAATGTTACAGAGATTAAATTCATAAACTAAATGAAATGCAAGTTGATAATTGGATTCTCCCTTAAGCGTTGATAAACGTGCTCATTTTTATTGGTGATATATAATTTAGTTTGTAAATTTTGTCTACAAATTTAGTCTCCTTAGCATTACCCTTAATTCAATTGTAATTCATTATCTCCTATATTCTTAACTTTCCCAATTCATGACTTTACAAGTAAACATGTCATAAAACAAAATTTTCAATTGTACCCAAAAATAAATAAATTAGGAGCCACTTAGTATTACGGTCTAGTGATATTTCTCTTCACTTATAAGTAAGAAGTATTAGGTTCGATTCTCACCAAGAGAGAATTTTTACCGGTGTAGATAAATATTGTTTGTTCAAAAAAAAAAAATTAGGAAGACATGGTAATTTGCAAATTTTATTCTTTTATTATACATATGATTTATTGTAGTGAGTTGTTGTGGATGAATTAAAAGATACTCCAAAAATTAGGAACAGGAGGATAAATGAGATGTGAGCAACTAGTACAATTCCACAACTGCCACACAATTGTTTTTCCCAACCGCTTTTGCCGCGCATTCACTGAAAAACTGTTAACAAGCCCCCTCTCGCCCAAATTTAGCCTATGGTTCTGGCCATTTCTACTTCTCTCTCACTTTCGCACCCGAAAATCCGGTGAGCTATAGGTTTTGATGACTTGCCACCGGAAATGAGCTCTGCATCGCCGCCGGATCATCCAACAAAACCTGTGCTCTCATTTCAATTCTAATTCCTTTCGGATTTTCCGACTCACGGAAAAAATTAGTTCAGGCCCCATGGCACCACATTCCACATTTGCAAATCTGAATTTGTAAATTGGTTTTTGGAGAAGAGATGAGACCTCTCTTTGCCCAGTTGGGTTGTTTGCGTAGGCTTGGCAACATTTATAATTATGTCTGCTTCACATTGCTAAACCTTGATGTACCATGCTGAATGCCTTTCTTCTCAAGGTACCAAACCCTACATATTTTCTGTGTTTTGGATCTTTCGTGTTACATATTTTTGGATCAACGGGGAGGTGGGATTCGACATTGTTGTGCTACGTTAATTGGGATCAATTTGGAAATTTTCGCAAACAGTGTAGGAACTACCAACTAATGAATATTCTTTGGGAAGTGGAGTTTCCAATTTGCTGTGGTAGTATTGATTCTTTTTTCCTTTTTGTGGTTTTCATGATCAGGGAGCTTGTCATACACATTGTTGCTTTCCTTGCATTTGAAGTTCAGAATAAGCGCTGCTGTCCGTGCGCACTACACTTGCAACTTAGTTTCCGCCTGAAGGTTTCTTCGGAAGTTCATGTCCTGAAGCACTTGAACCAACAAAATGGGAACCAAGGTGAAGGGCCTCTTGAAAGGCCTCAGATACATTTCACAAATGTTTGGTACGTGCAATCTCCATTGATTTTTCGAACATTAATTAAATTCATTTGGTTTCTTGTCATATTATGTCCTTGTCATGAGTTTTGGTTATATAGTTGTGCAGTGTCTCATTTCAACAGATGTTCTTGGTGAAATTAGCATGCAGTTCCTGTCGTCAGAGAGAACTAACAGTGCAAAATAAAATATTGGAGGATTTTTTTTTTTTTTTTTTTGCTTAATTTCTTCAGGGTGATATGAATAATCTTTTACCAGAAATTGAAAAGAAAGGGCAAGGGGATTGACCAAGTTGTACAAATTTTGCAGATGAGAAAGATGATGACATACAAATTGGATTTCCCACAGATGTTAAGCATGTTGCGCACATTGGATGGGATGGTCCGTCTACAAAAAGTACTCCGAGCTGGGTAAGTCGCTCTCTCTCTCTCCGTCTCTCGATCTTAAACATCCAAGCACACCAGTTGATCATTCTTAATTTGATGCACATTTTTCCCATTTTACATAAAATTGTGACTATATGACATTCATCTTGCAGATGAATGATTTCAAAGGTGCTTCTCCGGAAGTCCCATCCACAGGGAAATTGACTGTTGAAGAACTGGCTTCCCAAGGTTTGCCAGTTTTTCTAACACTGCATATCTTTTCCACCTCATAGTATTAGCCTTGCCTATTCAGATTGACTATCTAACAACATAGCATGTCAAAATTTTGACGCGACATTAAAATTGATCACTGTCTTTTGCAGATATGCATAAAACAAGCCTTGCTGCCCAAGAATTGGTGCAGCAAAATGACATTCCAAGGTCTAGGCGCCATTCCACAGGTGAATCTGAAGGTTCCCAAACCAAGAAGAGCTCTGATGGGTCAAAGAAGCATTCTAGGCGCCATCGCTCCAAGGAAGGAGCAATGGATACTCCATCTTATGAGTCTAAAGAAGGTAGTAGCCGTCATTCAAGAAAAAGCCGGAATTCTAACAATCTTGGATCGGAATCACCCGTAGAAGACCGTCCTGGAATACCAAAGCAAAGGAGGAAAAAGGGGTCATCTGAAGGCGGGTCATCGAGGTCATCAAGGAGGGCAAACAGATCAAAAGGCCAGAATTCTATGACTGATATTTCATTGGAAGGTTCGGAGCATGGATCATGCAAGAGTACTGAGAGTCCAATGCACCCCGTTTTGGCAGAAGCGAAAAGTTCTGAGGGGCTTTCTGGCGGGAATAACGTGAACTAAATGCACAAATTGAGGTCTTAACATAAACCCTCGAAACCAAAAATGTGAGACTTCTGCTTGCTTACTTCATTGATCATTTTTTATTTTTCATTTGTCATGTTGATAGCTGTGACTTGCAAAGCTGCAAGTGAGATTTGAGAAGTTTGGTTTCCAATTTATGCACTCTTACTGCGTCTAGAATACGTCAAAACAAAGTTGAGAGTCGAATGAGTCTACGACAGCCCGGCGTTTGATTCTCTCACTCTTGGTTCATGTTGTTTCCAAACTCGCGTAAGAGGTTCTTCTCCAGCCTAAATATTTTATTCTGCTGCCATCTCAAAATTCAGTTTGACAAGAGGAAGCAATTGAGGTCAAAAACACCACAATAAAAGAGGGGATCCATGCCCCAATTTATGTCAAAAACAGATTCAGTCTCCGGCGGACATTCATCTCATTCACCGAAGGACTTTGAGTGCTGCTATGCATAATTTTTATGCAACTCTTCTTGCAAAAACTCCTCTTGTAAAAAAATATTTCATGAAACAATCAAGAATAAATTATTTCATATATCTGAATGTTAATCGTTCTAACGAAAATTCGTTCTAGAGAACTCAGATTGTTTCCAAAATTTTGTTCCTTGTGAATCAAGGCATTCTTACGCTGCCGGTTGTAGATCAACTTGACAAGATCCTTTTCTCCAAAGCCAAATGTAAGTACTTAAACCTTGTAAGCAACAACAGAATGCTCTTATAATTAATGATAAAAGTACAGCACAAAGCCTGTGTGTTGCGGAAAGTGCAAGCATTCAAATTAGATCGTTTTTCTTATATGCGACCGTATGAATTACTATTTGAACACTATATTTCTTGACTGATAACTGACTGGATCGATTTTATCTAATCTAATTTTGTAATCTGAAAATATGAGAAAAGAAAAACAGTAAAATCTGTTGCAAAACATATAGTATGAGTTGGAGATTATTTTATATACAACTTTCAATGGTAAACACTATACATCTTCATCGAAACCAAAAGAAAAGATTCGAATAGCACCTGACAGAAGTTCAACTCTATCTTGAATTTCTTGTGAATGATGAATGATAGGGGAATTTGGTTCGCCAACCCAAAACCATGTGGAGAGTGGAGCCTTTCTGAATGTTGTAACTTGAAAGACAGCATTCATCATCAAGGCATTTACCGGCAACTACAGTACTCTGAACACGAACTGGCACTCTAACCTTGCAAAATATCTTGTCCTTCATCTCTCTGACAGTGCTCTTTCATGCCACATCAAGTGCAATGGTTTTCCCACTCCACGTCTTAATGAATATCTGAAACCAGAAGGGCAAAACTTCTAAAGTGGAGTGTCGTAGAAATCCAAGGCATTCTATAAAGCTCTCAACAATTGCCTTGACATCCCGGACAGTTTACAAGACCTTAACCTCAAATTTAACCATCTTTCCACTTGGTGTTTTCACAAAAATCGACATCACATCTCTTCGATTGAAAATCACATAAAGGGTTGATTCTGTCCGAATGTCAAGTGACACCAATGTCTGGTAATAATCTTTCTAGTATTAGATCAACTTTTATGTTTAATCTTCAGTTCCTTGATTTCTCCTTTAGAAATATAACTTGTTGAAGCTACAAATCTATTTTTTGCTTGCAATTAAATGCCTTTTGGTTGACTGCAAAATTGTTTGTTGCTTTTGATCCTCTATCCCACCATTCAAACAGTCTTTAATTCCATCAAGATTCAAGGAGTTCATTTCTCTTTCTGTCACTTGTCAGAAAACATGTACTCACACCAACTAGATTACACTATAAAAGTGGAATAATACAGCAATACGTTGATGCCATCTCGAGACTTGAGAGGGATCCACCGTCCACAACAACAATGAACAAGAATGGCAACCAACCTGTGTCGATTCTTGGTCTTCAGAGAACCTTGGCTGGAGTCCATGACGCAATAGGATAGATCAGCAGGTGGCAGAGAAGTTGAGATGTGCCAACTCCTTAATTGTTGCATCTAATTGTCCGTTGTACATTCTTATGATGTTTTCATGAATTTAATTCATTGAAAAATAGGTTTTATGGTTTTAGCAAGTCGCGGTGTATAGGTCAATTTTGGTCAGAGAGAGGCGCCTTCGTGGTCACGTAATCTTAGGCACGACAGTTTTGGTCAAATGATGTAATCAGAACAGTAATATGTACCAAAAGAAACACATTCATATAATATATTGTGCGTTTTCATTACAAAAGTTGCACTGTCTGAGTACTACTAATGTCTTCTGACAGTAACATGTGGAGTAGAACCTAAGTTTGGTGCTACTTTGGGTGTCGTACAATCACCACCTTGGACTGAGAAGCAGGAAGTCGGAGTGACTGGTAGCCTGTTTTCCAGCAATTTCAATGGGAGGGGACTTAATGGGAGAAGCCTACTTGGGCTTTGCATTCCCTTCAGTGGTCTCAAGCAGGCCAGGTACCTATTTGATTGATTGTTGTGTAGGGGAAGCTTTGTTGTCTGAGTTGCTGCTTCCTTCTCCTTCGCTACCGATGCTCCACTAGGGTCCTGCGCATCAAGTATCCACAGAGTAGTTAGATGGAGTTTTTCGTGTTCCTCAATCGGCTAAAGAATTCTATGTTTGAGCATTCTATCGAAAACAGAAAATATACTAATGAACCGCATAAGTTGCAACCTATCATGCTGCATTCTATGGATGATAGGAAATTTATCAGGATACAATTGTAAGAGAAAATACCCCGTGTAGCCTAGCATGTTAAGAGGTTTGAGACTTACCCCAACTCCAAGCATGACAAAAGTGAATGCTTGATTGTCTGCACCAAGATAGATTTCAATCAACTTTCGGAGCTCAGCAAGGGTTGCGTCTTTTACAACCTTAAGTGTTGTAATGAACTTCCCTGGATTTTCTTTTAAGCTTCCCATTTCACATACACTTCTGCAGTATCCGAGTCAGTGCCCTCATTTAAAGGGTCGTAGTTTTCCTTGGAGGCCAATGCTGTCTCATCACACACTCGGCTTTTGTTTGTCTCTGGTTCTGCCAGTTTCTGCTCATTTTCTGATTTAACTGATGCAACAGTAGGTGCTGGACGTGGGATATGCTGAGAGATCTCTCTGTAATCTCCACAGAGTGTAAATATGTTGCGGATTCTGACAAGCCTATCATCTGGTTTTCCATTGTTATCTTCTTCCTCTGGATTTCTGCTTTGCCGAAGCACAGTTGGTGTATCTTGATAATCCTGAGGTAAAGATGTCAGGGAGTCCACATTATAATTACTCCTGAAGCTAGATCCATCAACCATACATACTCTCTTTTCCTCTATAACTTCTTTCTCAACCTCTTCAGCTTCCACATTTTTGTTAGCTCCTTCCTCTTCTTCCATTTCTTCTTCCTCAAAAACAGTGCTCAGGCATACCCTGTCAGCATATTTTGGCTCAAAAGAATCAATGTGTGCAGTGTTTACATTATTGCTGTCAGATGGATAAGCAACCCCAGGTACCACTCCTACATATTTGATCTCCCGAGCAAACGTTTCTTGATCATCCATGTCTAAATCCATTGACTTTACCATTCCTCCTGCATCATCACTGGCATAGATTCCTAACAACCTTTTGGCAAACTGCATTCCATCAGGCTCCTTCGACCCGCTTTCCTTACCATTTCCATCGCTTGAGCGGCACAGTTCAAGCTCAATTTCCTCCAACCGCCGCCTCAGCATTTCAACTTCCTGCTGCTGTTGCAATATCCTTTCTTCCATTCTCCTTCTCTCGAGTTCAACAAACTCATTCGCCATTCTCTGGCATTCTGCCAACTTCTTTTCCAACTCATTTTTCAGAGCCTGGGCCACTTCATTCACCTTCAAGTTGATTTCTTCCTCCTTTGCCCCTGATCCCTTCCCTTCCATAAGCTCAAGTTTAGATCTCAATGCAGCAACCTCTTCTTCTTTACTCATTAGCTCCTTGTGTGCTTTATTCCGTTCTTTCTCTTTGAGCTTATTCTCCCTTTGCAGTTTTAGGATAAATTCATCCATGGCAGCAATCCTTGATCCTAAAATAGCTGCAGATGAATCTTCAGTCCCAGTTTTGTCCTTGATTGGTGTATGAGGTCCGCGGACAATACATTTTGCTTTTGCACCATATTCAAGGGTGGAGATTGTCTTGTGTATCTCCTTTGGGTCTGGACTTGCACACAGGACCATTAAGATTTTTGTCTTGTCGTCCTCAAAAGAATCCTGTACAGAAAAAGAACGTAAGAACCATCATCCACATACTCTTACAAGGTTAAAAGGCACCGTATAAACCTTAGTAACTGGCATCAGTGTGAATAGAAGTTACCTGTAGAAGCATGGTCAGTTTGCTGTCCCTGAAGGGCACATGAGAATCACCATTGGCGATGGATTCAACCACCCTTTTCAGAGCTATGTTTCCCTGGTTGATCTTTGCAGTCTGTGAATTCAATGTAAGCAAAAATAAGCAATCGTTACAATGCCAAAGAAATTGTTGCAACAATAGAAGCATAGATTAAGCACCACCACCGAGAAATTACCTGCATTTTTGCCTCGAACCCAATTTGGCCAGCTTGCTCAATATTTTCAGATCCAGCCATGTCCACGAGCATCAAGCATCCTCCCACTGTTGGGACATCAAGGATTATCTGCACAGAAATAGAAAGCAAGTCACATCCAACTAGTGACATAACAATACTCGGAAAGAATTACCATATAGTTGAAAGTTCAAGGGAATCTACCATGCAATGGCTTCGAGAACTTCTATCGTTGCAAAGGGTGCTCTTAACAATCCTTCTTTTCTCCACTTTCTGAATCTCTTTTGAAATTTTCCCAGCTTCGTTTCCAGAAATGTAGGTTGCATTCTTTGCCTTCTTCCCCATAACTTCAAGCCTAACCTGCAGACACAAGCATTAGTACAGAAAATTGCAGCGAAACTATGTACCTTCAAACAAGGACAGCCTGTAAGATTTGTACATGAGTGATCACTAATTTAAGCCAACATAACCAACTTGGCCAAACTTACAGTGAGCCAACACAATCAAAGCTAAAAATCCAAAGTTCGACGGAAAATCCATTTTGAAATCCAAATTAAATCACCTTAGAACTGGAGCAATTTCCCTTGATTTTAGCCAACAAGCAGCTTAACCAAATTTACACTGAGTTCACAATAATTTATCCTTAAAAATTGACAGTCTTAAGAGTGATATAACAAGTTCTCTCTAATTTAAGCCAACACAACCAATTTAATGAAATTTACAGTGAGCCAACACAAACAAATCTAAAAATTCAAACTTGCAGAAAACCCATTTCCAAATCCAAACTTACAGTTCTACAGAGAGAAAATTTGATGGAAGAGTCATAAATCATCAAGAACTCGATAAAAAAATGAAAGACCCAGCTAAAATTATCACCTTAGAATTGGAGCCATTGCCCTTTGGCCATCCATGCCCGAATCCCCCGCCGCTGTTGCTCGGCAACAAATCATAAATCTCCTCATTGTAAATCTCCAAAACAGTGACCTGCACATACGACCCAACCGCGGCGCCGCCGTCATCTTCCCCATCCCCGAGAATATCTTTCAACGACCTGTAAACGATCCCGGGCTGCTTGCAACACCCGAACATGGTGTGACTCTTGCCCGACCCAGTTGGGCCGTACATCATGATCGTACATTTTTCTCCCAATTTCACACTGTCAATCCTTGACTGGACAAATTTGCTGTAAAACGTCCCCAGATCGTCTTCTTCCGATAACGAAACCCCATCGAGCGTGAAATCCCGGTACCCAAAATCGGCCCGGACACGAATACTCTGCCTCTGAGGATTGATCTGGAGAACCGATGCGGGTTGTTCTTTTCGATCTGGGTGGTCTCGGATTCGGGCTAGAACTTCGACCGGGTGCTCCGCCGGTGGATCTTTTACGGCGGAGTTTGGGTTCGGAGATGGGTGCACTTTCGGGAACTGGAGGCGGTGCTTGGATAGCGGAGTCTTGAACTGGGTTGTGTGGGAGTGGTTTGATTTGGAAGAAGACGGCGTCGGAGCCATTTGTAAGGTTCAAGAATTCAAGATTTGATCTGGATTTACAGAGACGATGAGACTGGAAAGAGAAAGATGAAAAAGGAAGAGTCTTGGAAAGGAATGTGATTTGAAAATGAGGGGCTTTCAGAATTCTACTCAAACTTTGAAACAAAAATATAGCCGTTGTCATTTGTAACGTCTAGTTTTCTTCTTTTATTTTTTATTTTAATTTATTTTATTTTTCAAAATTGACTTGTGAGTGGTGGATCAAATCGTTTCACATTGGGACCATCCGCAACGCTCCTTTTAATAAACAAAAGGGGCGAATCTAATTTAATTTTTTTTGTACTTTTGGGTCCATAAAAATTTTTTTTGTTTAGAGGTGCATATCTTTCTCAAGGCATTAAGGGTTGGCTTGAAATTAGTCAAAAATGAGTTTTGATTCGAGATGCATATCTTTCTCAAGGCATTAATGGTTAGCTTGAAATTGACTAAATTCTTTTAAAGCAGCTTCTTACAAAGTTGAGGTCTTATATGTATTTGATAAATGAAAAAAAAAAAAATTTCATTTTTTCGAAATCATGGTTCAAAACAGTAGAAAGTAGAATAAACTTTAAAAACATTTCTTTCATTGGAGGCAGATGAACAATATCAATTAGTGAAACTTTCATATTGACAATTCTACCACATTTTTCTTTTGCTAAAAACACTTTTAACATTATAGTTTACCAAACATTTATTTGTTTTTTTCACAGTTATTTATTCTCACATCAAACAATTTAAAAAAAAAAAAAAAACCATAACCACCTCAAACTAGCCCTAAATAGAAAGGGAGTGACAGCATAACTTGAGGTTTTCTACTCAGCCAAATGCATTTATTTCTAAGGTTTAATTTTGCATTTCAACCAAGAGACAAGTTCTCTTCAACTCATTGTTTCTTGGGTTCAAAATTATTCCCCCTCATTGAAATTTAGATAAATTTAGTGTAACTAGTCTTATCATTTATCCAAAAAAGTATTAATTAACTCTAAATGCACTTGTTGTCCATTGTCACACAAAAATTCAACCACCCTTTTAATTTTGGCCTTTCTATCTCTGCATCTTGTTTTTGTACTTTGATTACCCTCAATCGCAAATGCAGAAAATTCAATAAAATAGCAATGCACTTTAAAATGTTGCCTAATTTAACAACCACATCTACAGAACACAATTCAATACTCCGCTCAAATGTTGATAAAAGTAATGTCTTTATTTGTTGTGTTAAACATGTCAAGATTCAGCTAAAACTCCTATCTAACACCCCACAAGGGCCACAACCATCAAAATTTGGATAAACCAGCGGCAAAACTGCTGAATGCCAGTGTGCCTATAAACTCCTGTAGATATCACTTGAAAGGGCAATGCAGATACAATCCAAGTGACAAAGACGATTCACTTTATCGATTACAAAATTTACACGTATACAGTGTTGTTCCTCGTTGAAAATTTCCTGGAACCTCCATCCACCGGTTCATGCATACAACAATTGGAAGTAACAACATATGATCAAACGACACCAAGAAGACGCGAGGAAAACTATGAAACAACAAAAACCCTCAGCTCGTCTCTATCTCCTCTGGTGATGCGGATATCAGCATCAAGGTAGGTTACGTCAAATTCACCACTTCCTGGGTTAGACGGAGGTCGTAGTCCTTCTGGTAACTTAGGTAACTCTAATGGAGGAAGCTGCGATAAGTTTCCAGTAGTCTTCACAGTAGTTTTCTCAAAAATGATCTTAACCCTGGAAGATCCTGTAATTATTAAAAGGTCATTCGTTGGTTTATGTCACATTCATAAGTTGCTACGTAAACCAAAATACACCAAATAAGAGAGTTCATAAGTACCTATGAGTTCAAATTTGTGGGCCAAAGTGGCAGTTGCTTCAATGGGCGGCAGGGGCCATGGAGCACCTAGTTCAAGCTCCACTATGTTATCAAAGTCTTTGCTGAAGATGTCAATCCGTTGAAATACCTATTTGCATAACATATGTTACTTTCGGAGCAGCAAAATCATCAACGAATAACGAATATTCAATACATGGTAAATTTTGGTATGATGTAAGACAATGAAAAGGACTAAACAACATAGGGTCAGATGAGAAGATCTTAACCAGTTAAAATCTAACAACGTAGGTTGTTTATCTGAGTTTACTTAATTCATAAAACTGTTAATTTAAGTTCCAGATGATCTACTACACCTTCACATAGCAGATCTTAAACGTTCCCCCTTCCAACTGTTTGTATGTTGTGCGTGCAGGCACGCGTATTGTCAAGGGATACATAGACATATGCTGCTGCTATTTGAAATCCTAGGCCCAAGTTGAGGTCGAACAAATTTAATACATTTCTAATGAACTATTCCAAAGTTTTACTTCAGAACTTCGTTAGCTACAATGGACAATTTAACTACAAAAGAAAGACAGGTTCAAATGGATTCCTCACGAAATCCTCCGCACATTTATACAATATGGTTTACTGAGAGTAGAGCCCCTGTATTTTTCCGAGTGAAGTTTTTGTATTAGTCTATGGCTTTCTATCCTGCAAGGTTTCTTCCTTACCAAAGAAAAAGTTTTCATACTTGCTGGGCACTGCGAACAGGATACGGGAAGGAGGTAAATGGAAAAAGATCCACGCTAATAAAGAGTACAAATGATCAACTTCCTAAAGCTATGGTGAAGGAAATTCAAACTAATGATGCAATCTGCAATGGTTTTGCAGACTCAATGGTTAAAAACTTAAAAGACTTTGTGGGCTTTGGGGTGTATGAGTTTCTAAAAAGGATCAGGTAAAGTCACTTGGTAATCATATATTGGTGTAATATTTCAATTGGTATTCATAGTTAGCAAACATGCAAATGGGTGAAAGTATATCAATGGCGTCCAGGAATATAGTAGATGAGTACCTGGCCTAAGGTAATTGGGAGTAGCCTTCCGGTGGGAGGTCCAGGACGGCTCCCACCTAGAGTACGAGAAGAAAATGCACTGCTATATATCAATTTCCATCTCCCTTGCAGTTTATCAAGATCAGTTGAGATATCCACTGGACCTCCAGCAGCTTCAATCTCCTTGGCAGCAGCTTCTGCCTTTTGTAGATCCTCTCCCGATGCTGCAAGACCTCTGTTTAGCCCAGAAACAGCACTCTGCATCGGATTAGACACAAATTGAAAAAACGATGGTAGAAAGCACAAACAGTTAAATTCACATTCGCAAGCGCGCATGTGCACAGTGCCATTTTATGTGACAACAGTTAAAGCCATACTTTAAAGATGAAGCTGTGGTATAAAAGAGATGTAAATTGGAGGACATGATTTGATTTTGCTCCACAGATAGGAAATTACTGATGAAACCGTATATCAAGAACCTTGTTGCGAAATCAACTTTCTAAGAAGAGTTAATAAACTGAATTACAAACATAGGTGACCAAAAAATTTAAAAAGGCTTTTCAAGAGCCTCTATTGAAATCCTATACTAGTAATATCAGCCTTCATATACTCATTCCAAAATATTTCACTCACAATTATTAAGCACAAACATGATTGCTGTTGTCCTCTGATCATAAAACCAATACTCGACACAAAGCGAAAAACTCATATAATCATAGGGAAGTACAAAGGAACCCAACAACACCAAATAGAGTTATCCTTGTGTTGAAGGACACCACTTCCAACAACACTGATATTGTCCCCTTTCTAATTACCACCTGGCACCTGCACAATCCGTCAGGTGTGGGGTTTTATCACAAAAGGCCTCGGTATTAGTTGGAGTGCAGTTAGGATATTTAAACACTTCTTTTCACATAGATACGATCGATGTGGATGTTTCAACATAACAGCATGCTGCAGAGAATTTGTAATGAGATACCGATAACAGTTACACAAAAGCACAATGATTTCACCACCAAATTACCAACTACTTGATTTGCCTCCAAATTCCAAAATAGAATAAAATTACTGTACCAAATGCAATCAAATCCATAACTGGAAAAAAAAATTGAGCAAGCTAAAGAAAAATGCCCAATAGCTTGAGAACGTACCAATAGCTTGAGCTTTAAAGACGCTACAAGTTCAGGGTTGGGCGTGGTTTTGCTTCCGGAAGACGGCGGCAGTTCGAGAACAGAAACCTCGTCCACAGCTGCTCTCAGAGCAAAGCTTTTGGTGTGACGGCGATTTGACGAACCAAAACGGAGGCGTTTTGGGCAGGGTGGTTTGCTTGGAATAACATGTTTTGCAGAAGAAGTAGAAGGCGAGGAATGTAGAGAGTGAGGGAGAGAGCTCAGAGAAGCCATGGCCATCGCTAGAAACTAAAAAGGAAAGGTCTTGGCTTTTTTGAGAGTTCATATTTGTTTGTTTTGAGACAACGCCATTGGATTCGTGGTTAGCATAAGTGCGCGTGTTTGTACTGTCTTCTAGTAAATTATTCACCGCACAATGGATGGAACTGGAAGCTTTATAAATTTTGACCCTACGATTGCAAATTTCAACGGTCCAAAAAAAAAACAAAAAAAAATCCTGCTCAAATCGAATATACGATGGGAAATTCTATGCGCAATCCAACCAATTGCTCACCGCGTCCAACATTCATGGAAAGAAATGCAGACTTCCAAATTACCATTGCTGAGGCATTGGCTTTGAGGGATAAAAATTTGTGGGCTCAGGAAGATCATCGTTGAAGGGGATTGTTGCAGGGAAATGTGTTGTTCCTTGGAGAATTCATGCCATTCTGGAAGATATGAGATGGCTCTCCACCTCATTTGATCTAATCCCGTGGAACCGCATTTTTAGAGAAGCAAATTTTACTGCAGATGCCATCACCGCTGTTGGACATCACTGCCAAAACCTTTTCATTTGGGACGGTTGTATTCCTAAACGAGCTTCAAATGCTTTGTTGTTTGACTGTTGAGGCCTTGGCTGTCCCCGGGTTTCTCTTTATCTTAATTTAAAGTTTTATTTTGCCCATAAAAAAAAGTGGGACTCTCCTAGATTATCTGTCACATGTTTTTTTGCATAATATTTTATCATGTTTGCAGGGCAATTGATGTTAAACTGCGAGATGATAGAGATTATATGGAAAGTCCCATCTTTTAAAAGTCTCCTTAGCATTTCTCAACATTTTTTCAAGCTCAAGCTATTGGCGTGTCGTGTGAGTTCCAGCATCTTTATAGCTCAAGTGAGCTTAAAAAAATTCAAGCTTGATATTGAGCTTAAATTGTTTCAAGTGATGTACTGAATATAGATAATATAACGCAAAATCTTCAAACATAATACTTTAAGATACTTGACATATTGACAATTAATTGTAGCGTGTTGATTCTCACACTCATGTACTGTACACTTATAATTACTTTCATGGCTCGTTTACTAATCTATAATCAAATAGAAGGAATTGAATTGAGGAGAAATGAAATTGATAAGGAGTTGGAATAGAGATGAGTCAAAATTCGATTTTGTTGGAGTTGTTTAGTAAAACCTTCTGGAATTGGAATATAATGGGTATAGATTTTATATGAACTGTTTACTAATTCACCTGAATCAAAATGGAAATCAATATAATTACTAAAATACCCTTGGTTGAAATAAATTATTTTATATACTAATTTTTTGGTTAAGTTTTATATACTAATTAATAGAAAAAAAAATGTTAAATGCCTTTATTCACCAAATACTAAACACACAAAAATTAATTTATTATTTTATTTTAATTATTGTTAAATTTCATATTAAACTAGCCAATTGTTGGTTGTCACATCTCGGCCCGGGGCGGACCACTTCCCGGGCCCACTCCACTACCGTAGCACGATATTGTCCGCTTTGGGCTTACCATTCCCTCACTGTTTTGTTTTTGGGAACTCACAAGCAACTTCCCAATGGGTCACCCATTATGGGATTGCTCTAACCCCCTTCTCGCTTAACTTCGGAGTTCCTACGGAACCCGAAGCCAGTGAGCTCCCAAAAGGCCTCGTACTAGGTAGGGATGAGAATATACATTTAAGGATCACTTCCCTGGGCGATGTGGAATGTTACAATCCACCCCCCTTAGGGGCTGGACGTCCTCGTCGGCACACTTCCGGCCAGGGATTAGCTCTGATACCAAATTGTCACATCCCGGCCCGGGGCGGATCATTTCCCGGGCCCGCTCCACCACCGTAGCACAATATTGTCCGCTTTGGGCTTACCATTCCCTCACAGTTTTGTTTTTGGGAACTCACGAGCAACTTCCCAGTGGGTCACCCATTATGGGATTGCTCTAGCCCCCTTCTCGCTTAACTTCGGAGTTCCTACAGAACCTGAAGCCAGTAAGCTCCCAAAATGCTTCGTGCTAGGTAGGGATGAGAATATAGATTTAAGGATCACTCCCCTGGGTGATGTGGGATGTCACAATCCACCCTTCTTAGGGGCCCGACGTCCTCGTCGGCACACCACGGCCAGGGTTAGGCTCTGATACCAAATGTCACACCCCTACAGGGAAGTGGTCCGCCCCGGGCCGGGATGTGACAATTTGGTATCAAAGCCTAACCCTGGCCGTGGTGTGCCGACGAGGACGTCGGGCCCCTAAGGGGGGTGGATTGTGACATCCCACATCACCTAGGGGAGTGATCCTTAAATGTATATTCTCATCCCTACCTAGCACGATATTGTCCGTTTTGGGCTTACCATTCCCTCACGGTTTTGTTTTTGGGAACTCACAAGCAACTTCCCAATGGGTCACCCATTATGGGATTGCTCTAGCCCCCTTCTCGCTTAACTTCGGAGTTCCTACGGAACCTGAAGCCAGTGAGCTCCCAAAAGGCCTCGTACTAGGTAGGGATGAGAATATACATTTAAGGATCACTCCCCTGGGCGATGTGGAATGTTACATTGGTGGTGTTGGGTTAGGGCAAATGGTAATTTTGAAATTTTAGAAATAAGTGAGGGGATAATGGGGAGGAAGAATTCATTCTGGATTTCCCCAGCAACCCAGAATTCAATTCCCACATAGATGTAGGGAACTCATGTCACGCCTTGATCCTAAGATATGTCAGGGATCGACACGAGGCAGCAAGGTTCTAAAAGACGCTAGACGCTAGTCGGGCGGCGAGATGGGGCCTAGCACCTAGGCGGCTAGGCAGGGTCTAGGTGGGCACCTAGGCGGACTAGGCGGATTAACTAAATCCATTATATTTCATGAAAATAAGTGTATGTTTATACTTAAAATATATATATAATTTCATCATAAACTACAAAATAGAATGACACATATATTATGAAGTATTGGAACATAATGAAAACATGGGGAACAAACATATAATGTGTGCTCATTTAAGTATTCGGCAAGTCTCTTACAATTTATTGAAAAAAAATAAAATGCAAATGAAAGTTATCAACTTTCTGCCTAAGTGAGTCGATGCCTAGGCGAGTCTGGGCGGGTGCCTAGGCAGTCTAGGTGGGTGCCTCAGTATGTCTATGGGCCATTTTTTAATTTTCAAACACCTAGGCATTAATCGGGACGGTGACCAACCGCCTAGTGCCGTAGAATAGTGCGTGGCAGTTGAAACTAGCGGTACTATAATACATAGAGTCAGATGGAATTCATACATAATATACATCAGATATTCAGCGAAAACGAAATTAGAATAAAGGGAACAAACCTACTCTCGAATGCACTACACATGTCAGCTATACCCCTTGAAACCTCTTCTCTAACCTTTACCTGTCACTTTCCAATGCGATCATACGTCGTGGGAAGGGAGCACCGAGTAAAGCAAAATCCGGATAAGCTACGAAGGTCATGTGAGTGACAAACCATATATGTGACTTAAAATCAATAGTTTGCAATCCTATATATATATATATATATATATATCCTTACTCATAAATCTCGTTTGACTCCACACATGCATCCAATCATCAGTTTCATACATTTACTAAAATCATAGGGCTATAACAACATCATCAAGTTTCGTGTTCCAGAACCTCTTATGGAATCGAACAACAAAGATACACAAAATAGGGTTCCAGAACCTCTCATGGAACCGAATATAAACTATACACATGGTTCCTAAACCTCTCATGAAATCCGACAGGATGTAGGTCCCATAATCACTCATGGACCATGATAGATGTAGCATTCCAGAACCACTCATGGAACCTATTGAAAAAAGAAAGCAAGATTTCAAAACCACTCATGGAATCATAAAGAAAGGTAACATACTAGGGATTTAATATCTACACATGAAACGATAAAGGAAGTATACAAGGTATTAGTCCTCTACTAGCCCTCTAAGTTCACAAACATTTCAAATATACATACATATACATTTTATAAAGCATATTGATGACTGGGTAATAACCATTTGTAAATCCATGCTATGCACACAAAGAATATAACAAGAGAATTTCATATGCAAATACGTATCACATAATCTTAAAATCAACTCACCTAGATCCAACACACTTCTAGAATCAACACAATTGAATCGTCATGCAAAACGATGTGCACGTCACCGAGACATCATATGCCTCGATGAGCCAACAATGCTCCAATAGAAAACTTAATAAAAATGACACCCATTTTTTCATCTACCTCCAAAGGACACCAATTTTATACGCATGCAGAGCTCAACAAGTGGAACAAACTTTTATACATGCGACAAAGTCTAAAAATGAACGAAAGACAGTCAATTTTGTTGATAAAGGCGATAAGTATCCAAAACTTTACGGCGTCGATTCTTCGCCTATGGTGGTCCAACGACGTCGGGGTTGGTTTAGTTTTAATCATGGGATGGCGTTGGTCGCTGCTTTGCGGATTCGCCAAAAAATGGAAAAGAGTCGCTAAAACATGTTGGTTTCGTGGCATAGAACCGCCACGTACAATGGTCAATGGGATGGTACTTTGGTGGATTTTGTAGAGGGAAGTACGAGTTTTAAGAAGGTGGGGGTAGCACGGTCTAGGTCATTCTAAGTTGGCTAGAATTTGCGTCGGAAGACATGAAGATTGCGCGGATTGGTGGATCGATGGGCTGGGTTCTGGGTCGGTGGGGTTTTAGGCTGCCTGGGTTCAGTTTCCAGAAATGGAATATGTTTAATTTTGGCAAATTTTGTTTTGGAAACTTGTTATTTATAGTAAGTCTAAAAGTCCAAAATGCTCCTCACTTATAACGCCACTAACTTTTTCGTTTCAATTCCAATTCGCGAATAGGTTTTGTCTAAATGTTCATAGGTTCGAATTCTATCCATCCATTCCAAACCTACCTCCAAACACCAAAGCGAAATTTAAAATATGACCAAAAAGCTATTGAAATCGTTTTTTTCCCAAAATGTAAATTAAATAAATAAACAAATTTTGGGACGGGATATTAATAATTCAATTCCTCCAAAATTTGGAGTTGGCTTCCAAAATTCATGTAGATCCCACCAACTTTTTGATTTTCCAATATTCAATAAACATTAGAGTATCTTATAATCGGAATTCAATTTTCCGTTTTGATTCCTATTACCATTACGTAAACGTGCCATAAAACAGTTAAATATGGAGTACATTACGTATTAGAATATGTGACAGAAGGCTTCAAGGTAATCCCATCTAAGAGGGAGGTGGGGACCCATCTCAGAGAACCATGGTTTGGTAGTTGCTTCCTTTGTGTTAAGTATTTGGGTGCACAGCACTGATCGGACGGCTGGGACCTGGGTGCATATGGAGCCATCTATATTTTTTTTATTTGTTAAATAATAAATTTGGTTAAATTATATTTTAGATTAATCACCGATAGAGTTCGAACCCACTTCTAACCTATAAAATTAAAGAAAAAATAATGAAAAGGGTTTTAAAACATTGAATTTAAACAAAAAAACATCAAATAACTTTATTTAATGATTAGGATAAAACTCAATATCCAACTAGCCCAATAAAATTGGTCCAAGCAAAATAACTGGACGGTTTTCCAATTTTAACCCTAATTGGAGCTTTAGCCCGTTTATTTACTCTGTTTCGCTCTAGATGAAGAGAGAGAAGGGCTTTTGGGAATCGTAGAATTTCTACAGCTCTCAGATCATTTCTATGGCTGCCAATGCGTAGCCTCCTCGCGTAAAACCTCTGTCTTCTTCTCGGGCTGCCAAAAAGTAGCCTTCTGGCGTCTCATCCACCGTTTACTGCTGTTGGAGGTGAGTTTTCCGAAATCAAACTGTTTTATGTTCAAATCACGTTGTTGATGACTTTGTTATTGCTTATTTTTGTGGATCCAAGTCTTGATTAAACCACAAGTGTGCAGAATAGCAGACATCATCTCATCCCGTGTTGATTAGGCGAACGCCTAATTGTTTGAAAGCAAAGCAATTTGTTTTTTTGAACTCGTTGATGAAGATATATCTGTGGATTTGCACATAAGATGATGAGTGCTAAAGGGATTAATTAATATATGCAAACCCAAAAGTAAGGGAGTTTAATTAATTACTAAGTGGCCTTTTACTACTTATAAATGGATTAGATCCATACATACTATGTAGAACTATATTGCATAAGATGAGATTTAGAACTGTATTGCATTTTTCTTTTCTGAAATAAAATTTGGTGTAGTTAACAATCGCACAACCCTTTATGTTTGGTTGCACAAAACAGGATATATATTTGCAGGATAATGCCCTTCTTTTATCAAAGCGTCACTTTTAAGTTATTTTGTTGCATATAATTATATAGATGTCTTAAGTTTTTTTTTTTTTTTTTTTTTTTTTTTTTCTAACACTATTTACGAAATTTTAGTTCTCCAACCAAAAGAAAAGATTAATCTCCTCATGCGCTTTCTTTCCGTGCTTCTTCAAAATTGATACTTTCAAATTTGGTTCTACAAATGGTGTTAGTACTTAGTTTTAAAATAGTGGCAGTGTTCAATTGTAAAAATAGTGGTAATGTCAATGTTCAGTTGCAGAAATAGTGTAGTATCATCAGTGATGAGTTCTAGAAATAGTCAGTGTTCAGTTTAAGAAATAGTGATAGTACTAATATTTAGTTTTAAAAATAATGATAGTATTAGTATTCAGTTTCAGAAATAGTGATAATACCCATTTTCAGTTTAAGAAATAGTGATAATAGCAGTGTTCAGTTAAGAAATAGTGATAATACACATGTTCAATTCTAGAAATAGTGTTTAGTTTAAAAATTAGTGATAACTTCAGTACTTAGTTTAAGAAATAATGATAATACCCTTGTTCAATTTGAAAAATAGTTAGTATTTAGCTTAAGAAATAATGATAATACACGTTTTCAATTTAATAAATATTCAGTTTTCAGTTCTAAAAATAGTCTGTGTTCAATTCTAAAAATAATCAGTGTTCAACATAGAAATACTCATTATTCAGTTTAAGAAATAGTAATAATATTAGTGTTAAGTTCAAGAGATAATGATAATACCCGTGTTTAGTATACAAAATAGTGAGTGTTCAATTTAAGAAATAGTGATAATACCCGTGTTCAATTTACGAAATAGTGAATGTTCAGTTTAAGAAATAGTGATAGTACTAGTGCTCAGTTTAAGAAATAGTGAGTGTTCAATTTAAGAAATAATGATAGTGCCAGTGTTCAGTTTAAGAAATAATAATAGTACTAGTGTTCTATTTAAGAAATAGTATCGGTACTCCTATCCAATTCAAGAAATAGTTAGTGTTCAATGTTTATAATTGATAATTTTGTTTACGTGGGGAAATATTGTAGTTATTTAATCATTTTTTTTCACTTGAAGACCTAAAGTATCAAATTTTTAGTACGATATTAATGCATTTTTTGTTGATTTGTTTTCAGATTGTTGCTGGGACGGAACAAAGCCACGAACAACACTACCGGTAAAGGCAAATAACAAGGAGAAGGTGGTGATGTTGAAAACACCTGAGCTGATGAAAATACTGGAGCTTTACGGGCAAATTTACAAGACCATTGTTTTATCCGTCAAGAGTCGAGACTCCACTGGCAAATCTACAACGACTCACAAACAGAAAATGAAACTGGAATAATTTCCAATGGAAGTGGCTCTTGCATTCTAGGAAAGTGGGTTCTAAGTGGTAAGCAAAATTAAGGGTGGAAATTGATCAACAAAAGAATATGAAGATTCTGAACCACCTAATTACAAATAAGTAATATACTAATAAAATAATAATAATTAAAAAAATATATATAAATAATAAAAGAAATTGGGGAAGCAATTGCTCCTATTTTCTTTAAACGTGCAAAATGGTTTGAGGAGGTGGCCACAATCATTCACCCATGTTGAGTTTTACCTCCCTTTTAGGAGGAGGACCTGGATTGTTTACCCTTCTCATCTCATACCCTTCATATTTCCTTCTATTTATATGGTCACGGTTAAGTCACGTCAACATTTTATATTGATTTTTTTAAAGAAATAATAAGACAAAAAGTAATGGGAATATAAAATGTTGACGTGGCTTAACCGTGACCACAAAAATAGAAGTGGATGGGAAAGGTATGAGATAGGGAGGGCAGACAATCCAGGTCCTTAGGAGGAAGGGGGACGACAAGAAGAAAACAAGAAAAGAAAGAAAAAAAAAAAAGCAAAACCTGAAGAGAGAACAAACAGCCAAAAGAAAAAAGAAAGAGAGAAAGAACTGGTTGACATAATGACATACTTGTAAATAAAGGGAAATTTATTTCTAACAAAATTAGCTGACAGAATAACATTGCCGTTAGGGGCAAAGGTGGAAAAAAAATCATTTCGTTTTGGGTTTTTAGTTCATTCCATGTGTGTTAAATGGTTGTGGGTCTGATATAGATTAGTTTTGTCCTTATAATCAAATATGAAGTCCTTTTCGTTAAAAGGAAGCTAAATAATCAAATCCAAAACCTAAACCAAACCTAAAACCTAAAACGAAGCTAAATATCGGCCACAATTTAGCCCACAAATTGAAATGGGACCCACGGGTGAGAGTGAAAAGTGGGCTGTGAAGTCCACACCCCAAAACCTAGACGCCCAAACGCGCCACAACCCTTCCTAGCCGAGACCCACCCACGTGGGGTTGTCCCCCTTGCGTGTCAGCCTCACTGTAGCCCAACGGTTACTTTTCTTCATCAAACGATCAGTTTAATTGGATCGTTGGTTAATCCAATGGTCCACGTTCAAATATATATATTTTTTTTGGTTTTATATTTATATATTTATTGAATCCAACGGTTTAGATCGAATATAATCAAATCTAACGGTAAAAAAAAGATATAACGGTCCAAATTTAAATCCAATAGCTAAAATAATTTTAAAAAAATTATTTAACTCAAAATTCAACCAAAAACTGTATAAATACATATGTATTTGTTCAAATATCCACACAAAACTCACTTTTCTCCTACAATTCTTCCAATTTTTCTTTTTACCATTTCTTCTCATTTCCAAATTTTTCAAGATGGTAAAAGAGCATGTTAGAGGTCGTAATTGACCTTTGACGAAGATATTGCTTTATGTTTGACATGGATTTCTGTTAGCGAAGATGGTGCCGTCGACACGAATCAAAATAGAAAGGTTTTGTGGGGTAAAATCGTTGATAAGTTCCATGAAAACCCCAATGCCGGTCGAAGGGAAGTTGGTGGTGTTTATGATCAGTGGAAGATTATCAACAAAGCGTGGACTTTGTGGAAGGGAAGCTTGGAGAGAGTCATGGTTGACATGCCTAGTGGAAGGGGTGCCTTAGAAATTGTGAGTTTCTTTGTTGATATTTTATTTGTCATGTACATAATAGTATTTTGCAACTAATTGTTTTTATGTATTTGTTGCATAGGGTGACAAAGCAATGACAATTTACAAGACAAAAACTACACCAAAAAATCAAGCTTTTAAGTTGCATCATGCTTGGAACATCCTCAAGGATTGTCCAAGGTGAGGAACCGATGTGGACCAATAATGGGGAAGATTATTTCATAGTGAAGCCCCGCCCCCAAATGATTTCAATGAAGGTGCGAATGAAGGTGTCAATGAAGGTGTCGAACAAATGACCCCCCAACTTCTTCTTTTGCAAGGCCTCCGGGAAGATATAAACAAAAGGAAGCAAACAGAAAAGGGAAGCCCCAAGATCCGATGAGTGGACCCATTGCTACCGGAATTGCAAAATTTAGCGAAACTCATAGTGCTCGCCAAGAAGAAGTAGTCCGAATGCGTTTGTAAATGTAGGAAGAAGGGGATAGGGAGCAAGAGAGGTTTGAAATAAATTTGATGATGGAGGACCTCAACAAATACACTCTAGAGAGGAAGAAGTACTTGCATGGTAAGCAAAGGGAAATTTCGCAAAGGGATGCCAGAAGGAGTATATATCAAGAAGATAATTCATCACAAGGCTATACCCCAAGTCCACCACGAAGTCAATCACCAAATCAAGATGGTGGATATCATTATTAAGGTTAGATCGTTTATGAATTTTCGATTGTATTAAGTTTATGTGGTTTACTAATTGTTGTTTGTATTAAATTTATGTACTTTATTAATTGTCGTGTGTGTTAATTATTGTTTATATTAATCTAGAAGCCTTCAATAATTATTGTACTTATTATTCCACACTTTGATGTAGAATAGATGCCTTCAATAATTCAACCTCTATTCAATAATTTATCCAATGTACTACACAAAAGACTTCGCACAAGAAGACACTTAAATTTATTACTAGAAAATACCAACATAATACACTTAAAATTATTACATAAATGCTCAACCAATATCATCAACGTTCACCTTCTTGGCGCCATACATGCTTAACCAAATCCTTGCGGAGTGTGTCATGACCTTGAGGAGCTTGAATTCTATTTAAACGTCTCATATACTCACTCAATGTGACCCTATCCTGTCTGGTTTCATATGTGGTTTCAACGAGATATTAAACATCTCTTGCAATAGCTATCGCATGTGTTGGTTGGTCATCATCCACATGTTCGTCTGAATTTTCTTTAATTTCGATGTACTCATCGTCCACAATTATGTTGTGCAAAATTATGCACATCATCATGATTGAATGGAGGTCTTCAGTATGCCAAAGTCGTGCAGGCCCTCTAACAATGGCCCATCGAGTTTGTAGGATCCCAAACACTATTTCCACATCCTTCATGTAAGACTTTTGCCTATGCGAAAATAATTTCTTCTTTGCACTATCAGGATGAGAAAAAACTTTTGACAAAGGTAGACCAATTAGGATAAATATCATTAGTTAGGTAGTAACCTAGCTTATACCTATTACCATTTACCTTATACCGAAATTTTGGTGCCCATCCATTGACAACATCATCGAATAGAGGTGAAGACCAAAGAACGTTAATATCATTGTTGGATCTAGGAGTGCCGAAGAATGCATGCCAAATCCATGTGTCGTAAGATGCCATAGCCTTGAACGCAATGGTTGGCTTGTTATGACGACCCTTGAATTGGCCAGCTCAAGCAGTAGGACAATTCTTCCACTCCCAATGCATATATTTGAGACTTCCTATCATGCCAGGGAAGCTGCTTTTGTTTGCCTTGCGTAGAAGCATCTTCAAGTCTTCACGATTTGGCTTGCGGAGGTATGTGGCTCTATATATGGCTTGAATTGCCAAACAGAAGCGTTTTAGGTTCTCAATAGCAGTACTTTCCGTAAGTCGGCAATACTCATCAGTTGAGTCTGCAGAACACCAATTAGCTAGCATCCGAAATGCAAAAGTGAGCTTCTGATGAGGTGATAGACTTTGTCGGCCGACGACATCTATCTTCCTTGCAAAGTAGTAGTCATGATTGACAACTGCATTTAATATGCTTTCAAAAAGTTCTTTCTTCATCCATCGCTTTCGAAAATCATGAGCAAGAAATCTTGGACGCTCGATGAAATAATCTTTCATCATTCGATCATGACACTCTTCTCTATCACGCTTCACAAATGAACACCCCGTGACAAAACCACGATGGCTAGATTCGGCATAATGCTTATATTGCATAAGCGTATTTGCAAGTTCAGCTTCGGCGTTGATCATTTCAGCATCCTCAATGTCAAGCCTTGCTTGGTATTGTGCCATCTGCATTGCCCTGCTACGCCTTCTTCTATCACCTATTGATGAGATATTGAGGATTTTTAGGAAACAAAAACACTTGAAAGTTGAAAGATTGGTGAATATAGATGATGATTGAAGGTGGAAAGATTGTGTGATCAACTGATATTGGACCTATGTTTATATAGAGAATGAAAGTTGAATAGTTGGTAAAAGTTGAAAGTTTGGTGAAAGTTGAATGGTTGGTGAAACCTAAAAATATTTAGCCCAGAAAATTTAGGTTTTAGCCCAGAAACAACTTTTCTACTCCAACCCTTTTGGCCTAAAATTCCCCCAGATTATCAAATAATGAATTAAGGCTATTTTGTTTTAAATTAACTTTAAAAAAAATATATGTAGACTATCCTAAATTAATTTTATGAACATTTTAACCTAAAAATATTTAAATTCCGATAAATTTTGAAAAATCACTAAATCAATACATGAAAATCAAGATAAACCACATAAACTTAATACCAACGCCATTTAATAAACCACATAAACTTAAAAAATAAAAAAAGACAATTAATAAACCATATAAACTTAATACAATTGAAAACTCATAGACTACATAAATTTAATAATGATATCCACCATCTTGACTTGGTGATGGACTTGGGCGATAGTCTTGAGATGAATCATCATCTTGAAATATACTCCTTGTGGCATTCCTTCGTAAAATTTCCTTCCTTTTGCTTACCACGTAAGTATCTCTTCCTCTCTGGAGTGTATTTGTCGAGGTCCTCTATTATCAAATTAGTTTCGTACCTTTCTTGCTCCCTATCCCCTTCTTCCTTCATGGCCAAAAGCATTTGGGCCGATTCTTCTTGCCGACGACACTGGTTTTCGTTCATTATTGCCATTTCGCTAGCAAATTGGGCACGTGTCGGATCTTGGGACTTACCTTTTCTCTTTGCTTCCTTTTGCTTATCTCTACCCGGGGGCCTTGCAAAAGAAGAAGTTGGGGTCATTTGTTCGACACCTTCATTGTCGGCAAAATTCACACCTTCATTGACATCATTTGGGGGTGGGGCTTCATTATGAAATAACCTTCCACATTGTTGGTTCGCATCGGTTCCCCACCTCGAACAATCCTTAAGGATGTTCGAAGCATGATGCAACTTAAAAGCTTGATTTTTTGGTGTAGTTCTTGTCTTGTAAATTGCCATTGCTTTGTCACCCTATGCAACAAATACATAAAAATAATTAGTTGCAAAATACTATTATGTACATGACAACTAAAATATCAACAAATAAACTCACAATTTTTTAGGCGCCCCTTCCACTAGGCATGTCAACTATGGCTCTCTCCAAGCTTCCTTTCCACAAAGTGCACGCTTTGTTGATAATCTTCCACCGATCATAAACACCACCAACTTCCCTTCGACTAGTGTTGGAGTTTTCATGGAACTTATCAACGATTTTACCCCATAAAACCTTTCTATTTTGATTGGTGCCGACGACACCATCTTCGCTAATCGAAATCCATGCCAAACATAAAAGCAATATCTTCGTCAAAGGTCCAATTACGACCTCTAACATGCTCTTTTGCCATCTTGAAAATTCTGGAAATGAGAATAAATGGTATAAAGAAAAATTGGAAGAATTGTAGGAGAAAAGTGAGTTTTGTGTGGATGTTTGAACAAATACATAGGTATTTATAGAGTTTTTGGTTGAATTTTAAGTTAAATAATTTTTTTAAATTATTCTAGCCGTTGGATTTAATTTGGACCGTTAGATTTTTTTTTTTACCGTTATATTTAATTATATTTGATCTAAGCCGTTGGATTCAATAAATACATAAATATAAAACTAAAAAAAAAAAATTTGAACCTGGACTGTTGGATTAACCAACGACCCATTTAAACGTCACTGTTGGATTATAAAAAGTAGCCGTTGGGCTGCTTTTTGCATTGACTGCTGAGGGAACACCCCCACGTGGGGCTGTCGGTTGGCTGAAGATGCCTTGCGCATGCAGCGCGTGGGCGAGTCGGGAAAGGGAACTAGGCTTCATAGCCCCAATTTCAATCTCAGTTAGTGGGGCCCATTTTGGTTTGTGGCTTAAAACTGGGCTGGTATTTGACCCTCAAATGAGTTTTAGGTTTTAAGTTAATTTTGGATCATAGATTGGAGTGGATTTTGGGAAGAAAAAAAGGAGAAATTTTAGATTATAAATCATCATTGAAGATGGTCTTAAAGCCCTAAAATTAAAGCTCGGTACTACAAAAGTTTCGAGGCCCAAACCGTAAAAGCGAAACTTGAGACTTCCGAAAACCCCAAAAATTTCAAAAACTCAAAATTAATTTCATTTTCCCGCTCAAATGCGAACCAGAGAGAAATCAAATCCAGTCGAAAGATCCCCATTCATTCCATCTTCCCAGTCTCTAAAAAACACTCATCTTCCAACCTTAACACCTTCGATTATCCATTTAATCGATTAATTTATTTACTGACAAAATACCATGTCGGCCACATCGGCTCGCCGCTTCAAAGACCGCGGCGGCGCCGGCGTGGCAGCAGGATCCAAACCCGCCGCCACTCTCAAACCATCCAAGCCTCTAACGCCGATACCCTTTTCTGACAAGAATTACGCCAGCGCCGGAAAGGAGAACCCCCTTCCAGGGACCGCTGCTTTCCGGGCTTCGGCCCAGAAGCCCACGATCCGGCCAGTTCCGCGAGTCGACAAGGCGGCTGTGTCTGCGGCAACCAGTAGCGCAGGTAGCGAAACGCGTTCCCGGTGGTCCATGTCATCGGCGCCGAGAGGTAGGAGCCCTAGCCCTTCTGAGTTTACGAGGGTAATTTCTCATACGGGTAAGGAGCGGAGGGTCTCGGTGGATCGGGTCAGACCGGGTTCGGGTCTGAGTTCGGTGGGGGAGAGGGATCGCGTAGTGTCGAGTGCAGGGAAGGTTAGAGGATCAGCTAATGGGAAGCAGAGAACATGGTTTAGGGATTTGGATGTGAAGAGGAGCGATGTGGGAGCGAATGGGATTAGGGTTTTGAGGGATATCAAAGAAAGTGGTAAAATTGGTGTGAATTTAGAGAAAAAGAATGCAACTTCTGGAGAATTAAAAGTGAGAGCGGTGGAAATTGAGAAGAATTCGGATGGGGTTAGGGTTAGGGATCCGGGAAGTGGAGATGGAGAAGCTAATTTGAGCTCCGATCTGAAAAACCCTAGTGCGGTTGATAAAAAGGATCAAAATTTGGCGAGGGTGGATGATAAAGCTGTGAAAATTGGGAGTGGTGATGCTTTGGGACTGAAGGAGTCTGGTGAAAAATCTGTAAGTGATGCAAAGGTTTTGGAGGGTTTTAAAGAAAAGAGGTTGAATGAAGAAGGTAGTAGTGGTGGTCGTTCGGGTATCAAATATCCGAGTAAGCTTCACGAGAAGCTTGCTTTCTTGGAAGGGAAGGTTAAGAGGATTGCCTCGGATATTAAGAAGACAAAGGAGATTTTGGATATGAATAATCCAGATACGTCGAAGGTGATACTCTCTGATATTCAGGAAAAGATTTCTGGAATTGAGAAGGCCATGAGACATGTCAATGATTCAGGTGGTAAGATGGGGTTGCCGAAAAGTACTGAGCATAGTGACAGGGATGCAAAAGTAGTTGAGAAGGGCCATATTGAGCTGGTGTGTAATGCTAAGAGTTTGGTAAAGGGGTTGAACAGTGAGGACTTGGAAGCTAGGCTCTTTCCTCATCATAAGTTGCTTCAAAACTGTGTGGCGTTGAAAGAATCATTAGAAAGCTCTCAAGGTCATGGGTTCCAAGCTGTTGAAACTAGTTGTGAAGCAAAGGTTGAAGAGGAGTCATTGAGCCTTACAGATGATAACCCAATTGCGGTAGAGTTCTTGGCTTCCTTGGACCAAACTAAAGTTTCAACAAGGGATGATGGACGTGAAGGTTCGGAATGTTTTGAAGTTCAAGAAGTGGATGGTGTCACTGCTGCAGAAGTTGAAAAATCTTCGAAATTTGTCTCTGGAAAACAAAATTTGGAGCTCATTCTCACAACCGATGAAAAACTTGATGAGTTTGATGATCAGGAGAATAGACAGGACATGTTCTTTGACGAGGAAAATGAGGATACTTGCAGTTACCAGCTGAACCAAATAGGCCAAAAAACCTCAACTGGAGGGTGGTTCATGTCTGAGGGAGAGTCGGTTCTTCTTGCTCATGATGATAGTTCGTGCACCTTCTATGATATTGTAAATTGTGAGGTATTTAACTTTTCTCTTCTATTGCCTGAGCTTCATTGCGTAGTTATGCTTATAGTAATTGAATTATCAAAGCAATTTCAGATCATGTGCACCTTCAGTATAAATTAGGTTTACTCAAATTAAGTTTGAATTTTTGGTGTGATTTACTTTTATTGCAAAATATTTTGATTTTCTTTCAATTAGCATATGTCAAATAGTAACATTGAAAAAGCCAAGGTAAAACATATGCTGATTTATACTGTAGTATGAACAGATGAACAATTGGGGGACATAAAATTGTAATTGCTGAATGTGAAATT
Organism: Pyrus communis; assembly: GCF_963583255.1. Taxonomy (NCBI): domain Eukaryota; kingdom Viridiplantae; phylum Streptophyta; class Magnoliopsida; order Rosales; family Rosaceae; genus Pyrus; species Pyrus communis. Next base: position 15,282,175 of record NC_084806.1, read on the forward strand.
TGCATTATTGATTGATGGTTTATGGTCTCTTCAGGAGAAAGTTGTGTACAAGCCTCCTGCTGTAGTTTCACCTAATATGTGGAGAGACTGTTGGATTATCCGTGCTCCCAGTGCTGATGGTTGCTCAGGAAGGTATGTTGTGGCTGCATCAGCTGGCAATGCAATGGATGCAGGATTTTGTTCATGGGATTTCTATGCCAAAGATGTGCGTGCTTTCCGGATTGAGGATGGTTCAGCCCCTTCAAGAACAGTGCTTGGCCGCTTGCCCAACAGCATCTCACATGGAAGAAATGCTTTGTCTGATCTTCTGGATCCAGAACCTAGACAATGGTGGTATAGACCTTGTGGACCTCTCATTGCCTCAACTGCTAGCTGTCAGAGAGTTGTGAGAATCTATGACATCCGTGATGGTGAGCAAGTTATGAAATGGGATGTATCAAAGCCTGTTATAGCAATGGATAATTCAAGCCCCTTGCAGTGGAGAAATAGAGGAAAAGTTGTTGTAGCTGAAGCTGAAACAATTTCCCTTTGGGATGTGAACTCTCTTAACCCTCAAGCTTTACTATCTGTTTCTTCTTCTGGTCGGAAAATTTCTGCTCTTCATGTGAAAAACACTGATGCTGAACTAGGTGGTGGTGTTCGACACAGGTGGATGTCAACCTTTCATTTGGCTTTTACTTGTTTTCTATTCTATTTCTGGTTCATGCATTTTACCTGTTTTGCTTGCGTTTCTTCATGGATATGTCCTCTATCATGTCCTTGAATATGTCACTATGCTACTAGTTTTTTATGTGCGATTAATTAATTTTTTCATCTGGTTTTCTTGCTTACTTTTTGGATATATCAGGTAGGAAATTAGTTCTAGCATGAGAATATACCAATTGAAGTAGAAATCTGCTTAGTGTGCAAGATTCTAATAACACTTAATGTGGTTGTTTGGTTTGCAGAGCAAGTTCTGCGGAAGCAGAAGGAAATGACGGAGTGTTCTGTACTCAAGATTCTATTAACATTATAGACTTTCGGCATCCTACTGGCGTAGGTCTTAAGATACCAAAACTCGGTGTAAATGTGCAATCAGTTTTCTCTCGTGGAGATTCTGTCTTCCTTGGCTGCACTAGTGCAAGATCGGGATGGAAAAAGCAGTCTTCTTCACAGGTGCAACAATTTTCAATCCGAAAACAAAGTCTATACAGCACCTACGCTTTGCCAGAATCAAATGCTCACAGTCATTACACAGAAATTACACAAGTTTGGGGGAATTCAAACCTTGTCATGGGTATTTGCGGATTGGGGCTGTTTGTATTTGATGCGTTGAAGGATGACGGAGTTCCATTGTTGACCAGTGATGACGGGAGTCAAAAAGCCAGAGAAACTGTTGGTCCAGATGACTTGTATGCACCTTCTTTTGATTACTTGGATTCTCGGGCACTTCTTATCTCAAGAGATCGCCCGGCACTGTGGAGGCACCTATCATAGGTCTGCAGAACGCTTGAAAATTCTTCTTACATTTATGATTATCTAGGAAAGAGGGTAGTCAGCAGCATAGGAATGTGATGCTGCAATGAGTTTTGTTATTTTGCTAAGATACTGCTGTGGTGTGTAATGTTATGTATACTGTAAGGCTTTCTGTTGAAGGATTATTTATTAGATGGAATTAAACTTTTATTTTCTGTTATACTTGTATGTTTTTTGTCTTTGTGAGTAAAGCCTTTTTGGTAGTGTCTTAAACCTGCCCTCCATGCTTATTAGATCTTCTTTCGGGATCTTTGTTTATCTTGGTTTTTATGCTTGGATTCCAAGTTGGTTATTGAAGAATCTGGGACAGTAGGGCGTTAGAACATACTTTCAGTATCCTGATGAGGCATGTACGCCGACACCCAGATTTGCTCCCGAGTGGTTTAAAGGAAATCTGTCAGATTGGCTCGTTTTGAACTACATTTAAAAAAACACTTTTGCCCATAAGCCTTTTTAGTAAAAGCGCTTTCATTAGAGCAACTCCAGCGTGGGCTGGTGCTCGGGGGACAGTGGACCAAATAGGGCCAGGTAGCCCGGCCTTGAAGCTCCAGCGTGGGTAGCCCGAGGGAGAGTGGAGGCCAGAGCTCCGGGCCCATGAGGAATTGCCAGCCCGAGTGGATGTGATGCAATGGCTGACATCATCCTGGCGTCAGCCCAATTTTATATTTTTTTTCTGTAAAGCGCGTGCACCTCACCTGCACATAGGGGCGCGTCAGTCGACAACTTTTCAGCGTATGGGGCCCGCGTCACAGTCTGCCAAGGTTACCGTTGGGAAGCCACGTGGCTTCCTACGGTCCGTTCGATCTCAACAACTCTTTAAATTGGACGGTCTAATTTGCAACGGTACTAAAAATAAAAAAAATCTTATTTAATATCAACCGTTGGATCTGAGATCAACGGTTGATATTATTCTGCTTTATAAATAAATAAATAAAAGAAAAAATAGTTTTAAAATTAAGAAAAGGTACCGCTGCAACATATGACACAATTTGGAGTGTTGGAATTCAATTTTGTTTTTTTTTTTTTTAAATCCAACAGCAGAGATTAATTAGTTCAATAAAAATTTTAAAAAAAATTGTAAAAAATCCGAAAAAAAATCTGAATTTTTTTAAAAAAAATTGTTTTTACTTTTCTATAAATACCTTCTCATTATCATCTACCTTACACCACAATTTCATATTTTCTCAACTACTTTCAATCAAATTCCTATCTTTCTCTCAAAGTTTCAATCCAATTTTTTTTTTTTCACAAAATGACTACTGATGCAAGTACGAATTGGACGCTTCTTGAAGAAATTGCGTTGTGTACTAGCTGGGTTGAAGTTACTCATAGTTCGCTTACAGGTAATAAGATGCAGTTGCGAGAAATGTGGAGTCTTAGTCATACCAATTATCTTGAGAAAATAGGTGGGAAAAGAACCAAAGAATCAATGTCCAGTCGTTGGAAATTACTTAGCCAATTGTTTAGTACATAGAGAAACGCCTTGGCACAAACTATGAAGAAGAAGACATTATAAAAAAGAAGCAGAAACTATGAATAATTATAGAGATTTTGGTGAAGAAGGAAACAAAAACTATGAATAATGATAGAGATCTTGAGAAAATTGGTGTGAGATGTGTGAGGATGGATGGTGAATTATATGGAGGATTCATAAAGGATTAGATTGTAGATAATGCCACGTGGCATGCCGTCATTCGTTAAAAATCTGATAGAAATCTATCCTCAAAGATTGTAAACAGATTATGACACATGGCTCGACGTGATTGGTTAATAATCTTATCGGAAACCCATCACTAATAATTGTATTTTCGGATAATGACACATGGCGCAACAAGTACGATTAAAAATCTTATCGGAAATCCATCACCAATAATTGTCTTTTCGGATTTTATGACAAGTGGCGCAACGAGAACGATTAAAAATCTTATCTGAAATTACAAATAAAATTATTTTGTATTATTTTATAACTTTTCGGATAATGACACGTGGCGCAATGAGAACGATTAAAAATCTTATCCGAAATTACAAATAAAATTATTTTGTATTATTTTATAAATAAAAAAAATACTAATATTTTATTGCCTATTGCCAAGGCTATTGAAGTGCAACGATGGAGATGCAAAAGACGATTACAGTTTTTTAAGGGCAGTTATTGTTCATTGGGTGGATAGCATAGTGTATTGCCTGGGGGGAGGGTTCCCACGTTGGAACTGCTCTTAGAAGCACAATGGAATTTTTAATAAAATGCAAGTGCTCCTTGAAAAGAGCACACATGAAGTGCTTCTTTAATAAAACATTTTAGGTGTTTTTTTGAACCCAGAACCACTTTATAACTTTTTCTATCTAACATGATAAAAAACAAGTAAACTTTCCAAAGTCCCCAGTTCTTCTAGTTTTGAAGGTTGATTCCTCCAGCAGGCAAGGGAATGAGGGAAAAGCCTTTGGAGGTTTCAAATGGCTTTAGTTGAAGTGAATTCTTCTCTTCTTGTTACCCTTGTCAAAGGCTAGACAGAGAGTAGGACCGTTTTAGGGTTGGTTTCTTAATGTTATTTTTTTAGTATATTGATATTTTTTTTTTACATTAGGGAAGGAGGAGTTTGGCTAAGCCACACAATGGGTAACCTAATTTGCCATCCACGAGATTCTAACCTAAGATCTTTCACTTTTAAACGAAGAGGAATACCATCATACCGTAGTATTAAGTAATACGTTGGTTTCTTAATGTATAAGCCTCATTTCCCACATGCAATTTCGCTCAGCATCCGTTGCTCACAAGAATTAATGGTTAGAAACTGCACACGCATGTGCGAGCGACTGACCGTATCGTGCTATTTACCCCTAGTACAGTAGAAGCGCGCTCAGCTGATGGCCAAGCTAAACTTAGCCTCAGCTTTGGCGTTTATAAGCTGTAAGACACTCCTACATTCATTGTGTATTGTAAGATGAGTGGGCTAGGGTAACCTGCCCAAACTTGATTGTGGCTTTTGTTTTATTGGGCCACTGGCCCACAGCCACACATGCAACACAAAACCTTAATCATGTCATTGTTGTATTATTAATTTTTTTTTTATATACAAATGATATGTTTACACTAAAGGAGTGAAAAAATAAATTGGTTAGGAACTCATTATCTACGAGATTCCTACCTAAAATCCTAAAACTACTCACTTACAAATGAAGCACTAAACCGTCGTAGTAAATGACTTCATCATATCATTGTTATTACCTAAATAATTACAACATCACTTAATATGTGTCTTAATCAACTTTACAATAGCTATATTAGGTCCCTTGAAAAAAGGATCCCTATTTTTACGATGCAAGAAACTACTTGTGAGGTTGACATTACATTCTTTTATAATGATATAAATTGTCTATTTTTTAGATATCTATCCATGAATTATTTTTGCAAAAAATTAATTCAATCCGATATTATTTATTTATTTTATAATCAGAATGAATTTGACTGTTAGTTAGGACAATATTCACCAACTTCTTTGCAATTATAATCTATCAAATCAAATTTGAAAAAAAAATAAAGAATTCAAATCGAGGACATTTAACATGACAGCTCTTGCGCCGAGGTTGGTTGGTTGATAGATTTCATCATCGAGGGGTCAATCTAAATTAAGGAGATTTCATATTTCTAATTTCTGATATAATAACTTGGGTGTCGGCCAATAATATTATGAGATGTGTTATCCACAATTTTTTTTTTACTTCTCACATATCCTTTGTTAATTTCTGTCCGTTGATTTTCTTCAATTCATCCGATTTGATAGTTGAAAATTAAAAGAGTACGAGAAGTAAAAAAAAAAATGTGTATATCATAAATAAACCTAATTTTCTTTCATAAATAAATGTAAGCGGAGGTGAGAGAAAGGTCTGATATAACTTGGGTATCGGCTAATAATATTATATGACTCATGTGGCATCCAACTTTCTTTCATAAATAAATGTGAGCTCATGGGAAGGGAGGAGAAGGGCAATAATGTTCCTCAATGCCAAATGAAGGTTGTTTCTTTGATTGATATGTACGAAAATAGAAAGAAGAAAAACGTGCAAACTTCTCTCAAGATTGCCCAAAATGTTGTGAGGGTAAGGATAAGGTCATTCTGAGAAACATGAGATTCTTATTTTCGATCTTTGATTATTTTATGAGGTCGATATATGCTACATAAAGGAAGTTGTCAATTTTTTTTTTTTTTAAATTTATTTACTTATTCAAGAACTAATGTTTATGAAGAGTTAAGTCACACAATAGACAACTTAAAAAATGTGTAATTTCTTAATATTTTAGTTCAAATGACAACTTGAGCGTGTCCTACATCATCTTACTTGAAGAGCTAATTAACATAGCTTAATTTTTAATTTTTTTTAGTACATCGATATATTTTTACACTAAGGAGATGGAGAGTTTGGTTAAGCCACACAATGAGCAATCTAATTTAGTATCGAATTCGTCATCCACGAAATTCGAACTTAAGATCTCTCACTTTTAAGCGAAGAGGAATATCACTAGACCGTAATACTGAGTTGTCTTAATTTTCAATTTAAAATCATTACTTTAGGATATGTTTCATGGGCCATGGCATGAGGATTTAATTAAAGCTTAATATTGGTTTGGTAAATGGAAGTCATATTTCTCTAGAGGATTTGCCATTTCGAAATCATGAAACCACAAGTTCCAACTGTGGCGAGTGGCAACTGACATAAACACCCTCCACATCGTCATCCCTGAATAATAGTTAATTATATATAAACGTACAAAAGATCGTCTAATAGTCTATTTCATTAGTATAAAAAGCTTCAAATTTAAGTAATTCATTTAGGAGATGCTTCATGGGGGCTTTGGTACACGGATTTGATTAAAGCTTCATATTGGTTGGGTTAATGGAAGTCATGTTTCTCTAGAAGGATGTGCCCTTTCAAGATCATGAAACCATGATTCCAGTTGAGGCGAGTGGCAACCGGCAAGAAGACACTCCTCATCGTCGTCCCTGCATAATAGTTAATCTATATGCGTATAGTTTGATCACCCAAGGAGTTTTATGCAAGAGTAATGCTAGGTAGACTAAAATTGTAGACTAAATTTATAAATTAAATGATATGTCACCAATAAGAAATAAGCACGTGAATCAACACTTAAGTAATAATCTAATCATCAACTTCATGTCATTTAGTTTACAAAATATAGTCTGTACATTTAGTCTCTATAGCATTACCCTTTATGAAAAATAAAAAATGAAAGCGCAATAATTTATTTATTTTTCTTAAAAGGGGTACAACTGGTGGTAAGCCATGGTTATCCACCCCTTCTGGGGGCCGGGAAGACTTACAGAAGCATTTTAGCCTCCCTTGGCCACAAGTCTGGCTTCCACACTAGCAGCGGGTTTTAAATCCAAGACCTCCAGTTTTTAATTTGAAGGAAGCCTCGCAATTCGTCATTTACCACTGTACCACTAGCTCGTGGTTGAAAGCGCAGTATAATTCAAACGGTAACTTTGTTAATTTTTCAAGAGTGACTACAAAATAAAAAATTCTGGTCAACGTGTAATTAGAACCAAAAATGAAAGAGAATAAAGAAAAAATTTGAATGAAAAGATTACTAACATTCCTAACACCTAAATAGGCCTTGCCAAGTTTTATTCTTAAAATAAAAACTCTTAAATTAATCCAAACTTTAAACTTGTCCAAATGCCAAAAACAAAAAAACTTTAAACTCGTCCTTGAGATCTTACTCAAATGACATTTAAACTTTGTACATGCAGAATTTGATCATACGTTATTCCCGATGAAGATTTGTGTATAGGTGGATAAAGGTGTTTATTACTTATTAGATTGTATGCTTTACATAACAAAATCTCATAAAAATCTCAGCTACTTCTTTATAAAGCACAAAAATTATTTATTGTTGCAGTCCTATTAGATTAAAAATGTGATTATGAAAATTTTAGTGTATTAAAAAATATCTTTGAATATTTTCTTTAGTAGTTAATATCTTATTAGAGTTGTAATCCTTAAAAGGGTAAGGAATTAACCTTCCCTACTACTATAAATAAAGACACAATGGAGTGAAACAGAACACACCTCATAATTACACATCTCTCTCTTCTATCTCAATGTGTCGTGCCCTCTCTCTATGGTCTCCATAATTGTTCAGTAAATTATGCCTACAACATGTTATCAACACACTCTTGACGCTGCGCCAAAGAGAGTTTTGATCTTCAATCAGAGGAGTATTATGTTTTAATCATTCTTTTTATGATTAAATTATTATTTTATTGATCTACATGCTATTGATTCAATTTAATTTTTTTGTGTTGAACGTGATACAACATATTGGAAATGCAATTCCGGCTTTCCGAGAAGGATCTTTCTACAAATTCAAACGCTTTTGTTGTTTTTTGCCAATTAGGAACACTTAAAATAAAAGAAGATATTTGAAATGACCATGAAACATGAAAGCATTCCTCATGATGCATGAACCCCTTACATTTATATTTACCTTCCGTTGTATATTGTATATGTTTCATATATTTGTCAATATATTATGCAATTATATTGCTATGTGGAATTTGTGAGTTAAAGCATATAAATAAATTAGAAGCAATTTGGGTTTTTCAAACCCTAGAAAATTCGAGAAAAAAAAACCAAAACTAGGATTTTTTTTTTCTTTTTTTTTTTTACAGCACCGCACTACCGTGTCACCATGTCGGACCACTGCGCTGCCCTGAAGCCTAGCCGTGTGGGGAAACGGTGTCGTATTAACACCTGGACAAGGCACACAACCCTTTGGGCTCGCTGCCCTGTTGGAAACCAACTAGGCTTCGGCCGGCCTGGGTTGCATAACCTACGGGCCTGAAGCCCCGGTCCAACCCGAGCCTATAACCCACAAGCCTTTGGCTTGTTGGGCTTGCTATCGCCCCAGCCTCGCAGGCTGGGCTTGTCCCACGATCCAAAAACCAAAGCCAGCTTGTGGTTGGGCTTTACGGGCATATCCCTGGGCTAGCTCCCGAATTGGGCCCTTGTCCCCCACACCAGTTTTTGGGCCAAAAGCCAGCAGCCTTGCTGCTAGGCTGCCTAATTTCTCGGACCATGGCCTACAGCCACATGTGGGCTACTTAGCAGCCAAACCCGAGGCCCAAAAGCCTATAGGTGTCACATCCCGACCCGTGGTTCACCACATCCCGGGCTCGCTCCACCACCGTAGCACGATATTGTTCGATTTGGACCCCGACCACGCCCTCATGGTTTTGTTTCTGGGAACTCAAACAAGAACTTCCCAGTGGGTCACCCATCATGGGAGTGCTCTCGCGCGTTACTCGCTTAACTTCGGAGTTCCCATGGAACGCGAAGCCAGTGAGCTCCTAAAAGGCCTCGTGCTAGGTAGGGATGTGAATATACATATAAGGATCACTCCCCTGGGCGATGTGGGATCTTACAATCCACCCCGTTAGGGGCCCGATGTCTTCGTCGGCACACACGCGGCCAGGGTTAGGCTCTGATACCAAATTGTCACATCCTGGCCCAAGGTCCACCACATCCCAGGCCCGCTCCACCACCGTAGCACGATATTGTCCGCTTTGGGCCTCGACCACGCCCTCACGGTTTTGTTTCTGGGAACTCAGACAAGAACTTCCCAGTGGATCACCCATCATGGGAGTGCTCTCGCGCGCTACTCGCTTAACTTCGGAGTTCCCATGGAACTCGAAGCCAGTGAGCTCCCAAAAGGCCTCGTGCTTGGTAGGGATGAGAATATACATATAAGGATCACTCCCCTGGGCGATGTGGGATCTTACACTAGGGCTTTGCCCTACCCACAACACCTAAGCCCAAATGCTATTGGGCTATGGTTTTTTGAATCCAATGCTAATTTTTGACATTTTAAATAATTTAAACCCGAATGTTATTATTAATTTTGCTTCCACGATCGATCCCGTTTGGTCCCGATCTATTGAATTAATTAAAAATGACCTGCAATCTATTAATCTGATAATTAATCCAAAATTATTGACCTGAAGATCACTTTTGGACATTATCGATTAAATAATTTATTTTTATACTTTGAACTGTTGACATCCTTTCGTAGTCCTGAAGAGCTCACACTTGAGTTTCCGAAGCAACTCAAATCGACTACACTTAAATCAGCATATTGTATTATGTGTTCTTGCATGAACCTCTCTTTTATGAACTAAATGTTCATAAACTAAATTGAACTTGTAGTTTCAAATTTGGTGCCTTTGAAACCCGAAGCTTTCTTAAAACAATACACCCATGAAAACCCGACGTTTTTCATGAAAACCATGTCTTAGAACTCGAATGTTGTAACCTTGATGCTTATGGATGATTCATTCCCATAGCATCATTCACAATCTTGTTCCTTCCAATTCTGTGGATTGTCGAACCATGACAAGTTCGATTTCCCTTATTTGGACGTTTCTAATAGAAACCACTTTATATGGGGTACAAGACATGAATCTCCACTTGGCTATCAAGAAGTTAAGAAACCATTGAAGCCAACAATGGCATGGAAAAGTTGAATAAGCCTCTGCCATGATTTTCATTCAAAGACTTATGCCTGAAGCATTACCCACAGAAGTACCTCCTGAACGAGGATTCCTTGGCTCTTTGGCTCGCTCATATGGACTATCTAATCATGAAAGACATTGCCTAAAGCACACCATGATTACGTCTATGAATGAGTACAATTCTAAAGTTTATAAATCCGATTAAATTTTGACTAGAGAATACTTTTCTTGTCCTTCCATGTTTCTAACCCGCTCCTGAAGCGGCAGTGTAGAAAGCAGAAGTTTACCAAATTCTGAGATCTGATTACTACCAAAAATGTGAGAGAAAGGTATAGACCCAACTTTGATTGGAGTCTACTGAATGGTATAGACTCAGTTCGGTTGGAGTCTACCGAACGGTATAGACTCAGTTCGGCTAGAGTCTACTGAATGGCTCAACCCAGTTCGATCAAAGCCTACCGAATGGTAGTGCCCTGCTTCGACAAGGTTGCATCGAAATGCATGCTCTGCTTCGGTAGAGGTGCACCAAACGGTATTGCTCTGCTTTGGCAGAGGCCTACCGAACAGACCTCTCCAGCTTCGGTTGGAGCCTACCGAATCCAATTTTGGGTCTATCTCTCTCACAATCGAATTTCGAGTTTGTTTTTACAACATATGGTAGAATCAGGGCATGCCAAGGTTTGGCATTATGCCTGAAGCGTGCTCCTTGGCACCTAAGACCTAAAACTTCAAGAATAAGGGATATTATTCCTAAACCTTAACCCTGCAGAATCTATTTCCGTCTTGATGGAATAGATCATTGGTTATGCATCTGTTCGTGCCTTTACCAATGTTGTTGAGGAGTACCATTCTTGTAGTCAATATGTGAAACTAATTTTGCTCCACCGAACTTTGTTGGAAGAGCAGAATTTTGACATGGATGACCTTGTTGCCCGAATTCCCTCAGTAAACCATTTACTTTGTGAACATTTTTCCATGTTCTTGTATTCAAGTTTTTTGTTTATTTTCGTTATGGATAATTTTATTGCTATTGTCCTCGAATACGAGTGAATTGAATCATGTTTCTTAAAACATGTGACCGAATTCAATTAAACTCCATGACAATGTCCATTTTCACTTTTGGGAAACGACCCACTAACTGAGCAATCTAATTGAAATCTGAATTCCGATATCAAAAGTCAAACTACAAACGCCCAACATGACCATAGAATCCAAGGGAGAAACTGCAGAGAAAGAAATAAAAAGACTTACGTCTATCTCCGGTATTGTAACCCCTAGCTTAGCAGACAAATTTTTCTTAAACACATTAAAGTTGGGAGCTAAGTCCTTTGCAACAGGGCCACCATTAACACCAAATTCATTAAACCTACATATACATATGTGCCATCAACACAAGGGAACGTGATATTGTTTTAAGTTTTAAACACATCAAAGTGCAACGAAATTTTTGACAATCTCAACAATAAGCCTACCAAAGTAGTGCATAATTCTTGCAATATAGCATACAAACAAATACACATCAAGGTTGTAAATAATATGTAAAAGTTAAAACAATAGCAAAACCAATGGGTAAAGCGCCCGAAGATACTGAAACTTAACAATATCAGGGCAGAAACCTCATGCGAGGAGGCTAACTTAATCTCAACATTGAAGACACTGAAATACCACATTTATAACGAGAAATGCATTACCCTTAACATATTATCTAGCTTGTCAAAAAGGCTAACAATCTTTTGAACCTTCTCTGTAGCATTGAGACCAGGATCTTTTAAAGCAGCAGCTTCAAATCCAGAAAGGGCCATTTCATAGTTTTCTAGATATCTGTTTACTTGAAACTAGAAACTTAATCTTATAATTGTACAAAACATGAGATATTGAGCAGTACTAAGGACCCAATCGGGTGGCATAATGTCTTTCTAAGACTCATGCAACCTATGTCAGTTCATACATCCTTCTCTTTACTTAACAAAAGAAGAAAATAATATATAATTTATCATTACTGTTTCCTATTATCTCCACTTGTATTAGTACAACTCTATCTTTAACCTATCTAGATGCTGATTCATAGAAAAGAAAGATTGAAGAATCATCATCTACTTGAGAAACTTATAAGTACTAATTCCAGACAAAACACGAGAAAAACTGAGCTTACAGTGGCACGGTTAAAATATAGGTCTGGATTGGTCTACATTCTTTCATCCTTTTCCTGATACGCAACATAAAACATTAGAACATCTTCTAACTGACAAAAGATCCATACTTACAAGAAATACGTCACATAGACAACTGACTCTGCGGTAGTTCTTACTTTAAGCACTTACGGCATTTTGGTATGCCTTCAAAGATTGTAGAAGTTTGAAATGGTCCTAAGCTCCGGACACAAAGAAACTTGTAAGACATGCATTTCCAAGATTGTCTGCCAATAAAGTTAGAAAAATTCAGTTAAACAGAATAAGCAATGATCTCCCAAAAATAACCAAAGAAATGAAACAAGGGATTAAGTGAATGAGTAGAAAATATTTATGCATGTACAAGATACCAGTCAAACTATGCTAATTGGAAGAAGGCTAGCAAACATCCAAGGTAAATGGCAAAGCAAACTAAGTGTTACATGCTATTCAACTTATCAAGTATAAATCTTACTCAAATCCGAAGAATATAGAACTTTTTGAGATGGTTGATTATGAGATCTTACACCATGAATTGCCATCCTTGACATCAAGAGTTATGGCTTCCTTGGCATGTTGAATGCTTTCATCAACAAGTTCTGCCTCATTGTCGGTACCTAGAAAAATGATGAAAATTAGGTAAGCATAATGATGCACACATCATAAAAAACAACAGGAAAAACAAGTTGAGAGACAAAACGGTTGCCTTGAGCCATTTTCCTTTCAAGCATCAAAAGTTAACAAAGTATTTGCCTGTTTAGACCCTGCCTCCAAACGCAATGTATGTATCAATCATAAAACTTATAGTACAATGAATCGAGAGGTCACTGCAATAAAACTACAAAAATCTAATCAAGAATAACCTTGCTTAGGGAAAGATTAAAGTAGTTCTTGGCTGAAGATAGATCTCATTTCTTCCAAATGCAGTTACCTAAACATAGCCAAGCATCTGCAAGAGATGGATTCAACTTAGCCTGCATCGTCGTTTAATCTATTTCAGGAAGTGAACTGAAAGCATTACAAACATGCTTAACAACAGGAAGTCACAATGCATTCTTATAGCTTTTGAGAGATGATCCTCTGCTTCTTTTCTATAATTCGGTAAAACATCTAGTATCTTTCCCCTCAGATATTCATATTTCGCATGTTGAGCCCAATGTAGTCCAAAATTGGAGCTTCAAAGTTGAAACGAGCATATCAACGAAAACCTACAAAAGAGAAAGGCACAAATCAGGTTTATAATATAATGGCACTTAGGTCAGCTTCAAATGGAATTAACAGAGATTAAAACAAAATGGGTAAATGGAAAAATTACCAAGAGGAGTGGAATCGAGGAGGTTGAGGGCAAGATCGGAATCGACGTTTAATTTGGAGATTTTGTCATTCGGGTCAGCTGGAAAGTAGGTGTCTCGGAGGAGGTAAAGAGCTTTGGCAGCTCTTACGGCTTTGGCCAGTGCGTCATCTTCCACTGCTCGACTGTTTATCGCTCAGACACAGTCACATGCAGAGCCAACTGTGAGAACGAGAAAGGACTCTTAACTCCAAGTTGTTCTTCGGAGGAAACTTAAACGATGTCGTCTGGGTGAGGATAGGGGAGATTGTGAGCTTGTGCTATGTGAAAATAAGCAGGAGGAGCACTCGGCTCTGAACATGAGCGAGATAGAGTGAGAGAAAGGGCGAGATGAGAGAGAGGGGAGAGAGACCGAGTGAGCCAGAGGGAAGAGAGAGACAGATGGGTGGGTAGCATCTGGACTCTTTTCCAACTAAACTGTAAAAAAACACCTATTTTTTTCAATTAAACCGCCAAAATTTTAACAATTGCGTGACGTAGTTATAAATTATGACGTCGCGCAAAGTGCTTTTGCGCAACGATCAAATTATGGCATTGTGCAAGGTATTTTTTTTTTAAATTATTATAAAATTTACTAAAAATTCACTTTACTCCCTTCAAACTAAATTTCTTTTACATAAAACCCACAATAATATATTTTTCTAAAAAAACCCAGAGCCAAACTACAATAATAAATTTAAAGCTACTTAATAAATATACATACCATTCAATTTCTTAAGTGTTATACATACAAAATAAATAAATTTAAATCTACTTAATAAATAAATAAATATATATACATACACACACACACCATTGAACTTGGCGGGGTACGAATTCTACAAAACTAATTTCAACAATCCAACCGTCAAACTTGTTTGCATATGCTTCAAGATCACATATGCAAAAAATCGCAAAAAACAAACATTCAGAGATCAAGTAACGGGACAAAACTTTTCGACGATTATAAACAAAAAATCACGATTTAAGGGTTATTTTAACTCCGATTTTGATTATTTTTTATAGCTACACTCCTTGATCCTATATGAATACGATGAATGAATTCGATCTTCAATTTAAAATATTTACACTAGTGGATACTACAAAATCTTATGTTATACTAAATGAAAGTATAAATAAACTCTTTAAGTGTTAGTGAATCTATTATTTTGATGAGATACGCATTCTACGAAACTATTTTCAATGATCTAACCGTCAAACTTATTTGTATATGCTTTGAGATTGCATACACCAAAAATCGAAAAAAAAGTAAACATTCAGATATCAAGTAATAGGACAAACCTTTTCGACGGCTATAAATGAAAAATCATGATTTAACGGTTATTTTAACTCCGATTTTGATGATTTTTTACAGCTACACTCTTTGATCCTATATGAATACAATAAACTAATTCGATCTTCAATTTAAAATATTTACACTAGTGGATACCACAAAATCTTATGTTATACTTAATGAAGGTATAAATATACTCTTAAATGTTAGTGAATCTATTGTTTTGATGGGATACGCATTCTACAAAACTAGTTTCAACGATCCAACCATCAAAATTATTTGTATATGCTTCAATATTGCAAACGCCAAAAAAAAAAAAAAAATAACATTCAGATATCAAGTAACGGGACAAACCTTTTCGACAGCTATAAACGAAAAATCATGATTTAACGGTTATTTTAACTCCGATTTTGATGATATTTTACAGCTACACTCCTTGATCCTATATGAATACAATAAACTAATTCGAACATCAATTTAGAATATTTACACTAGTGGATACCACAAAAACTGATGTTATACTTAATGAAAGTATAAATAAACTCCAAGTGTTGGTGAATCAATTGTTTTGATGGCAAAGGCATTGTATGAATCTAGCTTCAATGATCCAACCGTCAAACTTGTTTGTATATGCTTCGAGATTGCATATGCCAAAAATCACAAAAAAAAAAAAAACATTCAGAGATTATGTAACGGGACAAACCTTTTCGACGGTTATAAACAAAAAAGCACCATTTAACGGTAGTTTTCACTCTGATTTTGATGATTTTTTTACAGCTACACTCCTTGATCCTATATGAATACAATGAACTAATTCGATCATCAATTTAAAATATTTACACTAGTGGATATCACAAAATCTTATCTTATACTTAATGAAAGTATAAATAAACTCTTAAGTATTTGTGAATCTATTGTTTTGATGGGATATACATTGTACGAAACTAGTTTCAACGATCCAACCGTAAAAATTGTTTGTATATGCTTCATAAGCCAAAAATCACAAAAAACAAACATTCAAATATCAAGTAACGGGACAAACCTTTTCGACGGCTATAAACGAAAAATCACGATTTAACTGTTGTTTTAACTCCGATTTTAATGATTTTTTACAGCTACACTCTTCAACCTTATATGAATACAATGAACTAATTCGATCGTCAATTTAAAACATTTACACAAGTGAATATCACAAAAGAAAAAGGCAATGCAAGAACCCCAAAAGAAAAAGAAAAAAAAAAAAAAACTTTGCACGACGTAGGTGCACCTGTGTCGCGCAAAACAGCTTTGCGCGATGAAGACCTACGTTGAGCAAAGTTTTTTTTCCCCCCCTCCCCTTTTGCTTATGAATACAAAATAAATAAATTAAAATCTACTTATTAAATATATATACCATTGAACTTAATGGGATACGCATTCCACGAAATTAGTTTCAACGATCAAATAGTCAAACTTGTTTGTATATACTTCGAGATCACATATGCCAAAAATCGCAAAAACAAACATTCAGGGATCAAGTAACGAGACAAAACTTTTCGACGGTTATGAACTAAAAATCACGATTTAACAGTTATTTTAACTTCGATTTTGGATGATTTTTTACAGTTACACTCCTTGATCCTATATGAATACAATGAACAGATTCGATCGTCAATTTAAAATATCTACACAAGTGGATACCACAAAATCTTATGTTATACTTGATGAAAGTATAAATAAACACCAAGTGTTAGTGAATCTATTGTTTTGATGGGATATGCATTCTATGAAATTAGTATCAACGATAGAACCGTCAAACTTGTTTGTATATACTTCGAGATAGCATACGCCAAAAATTGTAACAAAAAACATTTAGTGATCAAGTAACAGGACAAAAGTTTTCGACAGTTATAAACGAAAAATCAGGATTTAACGATAGTTTTAACGCCAATTTTGATGATTTTTTACAGTTATACTCCTTGATCCAATATGAATACAATGAACTAATTTGATCGTCAATTTAAAATATTTACACAAGTGGATACCACAAAATCTTATGTTACACTTAATGAAAGTATAAGTAAACTCGAAGTGTTAGTGAATCTAAGGTTTTGATGGGAAACGCATTGCACGAAACTAGTTTTAACGATCCAAACGTCAAACTTGTTTGTATATACTTTGAGATCGCATACGCCAAAAATAGTAAAAAAAAATTATTCAGATATCAAGTAATGGAACAAACATTTTCGACGACTATAAACGAAAAATCACAATTTAACGATAGTTTTAACTCTGATTTTGATGATTTTTTTATAGCTACACTCCTTGATCCTATATGAATACAATGAACTAATTTGATCGTCAATTTAAAATATTTACACTAGTGGATATCACAAAATCTTATGTTATACTTAATGAAAGTATAAATAAACTCTAAGTATTAGTGAATCTATTGTTTTGATGGGATACGCATTGTATGAAACTAGTTTCAACGATCCAACCGTCAAACTTGTTTATATATGCTTCGAGATCGCATACGCCAAAAATCGCAAAACACAAATATTCAAATATCAAGTAATGGGACAAACCTTTTCCATGGCTATAAATGAAAAATCAAGATTTAACGGTTATTTTAACTCCGATTTTAATGATTTTTTTACAGCTACACTCTTTAACCCTATATGAATACAATGAACTAATTCGAAGACATTTACACAAGTGAATACCACAAAAGAAAAAGGCAATGCAATAACCCCAAAAGAAAAGCAAAAGAAAAAAAAAAAAACAAACTTTGCGCGACGTAGGTGCACATGCGTCGCGCAAAAACAGCTTTGTGTGATGTAGGTGTACCTACATCTCGCAAAGTTTTTATTTTTATTTTTATTTTTTATTTTATTTTTTAGTACAAAATAAATAAATTAAAATCTACTTAGTAAATATATATACCATTGAACTTGATGGGAAACACATTGTACAAAATTAGTTTCAACGATCCAACCGTTAAACTTGTTTGTATATATTTCGAGATCGCATTTGCCAAAAATTCCAAAAAACAAACATTCAAAGATCAAGTAACGGGACAAAACTTTTCAACGGTTACAAACGAATAATCACTATTTAACGGTAATATTAACTCCGATTTTGATAATTTTTTATAGCTACATTCCTTGACCCTATATGAATACAACGAATGAATTCGATCTTCAATGTAAAGTATTTACACTAGTAGATACCACAAAATCTTTATGTTATACTTAATGAAAGTATAAATAAACTCGAAGTGTTAGTGAAATTATCGTTTTGATGGTATACGCATTCTACGAAGCTAGTTTCAACAATCCAACTGTCAAACTTGTTTGTATATATTTCGAGATCGCATACGCCAAAAATCCAAAAAAACAAACATTCAGATATCAAGTAAGGGGACAAACATTTTCAACGGTTATAAATGAAAAATCACTATTTGAGTGTAGTTTTAACTCCGATTTTGATGAGTTTTTACAGCTACACTCCTTGACCCTATATGAATACAATGAATGAATTCGATATTCAATTTAAAATATTTACACTTGTAGATACCACAATATCTTTATGTTATACTTAATGAAAGTATAAATAAACTCTAAGTGTTAGTGAAATTATTGTTTTGATGGGATACACATTCTACGAAGCTAGTTTCAACGATCCAACCATCAAACTTGTTTGTATATCCATCGAGATTGCATAAGCCAAAAATCGTAAAAAAGCAAACATTCAGAGATCAAGTAACGGGACAAAACTTTTTGACGGTTATAAATAAAAAAATCACGATTTAATGGTAGTTTTAACTCCAATGTTGATGATGTTTTACAACTACACTCCTTGACCCTATATGAATACAATGAATAAATTCAATCTTCAATTTAAAATATTTAAGATAGTGGATACCACAAAATCTTTATGGATACCACAAAACAGCTTTGCGTGATGTAGGTACACCTGTGTCACGCAAAACAGCTTTGCGCGATGCCAGCCTTCGTCACGCAAAGGCTGTTTGCATGACGTTTTGTGTTTTGCGTCACGCAAACATACTTTGTGTGACGAAATTTGCTTCGTCGCGCAAGTTGATGTCGCACAAACGTGTTTTTGTACTAGTGATAGGTGAGCATGTGCTATGCACGTGAGTGTGTGAGTTGGATGAGTGAGTGCTCCTCCAATGGCTATAAGTCACCCTCCATTTCCATTTCTTGTAAGCATCAATTTAGTTACACCTAAATCGAATCCAAGGAGCTACGACTCTGAGTTTCTCTATCTCCATTCTTTCATCCTCTTCGAGCAAAGATCATCATCTCATTGATTTTCTGCTTGAACAAATATAGCTCTGATACCTCCATTACCACACACACATATCATAAAACACGAACATGGCCTCAAAGCCAGGTTCATTGCTTTAATCTGGGTGTGAATCTATGATTTCTGTGTTCTTCAGCGAATCGCTTTCATCGAGCTTCATCGTTGTAAAATCGTGTTTTAAAAACCTATAAAAATCGAAGATCCGAGTCTAATATAACTGGCTTAACGTATAAAAATCGAAGATCCGAGTCTAATATGACTGGATTAACGAGTTTTGAGCTTCACACTCCTGTTTTCAATGGTGAAAACTATGAATCCTAGAGAATCAGAATGCGAATCATCTTATGTCTCATGGACTTTGGGAGCTGTAGAAACTGGGTTTACCATCCTAGAATCATCTAAAGAAAGTGTTGTGGTAGTAGTTGATGAAAAGGAGAAGGGTGTGGCTATTGAAACTCCAACAAACTTTGGGAAAATTATAATGAAGGATGCTAAGGCTCTTGGTTGATCCAAGGAGCTGTGATCGGTCAAAATTTTCCCAAGATTTCCAATGAAGAAACCTTGGAGGGAGCTTGACACATCTTGCAACAAGAATTCATAGGTGATAAACAGGTTAGAAATGTGAAATTACAAAGGTTGTTCAAAGAATTTGAGTATACTAGGATGAGAGATGATTAATATTTATATGCATACCATACTAAACTGTTTGACATTATGAATTAAATGAGAGGCTTCGGTGAAGAATTATCTAGGGAGAGAGTTGTCCATAAATTGCTTATAAGTTTCCCTAGAAGTTATGATTCAATTTGTGATGTGATTGAGCATTCAAAAGATATTGAAACTCTTGAAATCCAAGAAGTTGTAGCTTCTTTGAAGGGTTATGAAGAAAGACTAAATATGCATGCTGAAAGCTTTACTAAGAAGGAATTTGCTAGTCTAAATGTTGGTTCTAAATTTCCAAAGCATAGTGGGTTCTCTGGTAATAAAAAATGAGGGAAGAATTGGAAGAACAAAGGGAAAAAGAGGGATAACAAAGCCAACTTTTCTCCTAAGCAGAATAATACTCATGATTCAAACAAAACAACTTGCAAACATTATGATAAGCTACACTATGGGGAGTGCTGGTTTGAAGGAAAACCTAAATGCACAAATTGCAATAGTGTTGGTCATGAAGCCATAAACTGCAGTGGAAACAAGATGGTGCAAAAGGCTAATTATGCAAATCAGGTTGATGAAATGAGAACTTTATTTTATGTTTGCAACTCTGTAACTTAGGTGAAGGTCAATAACACTTGGTATATTGATAGTGGTTGCAGTAAACAGGGAATGAGAATTTGCTTGTGAATGTGAACAGAAATCTGAATGCAAGAGTGAAAATGGGAATTAGAGAAATTGTGAGTCTAGCAGGAAAGGGCACACTTGTCATTAAATCCAAGTTAGGTAGAAAACACATACAAAAGATGATGCTGGTACCTGGTTTGGAGGAAAATCTCCTAAATGTAAGGCAAATGATGAAACATGGTTACTACCTGTTATTTGGTGGTGACACTGTTTGTAATTATGATAGTTGGAACTTGAATGGCTTGGTTGTTAATGTTTAAATGACAAGCAACATATGTTTCACTATAATTATGATGCTAGCTACATCACTGGCACTGAAAGCTGGCCTATCCCATTGCTCTTAGACTTGGCACAAGATGCTAGGTCACCTAAACACAAGGAGCCTGAAGTTACTTAGAAAACAAGAAATGCAAGAAATGGTTCATGGACTACCACTCTTGGAAGATTCTGAGAATATTTGTGAAGAGTGTATACTTGGCAAGCAACATAAAGATGAATTTTCAAGAGAACCAACCTGGAGAGCTAAATTCCCACTAGAACTGGTTCACCCAGACATTTGTGGTCTCATGCAAATTGCTTCAAATGCTGGAAATAGATACTTCATTTTATTCACAGATGATTGCACTAGGATGATATGGGTCAATTTTATGAGATACAAGTCTGAGGCATTTGAGTACTTTAAAAGGTTTAAATCAGTGACAGAATTGTAGTGTGGGCACACAATAAAGTGTCTAAGCAGTGAACATAGGTGGTGAGTTTATGTCTACTGAATTTAATGATTTCTGCAATGTCATTGGAATCCAAAGACAATTGACCATGTCATACACCCCACAGCAAAATGGTGTCAAAAAGGAAAAATAGAACTGTGGTGGAAATGGCAAAGACTGTGTTGCATAAGAAAGGTACACCAGATCAGTTTTGAGCAGAAGCTGTGCACACTGTAATGTAATTACTCAACAGATGTCATACTAAGTCTCTAGATAAGATTACTCATTTTGAAGTCTACAGTGGAAGAAAACTCGGAATTGCACACTTAAAGGTCTTTGGTTTAATATGCTATGTTCATGTTCCATTGAATCTGAGACACAAGCTTGAGTGTAAAAATCATAAGTGCATTTTTGTGGGATATAACACCAGTGAAAAAGGATACAGGATATTTGGTCTTATCATTAAGAAGATTATCTTACCCAAAGATGCAGTATTTCATGAAAATGGTAGCTGGAGTTGGGAAGCAAATTTTGAGAAGTATTACTGATATTCAGAAAATGAACCAGTTTAAACTCTAGAAGAACACGAAGAGTTGGTATCTTCTAGGATTGCTCCTGACACTCCACATGAAGAATTGAGTTTAAACATTGATTGTCCAAGTTCATAGGGGGACTTGAGTTTATCACAGAGCTATGACTTCACTCCAAATAAGTGGAGAACACTTAATGAAGTTCTGGCTTAGTGCAATGTATGCATTATAGAACCTAAGAATTATGAAATGGCAACTTAGGATGATTCTTGGAAGAATGCTATCCAAGCTGAGCTAGATATGATTGAAAATAATCATACATGGATGCTGGTTTATAGGCCCTCTAGTAAACCTGTCATAGGTGTGAAATGGGTGTACAATACTAAGTTGAACCTAGATTAGGCAATACAAAAGAACAAAGCTAGATTGGTTGCAAAAGGTTATTCATAGAAGTCAGGTATTGACTTTAATGAAACCTTTGCACCAGTTACCAGGTTAGACACCATAAGAACATTGATAACTCTTACAGCTTAAAAGGAATGATAACTATTTCAGTTGGATGTAAAGTCTACTTTTCTTAATGGTGTACTCAAGGAAGAGGTTTATGTTGATCAACCTTAGGGATTTGTCATTCAAGGTAAGGAGGATAAAGTGTACAAGTTGAATAAGGCATTATATGGCCTTAAGCAAACTCCAAGGGCTTGGTATGATGAAATTGATTCCTATTTTACTAAGGCTAGTTTTCAAAAGAGTCCGAGTGAAACCAACCTTATACACCAAGGTTGAAAACTCAGGAATTCTCATTGTCTTTCTATATGTTGATGACATTGTGTACACTGGAAGTAGTGTTACAACTCTTGAGGAGTTTAAAAATGACATGATGCAACATTATGAGATGATAGATTTGGGCTTGTTGCACTATTTGCTTGGTATGAGAGTTATACAAACAAACAAAAGCATTTTTATCCATCAGAAAAAGTATGCAATGAAGCTGTTGGAGACATTTGGCCTAAAAGACTGCAAATCTGTGGGAACCACTTGCAGCAAATGACAGGATATGCAAGAATGATGGAAGTGAGGTTGTAAATGAGTCTGAGTATAGAAAATTGCTAGGAAGTTTGTTACACCTTGCTGTTATTGACTAGACATTATGTTTGGTGCTAGTCTCTTGGCAAGATTTATGCATGATCTAACCAAGAAACACATGAGAACAACAAAAAAGGTACTGAGATACATTCAAGGTACTTTGGATTTTGGCATTGAATATATGAAGGGAAAATCTGCTCTTCTTATTGGATATTGTGATAGTGATTGGGTTGGCAATGATGATGACATCAGGGTATGCCTTTAATATGAGTTCAGGTGTGTTTTCTTGGGCTTTAATGAAGTAAAGGACAGTTGCACTATCTACTAGAGAGGCTGAATATGTGAGTGCAACAGAAGCAACTTCACCAGCTAAGTGGTTGAGGTCTGTTCTAAAAGACTTTGGGGAAGAAGTTGAACCTATATTGATAATGTGTGATAATACTTGAGCAATATCAATGGCCAAGAATTCAGTATTTCACCAAAAAAAAAAAAGAGGACATTAATAGGAAATTTCACTTCATCAGGGAAGAAATTTAAGAGAAGGAAATTGAGCTTGTTAACTGCAAATCCGGAGAACAAATGGTTGATATCTTAACCATGGCACTACCAAAGGAAAAGTTCAGCTACTTTAGAGAAATGTTGGGAGTCAAATTAGCTACTGGTTTAGAAGGGAGTGTTGGTGCTTAAGCTTCTGCAACTGCATTTAATCTAAGTTTCTTGTTTTTTCTTTCAATTTTGAAGTTTGTTCTTAGTTTGTAATGTATGGTTGAGATTAAAACAAAGCTAATAGGCTACATGTGTGCCACATGTCATAACAACTCAATTATAGGTGAGCATGTGCTGTGCATGTGAGTGTATGAGTTGGATGAGTGTGTGCGTCTCTAATGGCTATAACTCACCCTCAATTTCCATTTCTTGTAAGCATCAATTCAGTTACACCTGAATTGAATCCAAGGAGCTAAGACTTTGATTTTCTCACATCTCCATTCTTTCATGCTCTTCGAGCAGAGATCATTATTTCATTGATTTTCTGCTTGAAAAAAAAAAAAAAAAAAGCTCTAATACCTCGATTACCACACACGCATATCATAAAACACTAACACGAAGCTAAAGCAATGTCCTCCGTCGAGTGATCTTTCACCCTCTCTGTAATAATTAAGGAGTGACGGCGGATTGTAGCTAGTGGCGGCTCAGTCAAGGCAATTGAGGACTGATGCAGTGTGATTAGGTTTACATATACACCCTCAACTAACGGCTACTAATGGGTTTGCAGGTAGCCCAAAATGACCTGTTAAGTACACCACCCAAATGCTCATTTTAACGGGTGAATTGAATCGGGTTAACAGACATTTAGCTCTTTCCCTACACAAATCATGAGTCATTGAGAAGTTAACTGATGTTCAAACCATGGACATTCACTTTATATTGTTTCCTTGTGTTTAAACATGTGCATAACATACATTTCTGGTTTAAACCAATCATATTTTTCATATAATATAATCAATACATTGTATAACACTGCTTCTAGATATCTGCACTCAAATAATATAAATTTGAAGAAACATTTGAACATGGGTGCATGTATATGATCTTTCTCATGATGATACAACAATGTCCACACTTTACCAATACTCATTAACATCTGCTAAAATATTATTATAACAAGGATAAAATTTAGAAATTTTCTGCCGATTTGAAAAGAAATTGGTTGGTGGTGTCCTGTACCATGTGGCATGGGTATGTGTTTGTGTGTATGGGTGTGGAGAAAAATAAATCTAATGATTCAGTCAAACTTAGGAAAACTCCTCATTTGTTTGAGAATTGGCTATTTTCTTGGAGAGACAGTAAGCAATTGATTGGATGGTAATCATGGGATTGACACTAATAGCACTGGGAAGAACACTATCATCGTAAACGAATAAGCCTTCTGCTTCCGAGCTCTCCCCGTTCTCATCAACAACACCTTCTTTTGCATTGATTCCCATTCTACAGCTCCCCATCTGATGAGTTGATGAATAGGTTGTCCAATTCTCGACCAATGACTGCGGCCCTTCATCTGCAGTAACCATGTCGAAAAAAATCCTCTAGTTCCTTAGTATCAATCCCTTTACATTTGAGTCTCAGCCCATCACCGTGACGTGTGCCAACTTTACCTGCTCATGCTGCTATCAGAATCCTAAGTGACTGCCTTAGGCCTTTCTTCATGTTCTCCGTGTCTAAGGCAGAAAACTTATAGCTTACTTTTCCCCCATTCGTAACTACCCCAGAACCCTTATCTCCAATAATTGAAATCAAATGGGCAGTTCTTGAAAACTTCAGCATTCTATTCTTTATATTTTACCGAGACTCCCATGGGCACAAAGCAGAAAATGTTCCCAGCCCTAATGCCAGTGTTTCTATGATTGCTTTTGCCTTAGAGTTTGGTGATACCACTTTATGCACTGATGTAATTATTCCACCCTCATAGAACTCTAAATTTGAGTTAGGGAAGTGCCCCCAGGCCATTAAAACAGGGCGGAGATGAAGATTTCGACCAATATTGTTGTTTTTCAGTCCACTAGAGAGCATTAAAGGGGGTGTCAAAAGAGCTCCACAAGCTGAGACTGTAACTTTAGCCTCAATTTGCAGCCTCATTGTAATGCTATTGCTCAAAGCTTTTGCCATTACTCCTAAGCATTTCTTTTTCCTTTTATGTTTACTCTTGCCAGTTTCCAATACAAATTTCTCAGCTTTACATCCAGTTAAGATCACTGCACCATGATCCACTGTATCCACCAGCCATGTAGAATCAATCCCCTTTTTCTCTCATTTCCTGCAGCCCTAACCACAAGATCCATAGTAATGCTCTCCGAAGAATTTTGAGGCACAATATCAACTTCGAGGCCTAAATTCTCACACCCATTTCTTAGTACTTGATTTTGAAACCTTTCTTTTATACAATTCTCAGTAACATCAATTCTCTCACACCCATTATCTATTGCAGAAAGATACTTCTGTCCCCCAAAAAACTTGATTGTATGATCCTTATTCCATTCCTGAAGCACATTATCTGGTGTTTTAATGCAAGCTGACTAATTAACAGCAGAGCGACCACTAACCGTTGATCCGGCTTGAAGTATAATTTTTCCATCAGTAGTTACAAGAATGCCTCCTACTTTTGCTTCATACAGCTGATCGTGGGAAGAAGCTTCCAAAGAAGAGTAATCTAAATAAGTGAAGTAGTTTCCTTTTTCGAGAACGATGACCTTGTGGCATGAGCTTGCAAGAACAACAGCTGCAACACCTCATCCACAACCAGAACCAACAACTACATCATCACATTTGATGTTGTAAATGTTTTTTATGGAGTCATGTATAACTTGGAGGCCTTTCTGTTCAAGGGAATTCATAAGAATGGTATCAGTTTCAAGCATTGTTTCTATGATTCCTTTCTGAAGAGGTCTCTCTTGTTCTTGCGCTTTTGAAGGGTTCTTACGATCCTCCTGATCATCAGATTCTACATGGTATCCAATGGCTTGCCATATTGCGTTTTCTGCATTCTCATCGACCTGTGAGAAGAGATTAAAGATTGAAAAGTTTAGGGATTGTTTGGTATTCAATTTGAAACTAAATTATAGTTTTCAAGAATTATGAATGTTACTAAACTACATAGTATTCATTCCAAAAGAATACCAAACAGGGTTTTAAGCTATCTCAAATGTGTTGAAACTACTCTAAAATTAAATATGGGGATTTTGCCTAGCACAACTCATGGGATTTGAATCCATATATAATTACTGGAAAGTCTTGTTATTTTTTGTCATGTGTTTTGACATCAGTAGGTCAACATTAATATAACTCACCTATAGGAAAAACTATATACACAAGAACAATTAATGATCATATGCTTTTTCTCAAGTGGCATGGCATGAGTAGGGATAGGAGGATAAGGATTCAAATACAAACTTACACATGACCTCCATGAAATGAAAAGAAAAATAAATAACCATCCAAGAATTCTACAAGCTCACACATGATCAGTTGGTCTAGTTCTTTTTATAATACAAGTCTTCATTTAGTTGGAGGAGGTCTTATGTATGACACATGAAAATACGAAGATAATATATATACAAATATATATATGGACGGATCCGTGGCACCACTTTTTTCACAAACTTTTGACACAAGTTTATGTGGGTTCCACTCTGGAATGTATTTTAGCGATTTGAACCTTCTCTTTTTTAGAAAATCATTCATCGATCATTTGTAGTGAAGAAAATGGACGAATACAGAAAGAAATCCTAAACCCTTAATCCAAAAGTCATATGATTTCAGATTTGGTAATTTTTGGTATAGATGATTTTCGAGGGAGGATCTAAAAGATAGACGGTTAGGATCGTTGAAATAAATTACAGAGTGGGCCACCTAAAAACTTGTGTCAAAAGTTGTGTGGAAAAAATTGGTGTCACGGATACACCCTATATATATAGGGTTAGGATTGGGAGACCCATTTTTATGCACACTTTGTAGGGTCTATTTTGTAACTTTTTTCAACGATCTGAATTGTCTATATTTCAATTCTTCATTCATATATCATTCCTACAAAAATTTGACAAATGAAAACATTTAGACGTCCAATTGTAGTAAAGAAAATGGATGAATACGGTTATGCAAAGAAATACTAAAATGACTGTCATCTAATTCACCGGTCGTATTGTTTCGGATTTGAATGGCTTTTGTAGACATGATTTGAGAAAAACCCTAAAAAAAAAAAGACAATTTGGATCGTTGAAATACTCTATATATTCATGTTAGTCCTCCTCCTACCGATTAGAGAAAATTACCAATAGACCGAAGACTAATTGGTATACTTGATTCCGGGATTAGGTATCTTTCCTGCATGAAATTCTCTTTCTCACAAGATAATATGTTTTAGAGAGACAATGAATATCAAACTAAGTTTAAGGGCTTAATACTAGCTTGTAAGGATATAAATACATGTCATATTCCGAATTGTAATATCAGATGAATAGATGGCAGGATCTCACACATTGATATAAGAAAATGTGGATTCCTTATGCCTTAGCTTTACTTTACCCATATCAGCATTTCGGGGTTTCTATACATGTTAGACCGGATCATCTCAGCTGTCAGAATCTGTCTCGCGGAATGGTAAAGGAACTGTTTTCACTGCCCTGTACTTGCCAACATTGTTTAGATGCTCATTCTCTAACCTGTTTGATACAAAAATACAGCAAGTTGAGAAGCTTGTGGTTTTATTTCTGGTGCTTGTAGAGAAGGATATGACTCGGGAGTTATCCTATACATTGGATCAAATATTTTGTTCAAAAACAATTATGCACCTGTAAAAGTTCCAATGCCCTCGCCGGATAACCTCTAACGAAGCTAACAAAAAGTCCAGCAAACGTGACTCAACATCCGGAATTCTGTGAAATCCCATTACTGTTTCTACCCAAGCAACTCTCAAAACCACATTCAAGGCCTACATAAAATTTACACTAATTGTTTGAGAAATTGAATGTGGTTTATGCATATAAACCTCAGAAAGATTTAAAGAAAAACTTACAACAGAAGCATAGTAGATGTTCTTGTTCTTGAGAACGAGCTCATCTCTTAGCCATAGGTTCTTGGATTTTGGGTTGAAAAGCCCCCAGTCCTTGACAAAATCCCAGTACAACTGGTAGACTGTAGCCATCACAGAGGTGATCACTACTATATAAAACCATAGGTGGCTGTGCGGGTTGTTAGCGTATGTAATCCTTGCTCCGGCTGCCACCATGGCGGAAACATACTTCCCCATGTTAGCCAATTGGTTAACGTCGGATTCATCAACCCATCGTCTTGCACACTAGAAGTTCATTGCATTGATAGGTCACATGTTAGTGGGACTAAAGAATTATGATTTTTCACTGAACAGAAAAATAATTGTAGAATCTGCATTACTTGCATGGCACGCCAGTAGTACGGCAAGAACGAGATAACATAAAGCAGCTCTCTAAATAGCCTTCCACTTCGGCAGGTTTCATATTGGTGTGATCTGAAATTTCCGGCAAGAAAGTAACATGCTGTGGATTCCATGTGTCTTAGCAATGGGATCTACTAGCAGGGAGATATATATTAGGCTATGTAAATTAAAGACGAATTTTAGAGCAATTTGGCCTTAGAAATTTCTTTTTATCACTGCATATTACTATGATTACCTGGCTAGTAAGTTGATCAGCCATAAAAAAATCTACCATCAAAACCTGCATATGTTTCAATTTAAAGAGAAAAAAAGAAGATTAGAGCTTCTTTGTGCTAACTGATTTCAAAATATTGTTAACAAAATAATAATTGATGGGATAATGAGAAAAGAAGTAAATGTACCTTATAAAGTGGGGAACAGACTATGTTACGAATTACTTTGATGAAGCTGTAACGAGTTGGTCGATAGAAGATGTCAAACGGGCACACGAGCAGTGCAATGGAAAACTGGAACATTGAGTTGAGGATTAGCAACAATGCTTCATGATATGTGGCTCAATTTTCTTAGTTACTTTCTTTTAAGCTTGAATAATGAATATTATGTTTTATATAAGTCGTCCAAGTCCAAGCTATCTGCCTAACAAGACCTTGACGAAAGCAATGGAACTAACCAGAAGGAAAAGTCCAGGAATGCCATCAACATGGCTAGGTAAGAAGTTGTTTGCCCTTAATATAAGGTGCACAACCATGGCAGCAACCACTGCTGTCATGAAGGTTGTGCATATGAGGAAGGCGTCACGATACTTTAGGGCAGTGCTTGGTTGGAATTCAAATATGAAGTTGTAATTGATTCTTGTACTCTTCCACATGAATAGGTTGCATCCATACATAAACAAGTGCAGGCTGAGTAATGCAAAAACGCTGCACAAATTGACACCCTTCAGAGTTAGCACACTGATAAATGTTTCATTTATCATAAGTTTTGGGGGTGGATTGAAATGCAGACAAAGAAAATTCATAGCTACAGCCCCATCGTCACTTTGCAAACCAACAAAGGATTGGGAACTGATTAGAGGTTTCGAACCCAAGACCTCGTACACCTAAAGCTCTAATGCCTTACTAGAATACCACAGAACCCCGAAAGTTTAAACTGTTAGAGAATGAGCTAGTAAGCCAACAAAGTCTCTGTAGTTTTCTTTTAGCCAAGTTTGTTTCCACTAAAATGTATAAATCAACAAATTCTGCGTAGTTAAGCTTAAAACTTCATTAACTAGCCTTTAACGAGATGTTAAGGATATATTTCGCTTAAATTAATGTATTCAAGTGACTGACAATGCATATTTCATCGCCACAATACTGATAAAGTTATGGCTAGATTTATACAAGAAAGGCTTGGCTATTCATTTTACTTAGTAACTGATTCACGTAACTTCGTGCTTACGATCAAAACCGCTCGTATTGTAAATCACTCAGTAAAGATCATATTTACAAAGAGTCAATTAAAACTAAGGTTGTATAGTCAATCAATTATAGAAAGTAGATAGATGTTTCATAATTCATTTACTGAATCCTTTTTCTTACAGTTCTATGACTAAACGATCTCATATTTAATTGATTGTTTTGTAGAGATGATCTTTACATAGTGAATTTATAATACGAACGATTATGATTATAAACATTAAGTTCCTTGAATCGGCTACGTATAGGGATGGGCAACGGTTATGGCGGGCGGGTAACCGCGATTATTTACCCAGAACCGTTTAATTAAGCTTTTACCCACATAACCGTTTACCCGTTGGGTATTTATATAAATGGGTATACCCATACACATAACCGTTTATAAACGGTTAACCATACCCATAACCGCATACCCATTTACCCATAACCGCTTACCCGTTTACTTATTTTTTCTTTGCCCGTCTACCTATTTCTTTAACAACTTGAAAATTAAAAAGAAATTTGTCATAATTTTCTTTTTTTTTTTAACTATTAAATACCGTTATAAGTACATTAAACATGTATTTTTATATTAACGGAAATATTATTTATGAATATATGCGATGTCTCCCAATTATTTGATGGTCAATCTATTACAAGAATCATGCATGGTTGTAGGTTAATTAATATTCTTGTATACATACATCTATATATATATATATATACATCTATATATATATATATATATATATATATATATATATATATATATATATAAGTAGGCATCAGTCTGCTAATAGGCTAATTTGATAAATGTTCATCGATCCAAGCCATTTAATCGATTTCTAATTTTGGGGTCAAATATTTATTGAAAACTCAGGCCAATTAAATATATATATATATATATATATATGCATCATCTAATAATAACATGTTTCTAAATGCTCAAGGTAGTCATTATCTTGAATTGGTCAAAGCTCCAAAAGACTCCAAAACAAAACTGTCGAACACTAATGCTTTAGCATATTTAATCACATATATTAAATATTAGCCCGTTCTATCAACTATATTCTTCTCTCAAGTGAGGCATATATATCTATATATATATATTATGGCCCTTTATAACCAAATATATCGCGGGATACTAAACCTAGTTAGAAACTAATTTTTATTTTATTTTTTAGTTTTACATATATTAAAATAAACGGTTAAATGGGTACCCATTTATAATCGTGCGTAACACCTATAACCGCCCATTTAAATTTCATGGGTAAGCGGTTCTACCCATAACCATTTATTTATCTAAACGGTTACCCATAATCGTAACCTTCAAATTTACATGGACGGATAACCGCGGTTACCCATAACCAATGAATATTTGCCCATCCCTAGCTACGTAGTGAATTGAGGAGAAATCCCTCCTCTCATTGAGGAGCCAAGTTAATTTCGATATTACAAGTGAGTCTAGCTGATCTGTTAGTGATATTGTCCACAATATGGTTCGCAATAGTCCAAATGGTTTCCTTTGAGATAGGTTGTAATAGAAACTATATATTGCTATTCTATGATATAATTATTGGGATCAAAGCTACATAGTACTACGGTTATAGATAGCAAATTGATACCAATTTATATCTTGACTTCTAAATATAAATATATCGTTGTATAAAAAAAAATATTTGGGGATAAAGAATGCACCTGAAAACAGGGTAGACAGTTTCCATGTAATCCCTTTCTGTATTAGGAGAGAATATACCAGACAAGTGCGCTAAGATTGCATACACACAAAACAATGATACAAAACAACCTGTAAACAAACCTGCAACAACATAACCAAAAAAGATTAAACTTTATTAAAAGAGGGAGACCACAATCAGACCAAACAACTAAACTCATACAACTTTGTGGGGCCCCAAGAAACTTTGTGATCACCATTCATTCAATTATATATTGAGCAATCCCACCATCAGGATTAGTGGCAAGCAAAGCTTTATACGATACAATGGAATGAGGTTCATGTTGGCCCCAAGACTAATCATGCATTATATTGCATTACTTACATGGTTAAATGGTCATTGGACTAGCAGCTCTTATTATTTATTTGTCACTAGATATAGTGGATTATGAAAGACAGTTTAACAAAAAAAATGAAATGATGATTTATATACACACGTACATAAATATTAGAGAGAGAGAGATTACCAACAAAAAATGTGACCATATGAGAATCTTTGTTTTGTTGTGGCCTCAAAAACTTCATTGCCTTTTTCTTGTCATTACTGGCGAAGTGCTTTGTGAATAGGGACTCCACTTCGTCCATTAGTCTCACCACCTTTTCAAACCATATATAATAATGCACACAATCCCCATCAGAAAACCATTAAAACCCATTCTCCTAAACTAGTTAAAAGAACAAAAACAATAGGATTTAGAAATCGACGTATCATATTGCGGAGAAAATTTTCTTAGCTAGATTAGGGTTGCAGCTAGGGTATTTGACTGGTTACCTTATCAGAACTAATGAAATGTGATCTCTTCACTGCTTTCAAATAACTTGCTGATGCTTGCTGGTTTGATACCTATACATGAAAAAGTTTAGTTGCTCCAAGTTATAACTTACAAGTGTGTGAAGGAAGTTGTAATATCCAAAAATTATCATGTCTCATAAAGCTGAGATTTTTTATTTGCTAATTAGATGAGGCTGAAAAATGGTAGAATATCAATAATATCTTACCTTGTCGAATTTCTTTAGGATCTTTGTAAAAGCTAACATATTCAGTGAGCTGCAAAAATTGCAAATTTGATTAGATAGTTAATCGACTACTTAAAGAAAACATATTCCAAAGGTACAATCATTAATTAAGCTAAATGATGCGTAGATGCAGTGCTGCACTTGCACTGCATAAGTAGCTTTCACTATTAAGACAGTGTTTGATTCCTTCCACTTCTCTATTTTAGAAAGAGCATTATTCATTACTACATAGTATCACCACCTTGATAATTTTCATATCCATGTGTTATCACCCTATGCCCACATCAGCAGCATCATAAAAACAGTCATTTGTTATATAACTTTTAGAAAACTGTTGCTAATGCTTTGCTACTGGAAGATATTTACTCATATGCTTATAAGTAAAGTGATGGATTCTGCAAAGGTGTCATCTGCGCGTGCTTAAACATGTATATAAACCAAATATTATACGTACTTCCAAAATATAAATGACAGAATATGTGGTCCAAATTAATGGGGACGTCATTCGCTTCCAACAAACTAGATTTAAGCCACATTTACTGATCATCTTGCTGACTATTCCTTTAATCGACACGACACCCATCTTATTACACGGTTTATTTCTCTTGTTGTTAACAGAATCAGAAAACATACCCCAAACGTCTTAAGCTATTGGTTTGATTGCTTTTAACTGAGTCTGAAAAAGTAAATTTAGCTCAATCACACCAACTTCACTATGTAGCTTTTTTATCCCTAGCTGGTAAATCAAAGTAATTATATTAAAAGAAAGAGAGAGAACCTGTAAGTTTTAAGCAAACCAAGGCCTCTATAGAGCTCCACAAATGCCCCTCTAATCATCTTTTCAGCACACTGTATCTTCCTTCGATTGATGAACTCTCCAGGGCCTTCCTTTTTAGGATTGTTCACTAAATCTTCCCAAAGCATTGAAGTAACAGCTGTGATAGTCCTTGTTGGTGTTGTGTTTGGAATATCAATCCTCATGGCCATTTTAGGTTTGCCCTTCATGGTCTTACCCCTAGTTGCCGTGTTAATGAAGTTAACTCCATTTTTTTCTAATGCTGCAATTGCTTCACTAGTTTGTGTTTCTGTAGGAATAGTTTTCGATTCCGCCAAGCTCTCTGCATAAAGGTCTATTGCTAGTAATTAATGCATGCCAGCACAATTTTGATTTTGATTTTTCGAAAAATTCTTTACAATCCAATTCTTTTCTCAAACTCTCTCACGTCAAATAGGAGGCAAGGATTCTGTTACCTTTTGGTTACGTTTCGCATGTTTGCCCTATGCACATTCTTGTTCGTTCTTTATAAATTTTGATTTGATTAAAAAGGGACTGTTACCTAAATCTTATGTTAATTCGTATAAAATTAGTTTATAGTGGAACATGCAAAATATTTGAGACACAACAGAAAGGGTAAATTTTGAAAGATTTTCTCTATGCCGTTCTCAAATAGGAGAAAAGTTGCTGATACTAGCGTTAAGGATTTGGATTTGTCCAGAATTTATCTTTTTCCAGCTGTGATAGAGGATATTAGATAATTGCACTAACGATTAGACTTGCGACTTGAAAGCCAAAGTGCCATAAAGACCACGAACATTCCCATACGTTTAGTATACCATATAAAGTGGTTTATTTGCACATGTATATGCATTAAACCTACAAAGTTGACAAATTAGCACTTGCAAACTTGAAGGAGGATTGAGAATGCAAGCAATACTTGCAATTAGAGAAATGTGACCTCATATAGCACTACTAGAAAGTTGGGTATAGGACATGATTTTGTGGCGGCAGTTTTCCTCGTTAACAGTGACTTCATATAAAGAAAAAAATGATTTTGGGATTAAAGAAAGCCCTAATTTTCTTTTACTAAGCCACAAACTGAAGACTGAAATTAATTACTAGGGCACTGGCTTAAAGAAGCCATAACACCCTGAAGAGTGGTGACGGAATTAATTTTGGTTTGATTGAAATTGTAAAACGACCCAAGTTTTTTCCCTTCTGGGCATATTATTAGTTGGTCCACGGCCTTGTCATAACCTAAAAAGCAACATTTAATGGTTTATTTTCTGTATTAGTCTTATTTTGCAAATCTTAGCTACCTTGACTGCTACTAAACAGTCTCGAAATTTCCATATGTTTCCACTAACCTATCATGTGGAAGTACATGTAAGCAAAACTCTTAATATGGCCGGGAGTATAATATCAGCACAGAAAAAATAAGCAGATGCCCTATTTCGAAACAAGAGGCTTACCGGTACTGAAGTCGGAGTTCCGAGGAGAAGAAGACCATGAGCTGGGAACACTCGGCATGTTCGATTTTGTTCCAGAATTCTTCCACCGCCGGTCATTGAGAATTTGCTTGAGGTCCAGCAGAATCTGTAGCTGTTTGTTCAAAATCTCTCCTCTCTCAAGAAACTCAGTCTCTTTGGTCTTGTAAAATTGGTTCACTTTATTAAGTTCTTCATCTAGTGCCTCAAAAAACACCCTGACCTACATGAACACCAACCCAGTACATTAAATATTTCCCTAATTAAAGGGTTTCTATAATTAAAATATTAACTAAGGTTAGTCACCCTAGTTACTGTGGATAGGTTAATTATTTAGTTGTAAAATTTGTACCAATATTTTTTATTACCTCATCCTCCGAAGAAAACAACTGAGCGAGCTCGGTCTCGAAAATTTCTTCCTCCTCACCATCCTCCATGATTTTACTCTTCACCTGTGCAACAGAAAAAAGATCCATATTAATTTATGGGACCTCTGTCTTTCTTTTTAGTGTCCTTTTCATGGTGGTTTTGGATTTACTATCTCATGGTCACGATGGTTTCGTGATATGAGTATGTCTACTACTACAACCGTTCCATAATTTGCTTTCGTGTGAAAGATCGAAACCCTCAAAAAAGTGTGTAACCAGACCAAAAGGGCACAATACTTGCAGGACTCTGTTCCGGCCACTTTATTGACGTTCGTTTTTAACAAATTTTAATGTACGTTCACGGAAAAGCAAAAGAGCATGTATTTGATGTGAAAAAGATTACAGAAGCCGCTATAAGTCATCCCCGATCCCGGCAGCCCAATAGCAAATGTTCAGTGGAAAAAACCTCTTTTTATGAAGAGAAATTATTGTTTGGTACTATATATCAATTTGCAGAATATTGTCTTATTATTTAAAAATATCGATGACATATTGTTGTTTTTTCTTTTTTCTGCATTAAGAAAAAGCTTTTGGTGTTGGTTTCGTGAGAAAATGATAAACACACGCTCTTTTTAACCTCTGTCTTTTTACACACTTATTTAACCCTAATCGTTGATTTATTCAATTCAATGGTTAATAAAAAGTTAAGTGTGAGAAGTTGAAAATGGCAGTAAAAGGGTCTTTGAAAAAAGGCTAGGTAGCTAGATATATCCGCCACACTAGTTGAAGTGCAATGTTTGCGCCAAGCACCCATTCACGGCACCAGCAATAAAGCAAAGCTTTGGTGCTTCTGTCAATAAAGTGGATGTTATGGCTGATAGAGTACTAAATGAACGTAACTTTTACACACACGTAGAGAGAGAGAGAGAGAGAGAGAGAGAGAGAGAGAGAGAGAGAGAGAGACTGAAGAATATTTGAAGCAGAGGTATCGGAGTATCAGTTTAGGAATCAACATCCAGGAAGCACAGTCCAAAATCTTTTGCCTGAAAATGACGTGATCACTTGAGTATTTTGCAGGTCTGAACACAACCCACCAAAAAAATGACACAATCCAAAATACACCACTTTATTTATATTGGGGAAAAAACTAATGAAAAGAAGGGAGGAAAGAAAGAAAGTTAGGTTAACCGAGTGTTGGGAAAATATTCTCGGTTCCTTTTAGATTTGTAAACTTGTTAAAAATTTCCAGAAACTGGCCTTAAAATCCAAAGTAAGCAAAACACTTCCTAGCAACCACCTATAAACCTCAAAAAAAAAATA
Organism: Pyrus communis; assembly: GCF_963583255.1. Lineage (NCBI taxonomy): Eukaryota > Viridiplantae > Streptophyta > Magnoliopsida > Rosales > Rosaceae > Pyrus > Pyrus communis. The sequence continues at coordinate 15,319,094 of NC_084806.1, forward strand.
GCTCATTGAAAATTAATAAGCTAATACATATATAACTATTGACATGTTCTCTATGTGTGCATTAATTGATTACCTGAATTATCTCCGTTTTGTTATCGTAATTGAACAACTTGTCACTAATTTTTTTAGTGAAAAAGCAAACTGGATCGAAAATGGAGACACCGAAATCTCCAGCTGCGTCTGGGGGTTGTTTGGGGACTCTTGAAAGCTTGATCTTCTTTACTTGTTTCTTGAGCAACCAGTAGTTGACGAAAGCATCCTTCCATTCTGGTATAAGCTGTGCTTCAAGCTCCTTTGAGAACTTCACCATTTTTGTTGTGTGTGTGTGAAGGAAGAGGAGGAGAAGAGAGGAGCTTATTAAGAAGTATTAGAGGGAAATGAAAGAGGTTTATATAGAGAGGCGGGAAAGAGAGAGAGAGAGAGAGAGAGAGAGAGAGAGAGAGTAGTAAGAATTGAATGATTTGATTTTGGGACAAAAAATTTATCCAATAAAAGACAAATTTAAATGAATCAAGTATAGGTATATTGCTATTGGCCGAAAATAAAAAACAAAGATATATTGGTTAAATTCTCACATTAGTACCTAACACACAATTCACTGGCAGTTTGTATATAAAGTTATAAACACAGTTACTGCTCTCGTTTTATTAGTTACATATGAAAAGACATTCATTTTCTTTCAAATTTAAAAATGTAGAGAGCCACTTAGTACTATTGTCTAGTGGTATTCCTCTTCATTTGTAAGTGGGTTTTAGGTTTGATTCTCGTCAAAGGCGAATTTGAACAACATTATTACTAGTCTATTATGAGGCTAAGTCCACCCCCTTCCCTTAGTATAGATAATATCGTTTATTTAAAAAAAAAATGTAAAGACTTGTAACTGCTGTAACAAAATGAGAGTCCATCTTGTGCTTAAGGTTGTGTGTTCAAGTCTACCTTCTACAAGAGAGTTTCCTTGCACTTAAGGTTCTGTGTTCAAGGCGCTTTCAATAAGAGTTCCCTTCTGCACTAAAATTTTTGTGTTCAACATTTATAATATTGCTTGTTTGAAAAAAATAAAAAAAAATAAAAAAAATAAAAAAATAAAAACTGCTTAAACCCTAAACCCTTAATATTAATGTCTTCGACTGTGACTTTTACTACCCGGCCGTTAAGGATGTGGTCTTTCCAACTAGTTTTAAGATATAGGGCGTGCTTAATTTAACCTTAACATGTGCTAACGCAGGGTCCTTTTGATCCTTGAAAATAATACAAGTCTGAAAAAGGCCCAGAGAAGGCCCAAGGAAGGAACAAAAGACCGGGCCAAGGGGCCCATAAACAAGCCCAATAGAACTAAAGGAAGCAGCTCTGAGCACTATACACAACCACTTGATAGTTTGTTTGACTATTAGCAAGTAAGACAATCACCTTCTCATAAAGTACTTTCCGACCGTTTAAAGCAAATAGGCAAATTGACAACATTATAGCACGGAGACCTAAGGACAGCCTACCCAAACACAAACTCTAAGCCACATGTTGGCCATCAGCAAGGGCAGCATCCTATGAAGAGACATAAAGGTTGTCAGACCAAGCGCTTGGGCATGGGTCTCCTTAAACCCATGGTTGAGCAAGGCACTTGGTATGTGTTGGCCTAGGAAAACATGCAGTCAACTTTGAACAAATTTCACTTCATCTCCATGTGTCGACCAAAGAACAAAGGAGTAGCGAGCAAGTCTTGTCAACACATTTGGTTTACTTAATGCTCAACGGTGAGGTACTTGAGAGCCAAGGACTTTTAGGGCATCTTGAAGACCTATAAAAGGGGGACTAGTACCTCTTGTAACTAAATGGTCGGAGACACAAGAGAAGAGAGATTAGACTAATACCAAATGCCTCTTGTAACTCATGTACAATATATACGAGCATTACAGTTACGTAACCTAGCTTTTAGAAGTGAACCACTTATATCTTGTTGTCTTTTACTTGAAGTGTTGATCCCGAGCACATCAAGCATCAAGGGCCGACCACACTGGTCTTTGTTAACCCGCCAATTTTGAGCATTATCAGCATAAAGTTATAAGAAATATATCATTTACTTAACCTTCATACAATCAATCATTTATATGTCATATTTAGTTACAAACACACGCTACAAGACTTGTCGTTCCAACAATAGTGTCTAACTTTTTTTTTATCACATACCATTGAATTAAATGATTGTGGCCCCATAGGGTAAAGTTTTTTTGTTTTTTTGTTTTTTGGTAAAGATAGAAAATCTTTGTCATATGCGGCATGTTCAACTCATTAGGATCTTGGGTTTTAATTGAGATAATTGCTCAATAAAATTACAAATAATATGTGCTTGGGTAGTTATTTATACACCTATTTTTTCTTCTTACACATTATTCTTAGTTTTCGGCCGCCAGATCGAATGAATTGAAGAAGATCAATGGCAAAAAATTAAGTGTGGGAGGTAAAAATGGGTGTATGAATAATACTATCCTGTGTGCCTTTTGTTGTAGTCATATTTAGAATAGGAATGTGATTGTGTAAATCCTAGTAGATATAGGAATGTATCTTATATTCCTATTAGGAGTTTATTACCTATTAAGAGTTGTAATCCTAACGGGAAAGGTTTTTGCCTATCCTACTATTATAAATAAAGGCACAATGGGGTGACTCAAACACAGCTCACAATTAAATCACTCTCTCTTCTCTCTAATTGTCGCCGGCCCCCTCTCTCTCTAATCCCCTAGATTAGTTCAATCAAATAGGCCTACAACACGTTATCAACATGCTCTTACCAAAAGCTGAGGAATTGACGGATTGTAGGAGGAGGCTATCTTCCACAAAATTCAAAAGATTCTCTTTGTTTTCTGCCAATCAGGTACGCTTAAAATAAAGGAAGATATTTGAAACGTCCACGAAGCATGAAAACATTCCCCATGATGCATGAGACCCTCTACGTTATATTTTCCCTATGATATATATATATATATATATTTATATATATTTATATTTGTTTCATGCATTACGCAATTAAATTGCTATGTTAAATTTGTGAGTCATCACCGCAACAGCCATTTGGGCTTACTGCTCTTGTATGCAACAACTAGGCTTTGGCCTGGGGTTAGTTTCAACGGGCCTGAAGCCCTGAGCCTACTTACAATTTGACCCGACTGGCCAGCAAGGCTCTACGCTTGATGGGCTTTGTTTTTACCCCGGTCCGCAACCTATTAACCAGCCCAGTTGGATGGGTTTCTTCCCTTGGCCCAAAGACAAGGCTCTAGCTTCAGCTGAGCCTTCCATTTGCTAGCCCACAAACCAACTTTAAATGGGCTTGTCCCCACGCGTCCCTTTGGCCCAATACCAGCAACCTTGGCTACTAGGCTTACTCTAAACACTCGGCCCATGGCCTGAGGCCAACCCGTGGGCTGCTATTGCAGCCACACTCGAGCCCTTTGCTCACGGCACCTAGCCCAATTTTTGGGCTATGGTATTTTTCACCCAACTTTATTATTTTAGCATTATTTTGCTTCCACGATCGACCCTGTTTGGTCTCGATCTATTGAATTAATTAAAAGTGACCTACAGTCCATTAATTTGATAATGAATCCAGAATTATTGACCTGAAGATCATTTTTAGACATTAACGATTCAATAATTTATTTTTATACTTTGAACCGTTGACATACTTTCATAGTAACGAAGCTCTCAGACTTGAGTACTTGAAGAAACTTAAACCCACTACACTTAAATTAGTACATGGCATTCTGTGTTTCTTGCAGGAACCTCTCCTTATGAACTAATTGTTCATAAAAACTAAATTGAACCTATAGTTTCATATTTAGTGCCTTTGAAACCTGAAGTTTCATATTTAGTGCCTTTGAACCCTGAAGTTTTCATTCAAAACATGCCACATGAAACCTATAGTTTTCATGCATAAATTAAACCAATACATGTCTATAGAACTTGTATGTTCTATGATATATGTCTATACCATATGACTAATCACGTTTTTTTCCCTCTGTTTTTGGGACATGTTGAACTTGAACAAACTCGATTTCACCGCTCTAGAAGTCTCCAGACGAAACTATCTGAAGTGGGGTTCAAGGCGTGAAGCTTCATCTCACTACAAAGGGTATTAGAGCCACCATCGAGGCATCTACCGATGAAAAACTTGTTGACAAAGCTCAGAAAGGTAATGCAATGATCTTCATTTGAAGACACATCTATGATGCTTTGCAGACCGAGTACCTCACTATGGAGGACCCACGCATCCTCTGGCTTGCTCTAGCCGACCATTTCGATCACCAGAAAGACATATACTTGCCTAAAGTAAGACACGACTAGTAGCATCTTCACTTTCAAGACTTTAAGTCCGTGAATGAATACAACTGTGAAGTTTGTAGAATTTGATCACTGTTGAAATTCTGTAAAGTGGAACTAACCGAATCAGATCTCCTAGAGAATACCTATTCGACCTTCCAAGCCACCAATATTGTCCTGCAGGAACAATATAGGGCACATAAATTCACCAAGTTTTTAGTTTTGATCTGTGTACTACTTCTCACTAAAAAGCAGAACCAGCTTTTGATGAAGAATCATCAATCTTAACCCACTGGCTCAAACGCCACACCTAAGCATATGCGACCAATTCTAGCAGTCATAGATAATGAAAGAACAGTCGTGGTCATGGTAATAGGCGGCAAGCCCAACCACAAGCCCAAGGTTAATAGAGCGCCGCACCTAAGGGAGGAAATGTGACCCAACATCGTCCACCACTTGCCCCTAAGGCCCTAAACTTCAAGAACAAAAACAAAGCTCCCGTTCAGCCTGCTTCTACCTAACTGGACATGTGTTACCGCTATGGATCAAAGGATCATTGGTCACACGTATGCCGAACTTCCCTTAAGTCTATTGCCAAGTATCATTCTCGTCATGAGTCTAACTTTGCATATGTGGATTATCTGGAAGATGTTACTACATCAATGGAGATATTGCATTTGTAGGAGGTGTCAGCTCTTATGGACAAATAAATTGGACATGTTTTTAGGATGTTTACCCTTAGTGGTTGAACCTACTAGGAGTGGCTGGCCTCTCTCCCCTATTTTTATAAGTTTATGGTTTAATTTTGAACAATTTTTCTAAGTATTTGGAAATATTTGTTTGGTTTTGGTTTGCTTTGAATAATGGATTATTATGTTATGGATATTATTTCTCGAATTTCTTAATTGAATGAATGGACTTATATTTATATATGTGACCAATTCAATCAATTTATTTTTAGGTATGTCTAGTGGGGAAGTTAGTTGTTTAGCAGATAGTGCAACCACGCACACCATCTTGCGTGAACGACATTATTTTACTAACTTAATACCCAAGAAAGCTCATTTGACAACTCTCAGGCCCATCCAACTTGATTGAAGGATACGGAAATGCCCGTATCATGTTATCCAATGGTACTATCTTAAACATTATGGAGGCACTCTATTCTCCATGTTTCGGAAGAACTTGCTGAGTTTTAGAGATATTCAAGATAATCAATATCATATTGAAACCACTAAAGATAATGGTTCTGAATTTCTTTATATCACTTTGTACAAATATGGCCAGAAGCGTATTCACAAGAAGTTGGAACGTCTCCTGAGTGGGTTATACATCACAACCATTTGCGGTATAGAAGCCCATAGTGTGGCCGGCCCTATGCCTAAGTTCTAGGACACTTTGTTGTTTTGGCATAATCATTTAGGACATCTTGGACGTGACATGATGTGCCATATCCTCAAATCTTCATATGGGCATCAGATACCTCCCTACGTTGGATGCCCACCATGCAAAGCGTGTTCTTTAAGGAAGTTGAATACTCAACCCTCACATACAAAGATCATTCATGACCCCCCCTAAGTTTCTTCAGAGGATTGAAGGGGATATTTGTGGACCTATCCAACCAAAATGCGGACCATTTAGATATTTTATGGTGTTAGTTAATTGATCGACATAATGGTCACATGTTTGCCAGTTGTCCGCACACAATGCTGCATTTGCTAAACTCCTAGCACAAATCATTAAACTAAGGGGCTCGCCACCTTGATTATCCGATTAAGTAGATTTGACTGGATAACGCTGGAGAGTTTATGTTATAGACTTTTGACGATTATTGCATGTCAGTAGGGATTGATGTGGAACATCATGTACCCTATGTTCACACCCAAAATGGCCTGGCAGAAGCTTGCATAAAGCGCATTCAATTGATAGCTCGGACTTTGGTTATGAGAACCAAACTGCTGGTATCTACCTGGGGCTATGCAATATTGCACGCATTTATGTTGGTCCGCCTGAGACCCACCACTACCCAACCATATTCACCGTTACAGTTGGTCACTGGATACAAGCCTGACGTCTCGCATTTACGGTTGTTTGGGTGCGCCATTTATGTGCCAATAGCACCACCACAACGTACCAAAATGGGTCCTCAAAGAAAAATGGGAATATATGTCAGTTATGATTCGCCATAAATTGTTCGCTATTTAGAACCCTTGACAGCAGATCTCTTTACCCATGTTTTACGAATTGTCACTTTGATAAGACAGTCTTCCAGTCGTTAAAGGGACATAAGCATGCTAACTTTCCTGCAGAACGCTGCAAATTGTCGTGGTATGCTCCCATTATGTCTCATTTAGATCCCCACACTGCCCAGTCTGAAATTGAGGTGCGACGAATTATAGATCTTCAGAGCATTGCTCAAACAATGCTAGATGCTTTTAATGATCTAGCAAAGGTAACAAGATCACATATACCCGCTGCAAACGTACCTGCAAAGATAGATGTACCCCGCGTATGTCAACAACCTACTTGGGAAGGCTGGACCGTCCTTAAAGATGGGGAGGCTGCACCTTCCACACAGCAAGATACATTGGTGGCTAGCCAATCATTTGCTCCGACCTTGAAGCGTGGCAAACCCCTTGGTTCAAAGGATTCACAACCCCGGAAGAGGAAAATGGCACCAACTACTGACCCTAGTTTGAATCTAACCATCTCTCACTCAGCTGTTCCAACGCATAATGTTATTCTAGATTACAGTGATGCTTTAGACGAAACATGTCGACATCCCGAGAATTGTGAGATTTTGGTCCACTACGCAGAATTGGATGAGGTTTGGAATAGGAATGAGATGATCGTTAACGATGATTTTGTGTACTCAGTAGCTACTGACATCATGCTTAGTGATGATATTAAACCGCGTTCTATCGATGAATGCTGACGTAGAACCGATTGGTCAAACTAGAAACAAGCAATACCGATGTAAACCCACTTGTAGCCAACGGGCTTCATGCTTGCGAAACGTAAAGTGTTTAGACCTATCGTTTCTACACCACCACGTGTGAAGCCTGTTGGCTACAAGTGTTTTCGTGAGGAAGTGTAATAAGAAGAATGAAATAGTGCGATACAAAGCACGCCTCAGCGCCCTAGGATTGATTACAAGGAGACGTATTCCCCCGTAATGGACGTTATAATGTTCCGCAACCTAATCAGTTTGGTAGTTTCCAAAAAACTGAATATGCAGCTTATGGACGTGGTAATGATGTGAAATATTCTAACACTCAAATTAAAACCCTATGATTGTAGTATATGAAAGTAGGGATTGTTTTAGGCCGGGGATTAGAAGGGATGCTAATCTACTCAAATTAAACTCTAAAACACTAAACTAGACTCAATAACAGAAAACTAGACTCTAACAACTCAAAGCAAGCCAAAAAGACTCAAAACACACAAATTAAGTTAAATTGACTCAAAACAAGTACTAGAAAGTGATTTGGACGAAAATTAAACTAACAATACTCAAAATACTAAATAGGGACAGATTTTGACGAATTTAAACTAAACTAACACAAATAAGAACTTAAAGGGGTATTTGGACGAATTTTAAACTTAAAACAAACAAACTTGTAGAACTAAGTAAAAGGGTACGAATTTGGGTGAATGAATGGGTGAATGGCTAGCTAGAGGGTCTTTCTCCACACATGATACACTTGCATACAAATTGATTTGCATTTGCTTTTCCAATAAACCATGAACCTCAACGACCCATATTAACCGTGAACAGCACTAATTAACCCTCAGATTTTCCTTAGGTCATTGAATTAGATGGGATACGCATTGGCAACCAAATTATTCTTCAATAGTTCCCTACATGAACAACATAATAGAGATACAATCAAAGATCATTAAGCTTTGTGAACATCATAAGCATTGACAAGGCATTTGTAACTATGAACAGCATGATACTCCTGCCAGGAATTTACTTAACACAATTGTGACTAGCAACCTCCACTACTTATGAATATAAGTTCATAACTATTATGTGAAACTCCCTTATATTCTAGCATCAAATTCATGCATGCAAACTAAGCAGGCCCTCTTAATCAACACACAAGAATAAGTTCTTAATCAAATAGTTAAGTAAATCGTATTCACAATTTATGAAATCACAACTGGAAGTAATCAATTCATATTGCAAATATAATCATGGTTTCAAAGTCTCCTCTAGCCAAAATGAATTTAGTTCCTCATGTTCGCAAAACAATGATAATTAAATTCAAACATTGAAAACAAAGAATAGAATACACCTAGAAACGCTCCAACAATCCAACGTCTTGAATGGCAAACACGTCTCCAGGTGGCTCCTCATTCCTTCCTTATTGCGGCATAATGGGGATTTTTTGAATTTAGGCTATTGAGGTGTGGTGATCTGATGGTAGAGGGTGGTGATTTGATTTGTGTGGCATAATGCGGTATTTATAGGCTTGGGTTCACACAATTTATGAAGGGAAAAAGATTGCACAATCCTAGGGGAAAAGGACTAGGGTTACACGGCAAAGACCAAGGGGGAAAGGGATTCAAAACCTGTATCAAGGAAATAGGCCTTCTAGAAAGGGTATTGTGGCAGATTTCTAGAAGGAAAAGAGATGAAATATGTGGCACAACTTAGGGCATGAAAATAGGGCTTCTAGAACCTCATATTTAGGTGATTTAATGTGAAAATGAGTCCTCTTTGCAACTGGAATTAAGGTGGAATAAGATTAGGTTAGGATAAGATAAGATAAGGTTGGATAAGGTTTGGATAAGATAAGGTTGTTTGGATAATGTTCCTTCTTTGTAACTGATTCCTTATCTTCAATGCTTCCAAATTTGTTTCTCCAGATATTAAGCACTTTGCTAGCCTCTCTTGATCTTCAAATTCATCCATCCATCTTACTCCATGCATGTGCAATCCATTTCAAGCCCAAAACTGCTTTAAAATGCTCCATATTGTACTTTCTTGCCAACTTGTCAATTGAACCTGAAAACACACGAAAATAGCTTAAATCACTATAATAAATAGAAACTAACTTACTAAATGCAAAGAAACAAGCTAACAAAGTCGCATAAATATGCTCCTATCAGGTAACCGCGTATCTCTATGGGGATCTAGATACAAAAATATACATGAAAGTTCCAGAATGACTTCCATTGACTGGTTCAAATAGTTCTAGACCATGGAACACTCTCTCAATTAGGTTAAGGAGGTCACTTTATGAATTGAAACAAGTTGGGCGGATGTGGTATAACCATCTGAGTGAATATTTGACAAGGGTTATGTGAACAACGAATTATGCCCATGCATGTTCATAAAGAAGTCACATTCCGGATTTGCAATCGTTGCAGTTTATGTTGACGACATGAACCTCATTGGAACTCCTGCAGAGCTTGAGGAAATTGTTGCACACTTGAAATTGGAAATTGAGATGAAGGATCTTAGGAAAACTCGATACTGTCTTGACTTAGAGATCAAACATTGTTCGGATGGAATCCTAGTACATCAATCGAATTACACCCAGAAGGTGTTGTGACGTCTTAATAAGGATAAAGCGAAGCCTTTAAGTACACCTACGGTTGTTCAGACTCTAGATGCTAAACGAGATCCCTTCCATCCAAATGATGATGAGGAAGAGATTTTGGAACCCAAAGTTCCTTACCTAAGTGCAATTGGGGCTTTATTGTACTTGGCTCAGTGCACTAAACTCGACATATCCTTAGTTGTTAATCTTTTGGCAAGATACAACAATGCGCCCACACATAGGCACCGGAATGGTGTTAAAGATATTTTCTGCTACCTCAAGGGTACTACAGACTTGGGCTTGTTTTATACCCGCGAATCTTTGAGTGTTGCTGCCCTCTATGGTCCTCGGATTGATTCTTGCCTTATTGGTTATGCAGATGCTGGATATTTGTCTGACCCATATAGGGCACGTTCTCAAACGGGTTATGTCTTTACCGTTGGAGACATCGCTATATCTTGGCGGTCTACCAAACAAATGCTAGTTGTGACTTCTTTGAACCATGCTGAGATTCTTGCCCTGCATGAAGCATTGCATGAGTGCTTTTGGCTGAGAGCAGTTATGGAACATATTGGAAGCACTAGTGGTCTTACATCAGTCGTTGACCTTCTTACGACGATCTTTGAAAATAATGCAGCATGTATCGAGTAGTTAAAGAAGGAATACATCAATGGAGACAACACCAAGCACATATCGCCGAAGTTTTTTTTACTCACATCAGCAGCAACATCAGAACATTGAAATCAAGCAAATCCGTTCACAGGACAACCTGGCCGATCTCTTCACCAAGTCATTGCCCAAGTCTACCTTTCAGAAGCTCGTCCAAGGAATCGGTATGCGTAAATTATCTAAGTTGAATCGCCTGTAGTTCTCTTATTTAAAAGTTATGTTAAACTCAGAGGGAGTATCTTGAAGCATACTGACTTGATCTTAATGTACTATTTTTCCTACGATTAGGAGCATTTTTACCATTGGGTTTTTGCTACCTAACGAGGTTTTGATGAGGCACCTATCTTGGGATGATCATACTCCGTTAAGTTCACTACCTTCGTCTTGTTTGACGTTTGTTTTAGACATTATGAATACTTCTCACTTTTCTCCTTAGTCTATGGGTTTTCCCCATACCCTTGGGTTTTACCGTAACGAGGTTTTGTGAGTTTTACTACAAATGCATACTTTTCTTAAATTTGAGACTCGCGTTCACCCGTTGTGCCGATGACTTCATCAACTATTCTACCTTCTCTGTTGTAGATCTGATGCGATGGTTCGTTGAGTATTTACACACTCAAGGGGGAGTGTTGCAGTCATATTTAGAATAGAAATGTGATTGTGTAAATCCTAGTAGATATAGGAATGTATCTGATATTCCTATTAGGAGTTGATTACCTATTAAGAGTTGTAATCCTAAAGGGAAAGGTTTTTGCCTATCCTACTACTATAAATAAAGGCACAATGGGGTGACTCAAACACACCACACAATTAAATCACTCTCTCTTCTCTCCCAGGCTCGACTCCACTGTAGCACGATATTGCCCACTTTGAGCCCCGACCATGCCCTCACGGTTTTGTTTCCGGGAACTCCGAAGCTAAGCGAGTTCGCGCGAGAGCAATCCCAGGATAGGTGACCCACTGGGAAGTTCTCGTGAGATAACACATGAGTCGGAGTTGTCTAATGCAACCTATACAACTCATAGGCAACTTGTATGACTCATAAATCAATCTATGATAACACATGAGTTGGAGTTGTCTAATGCAACCTGTACGACTTATAGATTGATGAGCACCTTATTTTTTTTATATATACTGCTACCAATATGTAGTCATTTGGAATATTCCTGGATTTACTATTGATTTACATTTGATTTCATACTTATACGTGGTATGATTTCCTGGAAACTATACAGGTATTACAGCGAGGGATTATAACATTTAGAAGGTCTTTTTTAAAGCGTTATTTTCAGGCCCACTCACTCTTGTTTTTTTATGCCTCCAGGTTCTAGTAGCAGAGTTTTCGTATCGACGAGGATTCGTGGTAAATCTTGTATTGGAGATTACCTTCGATGGTATGATTTTCAATCCACTCTACTATACTTTACTTATACTCTGACGTCACGTGTGAAATAGGTTCATTTTCGCTCACATCGCACTCTCGTATTTAGGCACTTTTAAGTTTAAATTTATTCACATATTCCACATCACTATACTTTATGACCTCGTCACCTTCCAGGTGTCAGCTAACACATCACGATTTGGAGTCCTAGTGGACTTTCTAGGTCGGGGTGTGTCAATTTATTTTATTATTATGTATAATTATTTAATAATTATTCAACTGATGAAATTAATTTAGCATAAGTTGTTATGTTTATGCCACATGTCCGGCTTCGACTCCGCCAAACGAAAGATGCCACTTTTGTAAGCACAAACGAAAATGTAGAAAATAAGGGTATGAAAGATTGTACAGAGTTTTGGTGTGAGAATTGAAGAATATGATTGGTATTTATAGAAAATACTTCAAAAGAGTCGTTAGAATTTTTTAATTTTTTTCTTTTCATTTTTTCGAAATTTTTACATTTTAAAAAAATAATTATTAAGAAAAACAATAGAATGGATTAAAGTCATAATTTAAAATGAACAATCAGAATTGCACCAACTGTAACAGACATATTGGAAGGCCAATTAATCAACTTTTCACTACTACAAAATTACCTATAACTGGCGGTTCAAAAACTGACAAAAAACGTATATTACTGCGGATTTTAAGCAAAATCCAATAGAAAATGGATGCAGTGGTGAATATAATAAGCGACAGAATTGCCAGCATCAAGAAATGAATTTTCTGACAGAAAATACTCTAAAACCGACAGAAATTGTGTCGGATATAACCGACAGAGATTATATTAATAATGAATAAATAAAAGCATTCTCTGTCGGATAAAACCGACAGAACTTGTGTCGGCTATAACCAACAGGGAATATATTAATAATAAGTAAGAGCATTCTCTGTCGGATAAAACCGACAGCAAATATATTAATAATAAAAAAAAGTATAAAAAGGACATAGAGCATTCTCCCTTCTTTTTCTCATTGAGCATTCTTCTCCTCCTGTGTTACTGTGAACTTCACATCTTGCACAATCTGTATTCGAGGCAAAAAGCAGATTCAGAACCCAAATTAAAAAAGCCTACACCATGACCCACAATCAACTGGTTTCATGTAGATACCAACTATCTTTCAGTTCAAAAGATGGTTGGACATAATGAAACATATTAGAGAAAAATAAAAAAGAATAGTTTCAATCTAAAACATTTGTATCCGTTCTTTTCCGCAAATAGTTATCACCTAACCACAAACATCAATTAGCAGCTTTCGTAATTTACACATGTTTTCCGTGTCTTACAGTGCACATCCAATATCAACAGCAATCTACAAATCTTATTGGCTATACCAAGGTGTAACACTAGTTGTTTTAATATATATCAAAATAATCCTTTCAATTGAAGCTATGTTCCAATATTTTTTTTACATAATGTACAACTAAATAGATACTTACACATCCCCCACCACCAATGAAAATGTCCTGAACACTCTCTCTGATGGTCATGCCGCTCTTGACATCAATGTTAGGAGTGGGGAAGCGTAGCTTTGTGGGGCATTCATTATCCCTAACCTCCCTTCGGATCCAAAGGACAGTCAGCCGATACATAGTCTCCAAGAACAGAGACAATTCTAGGGAAACATCTCCCATCATCTCATAAGGTTTGGCAGGAAAAATGTATAGGTGAACAACAGAAGCAATGCCCATCTGTGCAGGGTGAAAATGCAGAAAGCAAAAATCCAAAAACCATGTAACGGGAGAAGGGAGAGTGCTCAACAAAAAATATAAAAAGGAGAAGGAAATGAGGAGAGGAGAAAAGGGGGAAGGAAGGGGGAAGGGAGAAGGCACCGATGCAAGGAAGAGATGGAAGGGTTTTATTTTGGGAAATTTTCATTACTGTCGGTTATAACCGACAGAATAACCGACTGAAACATTTTTTAAAATAAAAACCGACATAAAATTTTTATTACTGTTGGTTATAACCGACAGAAACATTTTTTTAAATAAAAGCCGACATAAAATTTTCATTACTGTTGGTTATAACCGACAGAAAAAAAAACGGCGGAAAAAATCCCCCCCAAAATTCCCTCCCAAAATTTTAAACCCACCCCCCCCCCAAAAAAACTTTGTTACGATTCTAAAAAATAAAATAATAATGGTTTGGTTTAATAAATAAATAAATAATATGTATTTAAATAGAATATGTTTTAAAAATTAAATAAATAATTGTTTAGTTTAATAGATAATAACTCATGTAAAATATGCGATAAAGAAACAAAAAGATAACTGTACAATGAAAATGTCATCACACAAACTAAATATTGTCTAATCAATACTTAAAAAACATAAATAAATTAGCACAAATTACTTTTTCCACTTAAAAATTTAGGCAAATTTAACAGAGATATGCATTCTACGAAACTAGTTTCAATGATCTAACCGTCAAACTTGTTTGTAGATACTACAAGATCGCATACGTCAAATATTGCAAAAATAAAAAAATAATAAAAATAAAAAATTCAGAGATTAGGTAACGGAACAAAGGTTTTCAACGGTTATAAACGAAAAATCACAATTTAAAGGTTATTTTAGCTCCGATTTTGATGATTTTTACAGCCACACTCCTCAACCCTATAAGAATGCAATGAATGAATTTGATCTTCAATTTAAAATATTTTACACTAGCGGATACCATAAAATCTTATTTTATACTTGATGGAAGTATAATATTAACTCTAAGTGTTTGTTTAATCTACCGTTTTGACACGGTATCATTCTACGAAACTTTTCTCAACAATCCAACCGTCAAACTTATTTGTACACACTCCCAGATTGCATACGTAAAAAATTGTAAAAAAAAACATTCAAAGATTACGTATCGGAATAAAAGCTTTCGACGGTTATAAACGAAAAATCACAATTTAACGGTTATTTTACCTTAGATTTTAATGATTTTTTTACAGGTACACTCCCCGACCTTGTAAGAATGTAATGAATAAATTTGATCTTCAATTTAAAATATTTACACTAGTGGATACCACAAAATCTTATTTTATATTTAATGGAAGTATAACATTAACTCTTAAGTGTTTATTTAATCTATCGTTTTGACGCGATACACATTCTTCGAAACTTTTTTCAATGATCTAACCGTCAAACTTTTTTGTACACACTCCGAGATTACATACGTAAAAAATCACAAAAAACAAACATTCAGAGATTAGGTAACAAAACAAAAGTTTTCAACGATTATAAATGAAAAACCACAATTTAACGGTTCCAATTTTGATGATTTTTTACAACTACACTCCTCGACCCTATAAGAATGCATCGAATGAATTCGATCTTCAATTTAAAATATTTATACTAGTGGATACCACAAAATCTTATTTTGTACTTGATGGGGAAGTATAACATTAACTTTAAGTGTTGATTTAATCTACCGTTTTGATATGGTACGCATTCTACGAAACGTTTTTCAACGATCCAACCATCAAACTTGTTTGTACACACTCCAAGATCGCATATGTAAAAAATCGAAAAAAACAAACATTCAGAGATTAGGTAACAAAACAAAAGTTTTCAATGGTTATAGACGAAAAATCACAATTTAACGGTTGTTTTAGTTCCGATTTTGATGATTTTTTGCAGCTACACTCCTCGATCCTATAAGAATGCAATGAATGAATTCGATCTTCAATTTAAAATATTTACACTAATGGATAAATCTTATTTTATACTTAATGGAAGTATAACATTAACTCTTAAGTGTTTGTTAGATCTATCAATTTGATAGGATATGCATTCTACGAAGCTAGTTTCAACAATCAAACCTTCAAATATATTTGTATCTACTCCAAAATAGCATGTGTAAAAAATCGCAAAAAAAAAAAAAAAAAAAAAAACAAAACAAAACATTCAGAGATTATTTTGGCGGCCGTCCAAAATTTTGCTTTGTTCGTGTCGGTTATATCCGACCGGGCCATGAGTGAAAAAAAAAATATTTAAAACTATAACATTTTAAAATTATAAAATCAGACATGATAGAGTACACCAGATGTTCATGTGTGTTTATGTGCCAGACAGTGTGCTTTGTGATGTATTGATAAAAATTGTTTAAATTTCTTTGCATCTTGTTCCTTGCCTGTGAGGGAGCATAATCCTTATTACAAAAATGATAGAGCTTCAGATTGTAGTCTGTTGTTATTATTCTCTCAAAAGATTTATGGCTCGTCGGAATTGGGTTCATTAGACTTTAGGATCATGAGTGAAAAAAAAAAAAAAAATTAAAATATGTGTTTATTTATTTATTTTTAATCAATATAACATTTTAAAATAATAAAATTTTCATTTCTATCCGTTATAACCGTCAGAATACTAAAATAATAACCGCCAGAAAATAAAATAATAAAATAGTCAATTTCTGTCAAAAATATTTAAAAAAAAGATTCAAAAATACTGTCGGTTATAACCGACAGGATTTTTTTGATATCCGCCAGGACTTTATGTCGAATATAACCAACATGATTTTTCTAATATCTGTCACCATCATCCACCACCTAAAGCTAATATTGTAGTAGTGTTTGTGACGGGCCCTAGGTGCAAGTTTCTATGGCGCCACTCTTCCTGTCGGCTGCTTATAGAGCACTTGCTTCATACACGTGCACACACACACACACACACACACACAAAAGGAGGAAAAAAAAAATACGTTGATGATGTCAGCTAGGCCTGGCAAACAGGTCGTGTATGTTGTGTTCATGTCGTTTTCGTGTAACACCTATTATCTTAACGGGTTGTGTCGTGTCACACCCGTTATCTTAACGAGTAAAGTGACCCGACCCGTTATGACCCGTTAAGAAAAAAATATTTTTTTTTAAATTTGCACATACCACACATTGCCACATAAATATTACTTCAAAACATTAAAACATTTGTCATTTAAGTACTATATCTACACTCGCAAATAAGAGCCTAATAAAAAAATAATACATACACTACTAATCTATTACAAATATTAAATGTGCAAGGATATGCAAAATGAAAGAGTTTTTGTTTTCAAGATTGTAAGTCTTTCTCAAAAGTTTACACCTCTATCTACAAAATCTTCAATTTACATCGATCATCATGAAATTGTATTGAAACTTTGGCTTGATCTATTGCCTTGAAGAGTTATGTTGAAGATGTTTTCAGTAAGATTTTCCACGTCAGAACTCTCTTCCGCATAAACTAAGTATAGAAAAACCAAACATTAAAAATCATTCAAATTATGAGAAGTTTACCAAAATAATTATGAAAAGAAATAAAATAATAATACTATACCATATAAAAATATATTAAAATAACTGTTAAATCGTGATTTTTTGTATATAACCGTCGAAAGGCTTTGTCCCATTACTTGATCTCTGAATATTTGTTTTTTGTGATTTTTTTGTTGATGTGATCTCCAAGCATATACAAACAAGTTTGATGGTTTGGATCGTTGAAATTAGTTTTGGAGAATTCGTATCCCAATAAAACGATAGATTGACTAACACTTAGAGTTTATTTATACTTTCATTAAGTATAACATAAGATTTTGTGGTATCCACTTGTGTAAATATTTTAAATTGAAGATCGAATTCATTCATTGTATTCATATAGGGTCAAGGAGTGTAGCTGTAAAAAATCATCAAAATCAGAGTTAAAATAACCGTTAAATTGTGATTTTTTGTTTTTAACCGTCGAAAAGCTTTGTCCCGTTACTTGATCTCTAAATGTTTGTTTTTTGTGATTTTTTGTTGATGTGATATCCAAGCATATACAAACAAGTTTGACGGTTTGGATCGTTGAAATTAGTTTTGAAGAATTCGTATCCCAACAAAACGATAGATTGACTAACACTTGGAGTTTATTTATACTTTCATTAAGTATAACATAAGATTTTGTGGTATCCACTTGTGTAAATATTTTAAATTGAAGATCGAATTCATTCATTGTATTCATATAGGGTCAAGGAGTGTAGCTGTAAAAATTATCAAAATCGGAGTTAAAATAACCGTTAAATCGTGATTTTTTGTTTATAACCGTCGAAAAGTTTTGTCCCGTTACTTGATCTCTGAATGTTTGTTTTTTGTATTTTTTGTTGATCTGATCTCCAAGCATATACAAACAAGTTTGACTGTTTGGATCGTTGAAATTAGTTTTGGAGAATTCGTATCCCATCAAAACGATAGATTGACTAACACTTAAGAGTTTATTTATACTTCCATTAAGTATAACATAAGATTTTGTGGTATCCACTTGTGTAAATATTTTAAATTGAAGATTGAATTCATTCATTGTATTCATATAGGGTCAAGGAGTGTAGCTGTAAAAAAATCATCAAAATCGGAGTTAAAATAACCGTTAAATCGTGATTTTTCGTTTATAACCGTCGAAAAACTTTGTCCCGTTACTTGATCTCTGTTTGTTTGTTTTTTGTATTTTTTGTTGATCTGATCTCCAAGCATATACAAACAAGTTTGACTGTTTAGATCGTTGAAATTAGTTTTGGAGAATTCGTATCCCATCAAAACGATAGATTGACTAGCACTTCGAGTTTATTTATACTTTCATTAAGTATAACATAAAATTTTGTGGTATCCACTTGTGTAAATATTTTAAATTGAAGATCGAATTCATTCATTGTATTCATATAGGGTCAAGGAGTGTAGCTGTAAAAAATCATCAAAATCAGAGTTAAAATAACCGTTAAGTCGTGATTTTTTGTTTATAACCGTCGAAAAGCTTTGTCCCGTTACTTGATCTCTGAATGTTTGTTTTTTGTGATTTTTTGCTGACGTGATCTCCAAGCATATACAAACAAGTTTGACGGTTTGGATCGTTGAAATTAGTTTTGGAGAATTTGTATCCCATCAAAACGATAGATTGACTAACACTTAGAGTTTATTTATACTTTCATTAAGTATAACATAAGATTTTGTGGTATCCACTTGTGTAAATATTTTAAATTGAAGATCGAATTCATTCATTGTATTCATATAGGGTCAAGGAGTGTAGCTGTAAAAAATCATCAAAATCAGAGTTAAAATAACCGTTAGATCGTGATTTTTCGTTTGTAACCGTCGAAAAGCTTTGTCCTGTTACTTGATCTCTGAATGTTTGTTTTTTGTGATTTTTTGCTGATGTGATCTCAAAGCATATACAAACAAGTTTGATGGTTGGGATCGTTGAAATTAGTTTAAGAGAATTTGTATCCCATAAAAACAATAGATTAACTAACACTTGGAGTTTATTTATACTTTCATCAAGTATAACATAAGATTTTGTAGTATCCACTTGTGTAAATATTTTAAATTGAAGATCGAATTCATTCATTGTATTTATATAGGGTCAAGGAGTGTAGCTATAAAAATCATCAAAATCGAAGTTAAAATAACCGTTAAATCGTGATTTTTCATTTATAACCATCGAAAAACTCTGTCATGTTACTTGATCTCTGACTGTTTGTTTTTTGTGAGTTTTTGGTGATGTGATCTCAAAGCATATATAAACAAGTTTGACGGTTGGGATCGTTCAAATTAGTTTCGGAGAATTTGTACCCCATCAAGTTCCAATGGTGTATATATATATATATATACACACACATATATATATATATTTATTAAGTAGATTTAAATCTATTTATTTTGTACGTATAATTGATTGGTACACAGAGTAGTACATCACGTGTGTCATTATAAAAATAGTGAGTTATGTCATATGTGTGATAAAAAGTTAATAACTTAAAAAAAGAAAAAAAATTTCTCATCACTTCTATTAATTTTCATTTTTCCCTCTTTTTTTTGTTTCCTTTTCAACTTTTCTTATAATTTTTACTTTTCCATCCAGCATCTTTCCCTAATTCCCTCACTTTTTTGTTTCATTTTCAACTTTTCTTATCATTTTCATTTTCCCTCCATTTTTCTTCAAAAATGGCGGCAGGAATGGAATGGAATGGAATCAAATCAATGGATGCATCATGCATCATGCATATTAATTAATAATTTTTATAATTTTTATAAAATTTAATTCAAAATTTAATATATATATATATATATATATATAATTATATAATTATTATAGATAGTTAATATTTTGGGGGTATAATTATTATAGTATATATAATTATTATAATTATTATAGACTTTATAGTTAATTTAATATATATATATATATATATTTTTTTATTTATTATAGTTTTTAGGGGTATAAAATTGTTAAATTGATGTATATAATTATTACAGTATTTTTTTAGGGTTATAAAATTATAAAAATAATATTTTGCTTATCGTGTATCGTGTTACCCATGTGTATACCCGAATCAATCCGTTATCTTAACAGGTGCTTATCGGGTTACCCGATAACGACCCGATTCGTTATCGTGTCGACCCGAACATCTGTTAATTTCATGTCGTGTCGTGTTAAGTTATCGGGTTGTGTCAGGAATTGCTAGACCTAATGTCAGCGCCTTGTTTTGGGCCTTGGGGTGGTGAAGTCTACTGCCAAGGCTCATGCAGCCATGCTTAAAGAAATAGGTGGAGGTGATTTTGGATATCTATGATTTAGCCATGGAAAAAACCATGAGTGAAAAAGCTCTTACGCTTATTTGCCATGCACCAAGTGCAATGAATGCTGGAATTGGTTCTGCTTTATAGCCATGCAAAATACATCCCATCGTTGTGTTTTGGGTAAAAAAAAATCCCTCGCTTGTCAAGAAAATATGTCCTGTAGTTGATAATCACCATCATTTGTTACATGCAAAATGCAAAACAAGAATTTTTTTTTTCTTCTTTCAAAATAAATCAAGCCACAAATGTATCATACTCTAACTGCTATTACCTGACTTTATTTAAAGACTTATAGCACAGTTAGTTAAAAATATTCACTCTTATTTACTAATTTTATTTTTTCATCTCCTAAAGCTTGCATATAACATAACAAAAATAAACTATTGCCTCGCCCTGTTTCGCTACTCTGGGCTGTAATAGCTTTAAATCTTGCTCTTTTTCGTTACAACGGATTCATGGAACCCAGAGGGACTCTCGTGGAGCTTTCGTTTCTTTTGTTATAGAACTAAAGAGCTTTCACCGGTGCTTAATATTCACGTGCACCACTATTGTGAGATCTATGTGCAATTGGCAGTTTCTTCTTCTTTGTATGGACAACGCATAACAATGTGTAAAGTGATAATATCCTCTCCTTTTCTTTTGCTCCAATCATCCCCCAAATAGTTGATGCTCCTTTTTCATCTCTTAATTGATTAACATTAAGTACATATTTTAAGTTGTTAGTGAATTCGATCCATCATTTCCATGTGTTTGATAAGGTCAAATCGGATAAAGGGTCTTTATAAGCATAAGGTATTTGGAAGATAGCGCCTGTGATAAAAATTTCGGATTCAAAACCTTGTGGCATAGTCCGTTAGCAAATTTAATCCAAAAATATTTGTTCCGTTAAATACATGGCTAAAATTGTATTTTCACAACCTTCTTCTTCCTCATGCTTTCTCTGTACTGTGTATTTTCACAAGGCCATGTCTGAGAAGTATGGATAAGAAGAAGGTCTGTAATTTCTTTTCAACTTCATCACTGATCTCGATGCCATCCCACTCAGAGCCCTGAATACACTTTCCACAAATCCATCTGCCACAGCTCTGGCAGTGACATCTAGGACCAATACCGGTGGTGTTTGTATTGCAATCGCAACACATCTTGCAACCGTTACTGGGCATATCAAACTTTCACAGACAAAACCCGCGAATCCTTGATCCTCCAGAAATCCAGGACCTAATTTGTCCATTTGATCTGGTAGTGAACGATCAGGTATTCCCATAGAATGGCAACAACCCAACAAGGAATAAGGAAGCAGCAGCTATTCCTCCTCCTCAAAGCTAGATTCTTTTTCTTCTTTTCAATTTCAGTATAATCAACAAATAAAACTAAACCACTCCCCCCCCCCCAAAAAAAAAATGATGGATGAATTGGAATAAAATGTATAATTGCTACTAAAATATTGCTTTTCACAACACAACGTCAAAGTACAATTTTACCCATGCATTTAATGGGCGTTTAACGGAAAAATCATTTTTAGACTAAATTTGCTAACGGACTACACCAAAAGAGTTTAAATCTGGTTTTTTTTTTTTTTTTTTTTTTTTACCACAGAGGCTACCTTCCGAAGAGTTTATAACCACATGGACCATTTATCCGATTTGGCCGTTTGATTATGATGCATAATTATTGAACAAAAAATATAATGATGCCTAACTAATATTCACTCCACACATGTCATATGTTACCTTATTAAGAGTAACCTCAATAAGCTCCCTAACTGAGCTTCTAACTTAAATTTAGGGAGGATTTAATAAGAATCAACTCTAATCATATTTCATATCCACCTCGTAAGATAAGGAGTCATCTAAGAGCTCTTAGTTGTAGGAAGGGAGAAAGAAGCTCTTAGTGGCTCTTTATAATTAATGCTAATAGTTTTAATGTTATTTTAAATTAGGAAGGGAGGAAGGAGCTCTCAGTGGCTCTTTATACTTAATGGCTAATTGTTTTAATATTATTTTAAATAAATAATTCATACTTATTAGATAATTATTGACTCAGTATGATCCTTGAAATTAGGGAATATGGTTAGAGTACAACTTTTTTAGAAAGCTCTTAAAATAATATTTTGATAGTTGTAGTTAAAACTTTGCTATAAAATAAAGAACATGATTGGAGATGCTCTACACATTGTCATTTGATACTACATATTTTTTATTACTTGGAAAATATTAGATTCACTCTATAGGCTACCTGGCCGCAGTTCTGATGTCCCCAACTTGGTATCTTATTCATGTCTCCTTTCTGTTTAATTGACACGTGTCCTCTTACTTAACCGTCCTCCTTCTTAACAGAGTTTTTAACTGTATTAAGTCTTCTTTTTTTGTGTTGTAAAAGAATCAAAGAAACGACATAGCCAAAACTCCCCTGTAACATAGCCGCAACCACCACCTATTATCACCACCGACGAACCTCATTCTCCCTCTCTATTCTGTCTCTTCGACCTTGTCAACGGAAATAGAACAATTTTGGTTAAATAGGATTCCAACTCTCGACTATATATGAATCATAGACTCGTGTCCGATTCGATTCATCGTCTCCAATTTGATTTGATTGATTGATCGATAATTATTAAAACGCTAGGAATCAGTGTGTATACTCGCTGACGACAACCATGTGTATATTCGCCGACGACGACCATGATTCCTGGATTTGTTGTGCGAGTTTGAGAAGGGAAGGAGGGAGAGAGGGGAAGAGAGAGAGAGAGATGGAGGGAGGGAGAGAGAGGGAGAGGGAGAAAGAAGGAGGCTTGACGTTAGCGAGGAAAGCAACTGCTTTTGACGGCAAGGTGGGGTTCTTGTTGCGGCAATCGGCAAGATTTATGGGTAGCTTATTCATTGGCGTGTCGTCACAGTCTTGTTCTCCGAGACTATCATCTAGTGGTTTATTCTTTTATCAATTCATATCCTATTACTAATTTATTTTGTAAAACAAAATAATAAGACTTAACACCGTCAAAATCTCCGTTAAGTAGGACACATGTCAATCAAACGGAGAGGAGACATGAATGAGACATGTAATTGGGGACAACAGATATGATACCGAACTACCTTGTCCACCTTTGCAACTTACATATTTTCAATCTACAAATTTCCTAATTGGAACAACTTAATTTTTCAATTATCATTTGATGATCATCTATGTTGGAAGTTGGAACCAAATTGGTGCACCGCCAAAGACGGAGGAGCTACGCCAGTTCAGCCACCAACAAGAAAGTAAACAATCGTAATCGGAGCTTAGGTACCAGTGTGGTACCAGCCAAAGGCTCTCCGATGGTCAAGTTAGTAAGCAATATTAAGACTCAAGCAGTGGGCAAGAGAATAAGCAAATAGTACTCGTTTTACCAGTGAATTGTGTTACGTGAAAGAATTTTGTTACCAGAGATATACCCTAGATGAAGGTATTTATATTAGTTTAAAGAGAGACCTTTTAGCATATAGACTTCGTATTGATCCGGGAGAATCTAAGACCAAGAATATCTTGGATTAGATATTGTTTCCTCTTAGAAGTGTAATCACTTGCGGTGGACCTAGATTGTAGGAATCTACAAGAATATAGGAAACTGGTGTGATCCCACTAGTAAAAAAATAAAAAAATAAAAAAATAAAAAATAAAAAATAAAAAAAAAAACTTTTGCGCAACGAAACACACATCGTAGCCCAAAGTCACTTTTGCGCGACGAAAAACACATCGTCGCGCAAAGTCACTTTGCACGAAGAAATTTTGCGCGACAAAATTCTAAACTTCGTTGCCCAAAGTCTTGCGTGACGAAAAACACATTTTCGCACAAAGTCACTTTGCGTGACGAAACTTTAAACTTCGTCGGACAAAGTCTTTACAAAAATAAATAAAATAAAAAAATTATTATTTTTTAAATCTTTGCTCGACGTAATTCAAATATTTTGTCGCCTAAACCACTTATTTTCATTTTTTTATTTTGTACGTATAACACTTAAGAAATTGAACGGGATATATATTTATTAAGTAGCTTTGAATTTATTATTGTAGTTTGGATCGGGTTTTTGTTAGAAAAATATATTATTGTAGTTCAGATTGGATTTTTGTTAGAAAAATATATTTTAAATTGACGATCGAATTATTTCATTATATTTATATAGGGTCAAGGAGTGTAGCTGTAAAAAAATTATCAAAATTAGAGTTGAAATAACCGTTAAATCGTGATTTTTCGTTTATAAAAGTCGAAAAATTTTGTCTCATTCCTTGATCTCTGAATGTTTGTTTTTTGCGATTTTGGGCGTATATGATCTCGAAGTATATACAAATAAGTTTGACGGTTGGATTGTTGAAACTAGTTTTATAGAATGCGTATCCCGTAAAAACAATAGATTCACTAACACTTGAGAGTTTATTTATACTTTCATTCAGTATAACATAAGATTTTGTGGTATCCACTAATGTAAATATTTTAAATTGAAGATCAAACTCAGTCATTGTATTCATATAGGGTCAAGGAGTATAGCTGTAAAAAATCATCAAAACCAAAGTTAAAATAACCGTTAAATCGTGATTATCGTTTATAACCATCGAAAAGTTTTATCCCATTACTTGATCTCTGAATTTTGTTTTTATGTGTTTTTTGGCGTATAAGATCTCGAAGTATATACAAACAAGTTTGACGGTTGGATCGTTGAAACTAGTTTCGTAAAATGCGTATCCCATCAAAACAATAAATTCACTAACATTTAGAGTTTATTTATACTTTCATTAAGTATAACATAAGATTTTGTGGTATCCACTTGTGTAAATATTTTAAATTAAAGATCGAATTAATTTCATTGTATTCATATAGGGTCAAGGAGAGTAGATGTAAAAAATCATCAAAATCGGAGTTAAAATAACAGTTAAATCGTGATTTTTCGTTAATAACTGTCAAAAAGTTTTGTCTCGTTATTTGTTCTCTGAATGTTTTTTTTTTTTTTTTTTTTTTTTGCAATTTTTGGCGTATGCGATCTCAAAGTATATACAAACAAATTTGACGGTTGGATCGTTGAAACTAGTTTCGTAAATTGCGTATCCCATCAAAACAATAGATTCACTAACACTTAGAATTTATTTATACTTTCATTAAGTATAAGATTTTGTGGTATCCGTTGGTGTAAATATTTTAAATTGAAGATCGAATTCATTCATTGTATTCATATAGGGTCAAGGAGTGTAGCTGTAAAAAATCATCAAATCGGAGTTAAAATAACAATTAAATCGTGATTTTTTGCTTATTCATATAAATGTAGTTGTATACATGCATCGTGCAAGCCAATTTATTTATTTTATTTTTTCATAAGTTTTTGTTATTTTTAAAAAAAATTTCGCGACGAATATCAATATTTCGTCGCCTAACCGTTATTTACTTATTTATTTATTATATTTTATATTGTTAAACTAATTTTTTTTTATTATTTTCTTTGCACAGCGAATACACATTTGGTCGCGCATATTGCTTATTTATTTAAATTTATTTATATTTTAAATTGTAAAATAAAATTATTTTCTTTTTTAGTATTTATAAAAATTATTTTTATAAATTTTACGCGACGAACCAATATTTTGTCGTGCAAAATTTTGCACGACCAACACTTGGTCGCGCAAAACTTTAAAAATTTGGGTTAGCACCAAAAATGGGATGTGGGAATTTTTTTTTTTTTAATTTTTTTTAAAGACTTTGCGCGACCAATTTTTCGTCGCACAAAACTCTAAAAATTTGGGCGGGCACAAAAAATGAGACACGGGAAATTATTATTTTTTTTAATCTTTTTTTTTAAAGACTTTGAGTGACCAATTTTTCGTCGCGCAAAGCTCCGAAAATTTGGGCGGGCACCGAATATAGGACGCGGAAATTTAAATTTTTATTTTTTTTTAAGACTTTGCATGACTAATATTTCGTTGTGCAAAGTGATACGGCTTTTAAAACCAAAATAACTCCTCCACCATTTTCTCAATGTCTTTCTCTACTCTTACCTCTCCTCTCTCTTTCCCTTTCCCCAAATTTGACCCTCTCTCTCACACTCACTCCTCCCTCTCATTCTCATTCACTCTCAATCTTTCCAAAAGGTATATTCTCCCCAAATTTTAATTTTTTTTTCATTAATGTGTGTATTTGGAGTTAGTTTTGAGTTTGGTGCGGGGTTTGGGGTCGAGTATATGATGAGGAGTGGAGTTTGGGGTATACCAATTTTAGGGGAGATTATACCAATTTTTTGTTATTTTATGATATTTGACCATATGTTTTTTTTGTAGGGAATCGTCAAGACTTTGACGGCTAAAGTTAAGGATTCGGACGCTATCGAAACATATCCCCCACCACTACTGTAACATCCCACATCGACCAACGAAGATGGGGTGGTGGGCCTTATATGTACATGCTCCCCTCCCTATAGCACGAGGCCTTTTGGGAGCTTGCTAGCTTTGGATTCCATCGGAACTCCGAAGTTAAGTGAGTTTGCGCGAGAGCAATCCCAGGATGGGTGACCCACTGGGAAGTTCTCGTGTGAGTTCCCAGAAACAAAACCGTGAGGGCGTGGTCAGGGCCCAAAGCGGACAATATCGTGCTACGGTGGAGTCGAGCCCAGGATGTGATGGGGGCTCGGGCACCTTGACTCAGAAAATCCACTTGGACTCCGAATCAAGTTGTGTTGGCCGACACCTGGAGGGCGACGAAGTCATAAAGTGTAGTGTAATGGAAAAAGAATGTGAATAAATTTAAACCTAAAAATGCCTAAACAAAAAAGTGTGTATGTGAGCAGGATTGCACCCATTTCACACGTGATGGTAGAGCATAAGAACGGTACAGTAATTACGGTGAGGGTTATACCACTAAAGATAACCATCTACTGAGAATTGTCAGAATCCTCGTTTACACGTAAGCACAGCTACTAATCCTAGAAGGGCGAAAAACAAAGTTGAGTGGGTCAGCAAAACAACGTTTTGTAAAGACCTTTATTTTCGAATATAGTAACCCCTCGCCGTAAAACAATTATAGTTTCCTTAAAACATACTACGCAAGTATGTAAACAATAATACAGCAGCATTATAACCAAAATTATGCCAAGTCATGATGTATCAAATGCCAAAATAATATAATCATGTGATAATCAAGTATAATCAATTGCTCATCAATTTATGCTAGCATACCGGAGTTGCATAATGCAACCTGTACGACAGGACTGTGATGCGAGATTTATACGCGCACAAATTAAACCCTCTTGTGACAATTGTAGTATAAGTATAAGTAGGGATCGTTCTGGACCGGGGATTAGGAGGGATTGTTAATCACTTGGATTTGACTCAAAAACGTAAAAACAAAGTTAAAAACGTTCACAAAGACTCAAAGGACTCAAAACAAGTTCAAAAGACTCAAAACTGCCTAAAAACACTAACTAGGCAGTTTCTGACCTTAAACCCAATGTTGGACGAAATTAAGATTATGGTTTGATTCAAACGTAAAAACACAATATAAAACACTATACTAGACTCAAAGAATGCAAAACTAAACTTTAAAACACTAAAACAAACCAAAAGACTCAAACATCACCCAAAACACTCAAAACTGCCTTAAAATCACTTTCTGGGCAGTTTTGAGCACTTTGGTGAATTTGGACGAATTTGGGAATTAAAATGAATCAAAACACTTATAGACATAAACTAAATGTATTTCTAACTAATCTAACACTTTAAAATAAATGGGGGATTGGTTTTGGATGAAATTAAACTAAAATAGAAACTTGGAAACAAAACAGATTGTAAAACGAATTTGATGGAATAGAATGGATGGGAACCTAGCTAAGGGGTTCATCTCCACACATGTTATACTTGCATAATAAAATGATTTCCAATTGCAATTCAATAAACCATGATGCTCAACACCCCAAGTTAACCGTGATGCACTAATTAACCTTCAAGTCTTCCTAACGTTATTGAATTGGATGGGTTAGCGCATACACAATTCAAAACATTCCCCACAAGTCCTCAACATGAATGCATAGAAGAGATACAAGCAAGAATCATTATGCTCTATGAAAATTATAAGTGTTGACGAGGCATTCGTTACTATGGATTGCATGAAACTTATGCCAAGAATTCGTTTAACGCGATTGTTTATAAGCAACCTCCACTACTTGTGAATATAAGTTCGTAACTATTAGGTGAAACTCACTTATATTCTAGCGTCATATTCATGCATGAAAATTAAGCGTGCACTCTCAATAAACATACATAAATAAGTTATCAATCAAACGGTTAAACAAATTGAATCCACAACTTATGAAACGCAATTAGAAGTAATCAAATCAAAATGCAAGCATAAACATATATTTCGAATCACCCCCTAACAAAGGGGGGTTTAGTTCCTCATGGTACAAAACAAAGAGAAATCAAAGAAACACCTAAACATTCCAACAACTCAAACTTGAATTGTATGAACGTTTAGGCACTCTTCTCTTCCTTTCCTCATTCGTACAAAACAAAGAGTATTGAAATTAAACATTGAAATCAAAGAAACACCTAAACATTCCAACAACTCAAACTTGAATTGTATGAACGTTTAGGCACTCTTCTCTTCCTCTTCGTTGTAGCACAAGGTCTAAGGATAGTTTGATAGTGTGAATGGTTTGGGGAGTGGTGGAGGAATGGAAGAGGAGTGGTGGAAATGGAAGGATGGTGTTTGGATTGTAAGGGAGGGCACGGCACAAGGGAGTTTGATGGTCTACATTCTGAATATGGAAGAATGTATATGAATTGAGGTGTGTATGGATGATTTTCTAAATATGGAAGAGTGTATTGTGCTGTGAATGGAATGAATGAATTGTGGCTGCAATGGATGCTTATTTATAGGTGAAATGGGGGGAACATGACAGCTAGGAACTTGGTGGAAATCTGGAATGGTGATGGGAGATGCATGTGGCTGATTTATGCATGTGATTAAAGGGTGGAAATGCATGTGCAATGAATATGTGGCTGCATGTGCAAGGGGACAATCTGAAAATGCATGTGAAAGCATGTGTTGGCTGCAATGATGAAATGGATGGGAGTGCATGTGGCTTAATTAATTAAAGGGAGTGCATGTGCAATGTTTTAAAGGATGGAATGCATGTGAATATGATGGAAATCTGATGGGAATGGGAGATGCATGTGCTGATTTATGCATGTGATTAAAGGGGGAATGATGATGAATGCATGTGAATTATTTATGAAGGGAATGCATGTGCAATGAAGTGGAATGACAGCTAGGTTGAATATATTTAAAGGGAGTGCATGTGGCTTGGTTGGAATGAATGAAATGCAATCTGAAATGGGAGATGGAATGGAATGCATGGCAATGATGGTGTTTGTGTGAATGATGGCAGATTGTGTGGATGAATGATTAGGGTCTTGTAAGGGTGGAAATGCATGTGGAGTGCATGGTTGTGTTGGTTGAATTAAAGAATGGGAATGCAATCTGAAATGCATGTGAACTATGTTGGAAAGAAGGGGAAGTCACGGCTATGGGAGAATATGAATGGTTTTAAATGTCCTAAAACTAAAGGGAACAAGGTTTCAACACTTTGGTCTTCAATTAGGTCTTCAATTTCGTCCAACACTTTGGCTCCAAGCATAAGCTATCCATCCTTAGCCCAAAGTGCTCCAAAAGTCTCCAAAATGCATCTTTTTGCTCCTTTAGCCCTTTGGACCTACAAACACACGAAAATAGCTTAAAGTACTAAAATAACTAAAGAAACATAACGTAAATGCACGAGAACAAGCCATTTAAGTCGCATGAATATGCTCATATCAGACTGGGTGTAATAAATATGCTCTAGTACTACGATCACATGAAGACTGGCGTTGAGGTGCGGTCACATACGAGTCGGAATTGCCTAATGCAATATGTACGACAGGATTGGCACCTAACTTGGATCCAAGGTGAGCAAATGGTGCGGATTTGAACATACACGTGAAGGACTGGCCTTGGCCTTGGGCGAAGTACTAACATCAGGGTGCAGCAGATGAGTTTGTACAAATATGTATGAATGTCATGACAATTATATCCCAACATATAGCAGCATTTATCACATTTGATATCACAATAACGAATACTTGGCAAGTATAAGTGTAAAAATGAAGTAAATACGCATTTATGGAAATTATAACTATGTATAGGTATAAAAACAAACTGCCCACTCACCTGGAGTCTGCGCTACAACTCCCTAGCATGAATATCAAGGCATCACGAACGATAGTCGCCTAGAACAATTATCCAATCACGTCTTAGAATTCTTATCAATAGAACATGCAACTCATGTAAAACACATCCCTAAGGACGTTCTAGAATGATTTGAAACCCATTGACTAAAGGTCAACCGTTGGTCAAAGGTCGACGGTAGGGTCCACAACCCTACATAACTCGATCGGGAGTCCAAGTGGACTTTCCGGGTCGGGGTGTGTCAATTTGGTATCATAGCCAATCCCTGGCCAGAAGTGTGCCGACGAGGATGTCGGGCCCCTAAGGGGGTGGATTGTAAAATCCCATATCGCCCAGAGGTAACGATCCTGTAAGCCTGATATGTATATTCTCACCTCCATATAGCATGAGGCCTTTTGGGAGCTCACTAGCTTCGGGTTCCATCGGAACTTCGAAGTTAAGCGAGTTTGTGAGAGCGGTCCTAGGATGGGTGACCCACTGAGAAGTTCTCGTGTGAGTTTCCAGAAACAAAACCGTAAGGACGTGGTCGGGGCCCAAGGCGGACAATATCGTGCTACGGTGGAGTCAAGCCCGGGATATGGTGGGGGCCCAGGCCGGGATGTGACAACGACGACCACAATAGACTTGTATAAGGATTTTATTATTGTACTTTGTTAATTTATGTGTACATTTTGAATATATTATATATATTGGATAATTTGATCACTATTTTTCGTATGTAATTATATTTTGAATATGTCAATTTAAATTAAAGTAATTAAAAAAAATAAAATTATACAATAAAATTAAATTCAAAAAGTAAAAATTCAAAAAATCTTGTGCTACCAAATATTTCGTTGCGTAAACAATTAATATAAGAGAAATAATAAAACAAAACGTCAAAAACTGTAACATCCCACATCGACCAACAGAGAGGGGGTGATGTGCCTTATATGTACATGCCCACCTCCATATAGCACGAGGCTTTTTGGGAACTCACTGGCTTCGGGTTCCATCGGAACTCCAAAGTTAAGCGAGTTCGGGCGAGAGCAATCCTAGGATAGGTGACCTACTGGGAAGTTCTCGTGCGAGTTCCCAAAAACAAAATCGTGAGGGCGTGGCCGGGGCCCAAAGCAGACAATATTGTGCTACAGCAGAGCCAATCTGGGATGTGACAAGAATGGTATCAGAGCCACTCTGCTGTTTGGCGCGAGTGTGCCGACGAGGACGTCAAGCTCCTAAACGGGTGGATTGTAACATCCCACATTGACCAACGGAGATGGGGTGATGTGCCTTATATGTACATACCTACCTCTATATAGCACGAGGTCTTTTGGGAACTCACTGGCTTCAAGTTCCATCAAAACTCCGAAGTTAAGCGAGTTCGGGCAAGAGCAATCCCAGGATGGGTGGCCCACTGGGAAGTTCTCTCGTGAGTTCCCAGAAACAGAACCGTGAGGGCGTGGTCGGGGCCCAAAGCAAACAAAATCATGCTACTGCGGAACGGGTCTGGGATATGACAAAAACCTTGTGCAACGAAATATTTGTCGAGCAAAATCTTAAATTAATTTATTTTAATTCAAAAATTAAAAATTAAAAATATTTCCTCGCACAAAGCTTTGCGCGACGTTAATCTTCGTCGCGAAAAC
Organism: Pyrus communis; assembly: GCF_963583255.1. Lineage (NCBI taxonomy): Eukaryota > Viridiplantae > Streptophyta > Magnoliopsida > Rosales > Rosaceae > Pyrus > Pyrus communis. The sequence continues at coordinate 15,351,505 of NC_084806.1, forward strand.
TCTATCGTCACGAGCTTTGCGAGACGAACCATGAACGACCAAACTTTGGGCAACAAGCTTGTTTTGTCACACAAAGTATTTTTTGTAGTAGTGTCCCCAATCGGATTAGAAAATACTAACAAGTGCCTTATATGTACATGCCCACCTTCATATAGCACGAGGTCTTTTGGGAACTCACTGGTTTTAAGTTCCATCAGGACTTCGAAGTTAAGTGAGTTCGAGCGAGAGCAATCCCAGGATGGGTGACCTATTGGGAAGTTCTCTCGTGAGTTTCCAGAAACAACCTGCTGGGAAGTTCTCTCGTGAGTTTCCAGAAACAAAACCGTGAGGGTGTGCTCGGGGCCCAAGGCAGACAATATCGTGCTACAGCAGAGTGGGTCTGGGATGTGACAAAAACCTTGCGCGACAAATATTTCGTCGCGCAAAATATTAAATTAATTTATTTTAATTAAAAATTAAAATATTTCCTCACACAAAGCTTTGTGTGACATTAATCTTCGTCGCGCAAACTCTGTCATCACGAGCTTTGTGAGATGAACCATGAACGACCAAACTTTCGTCGCGCAAGGGTTTGCGCAACGAAATTGTACTTTGTGCAACAAACTTGTTTTGTTGCATAAATTAAGTATTTTTGTAGTAGTGTCCCCAGTTGGATTAGAAAATACTAACAAATGTAAAATAAATCCTAAAATTTTGTCCAGTAAACTTCAAGGGTCTGTTGAGCAAATTTGTCTAGACTAGTTTAATTTTGACGAAAAAATTGTGCGACAAAATTGTACTTTGTGCAACAAACTTGTTTGTTGCACAAAGTATTTTTTGTAGTAGTGTCCCCAGTCGGATTAGAAAATACTAACAAATGTAAAATAAATCCTAAAATTTTGTCAAGTAAACTTCAAGGGTCCGTTGAGCAAATTTGTCTAGACTAGTTTAATTTTGAAGAAAAAATTGATGGGAAATAAAGTTTGCCCAATGAAATTTGGAATATTTCGTGAAGCAATCTTTTATTTTGGTGGCATATTATTTTTTGGTAAAAATTAGGAGGAAATTTTTAGGTTTGCCCAACGAATTTAGAAGTGTTGACCAACGAATCTTTGTATGTTTGCCCACCTCAACTTCCTTACAAAAATTCACGTAAAAGGAAGTGTTTGGTTATCCAATAATGATGATATAAATAAACAAATAATGTTGGGTTATCATGAAATGTTCTCGACAATAAGCCAATGGCTAAACGATATCTGATTTGTGTGTATTTTTGCAAGGATAAAATTTAATTGAAGATTTGAAAAATGAATAACTTAGATCATTAATATAAATTGTGGAACGGCCTCAATCGAGTGGACAACCGTATTCGCTTACTACCTAGTTCGCACTTGGGCGTTATTATATACATGAGAACTCAAGTGCTAATCAGTGGTAAGTTGATACAAAAATAACCACTCATTTATATCTACTCTGCAACGTCATCTTATGATCCGAAACTTTAAATTTTTGGATCATATGGGTTATGGAGATTTCTAGAACCAAAATGAGGATTTCAATTAATTTAATTAAGAAAAGTCTTACTCAGTGGATCACACTCAGACTTAACACAAACTTAATTAACTACCTCAACAAAGCCAAGATCGTGTCAATAAAATCGATATACCACATTGAGTTGTCTGTTTTCCTAATCGAAACGCCTATAATTTACTCAAAAACAGTATTGCTCCCAGCGTCAACAGAGCAACAAACAGGTCATCCAGTGGTCATTTCCACCCCAAGGTAGTAAAAAATTGGCAAATGATTATGCCCACAAGTTGTTATATTAATCCTACTGATTGAGTTAAAAAATGCCACCACTCAAAGTTTGTGAGACGCAATTTGGAAGCATTCTATTTCTAGATCAATACCTAAAATTGTCACTTTTTTCCTTTCTTAGTGGAGACCCGAAGTGTTTATAATGCTTGAGTGCAAAGTATCTATTTTCAGAATATTCCCATGTAAAGAAATATATTGGTGAAGCATAATTGGGGTACGAGAAAGCACTTATAACACAACCTCAATCAGTTAAATATGTGGAACCTGGATCTTCCATGTTCTCCATTATTATTAGCTAGCAAGTTTCATTATTGCTGACTTATCCTCTGCAAACATATATGCCCAGATTCATGGTTCTGAGTAGGTCTTGGGAATCATTGGTATAGCTACCACCTTGTTAGATAGGAATTGGCAGATGTAATGATATGTTTTTTTAGTGATTGTTGAATTCTCATCCGAATGAGTGATTCAAGTTGACAGTTTGATGATAACATAAATGATTTACTTCTGTTACTAATAAAAAGTTTATATCGTCAAATGGAAATTTGGCACTTGATCAAAGTTTATATAATTACAATCTATCAATATAAACATCTTATGTTAAGAGAATATTTTCTTTAGACATTGTTCCCAAAATGATGATCGGTTATAGAAATTTAGACACCAACCGAAGGTATCCATCTCTAATTGTGTATGTGCGTGTGGTTGTAATTCTTTGACTTACTACGTGTTCTTACAGTACGATAAATTGTAGGTCCTTCATTCACCAGTCAACATGTTATAGTGATTATTATTTGTAGGGAATTTAATTAAATAGTTGTCATTTTATAGGTGGTCCAATATCTTAATAGATAAGGTGTTGAGTTTCTACACATGCATTATGGGTTCGAAACTCTCCTCCCCCTATAGATTAATGTAACCATTATGAATCCTCTCTCTCTCTCTCTCTCTCTCTCTCTTAATAGTAAACATAATTAAAAAAAAAAGTAGTGACTAACTAGTAAGGAGTGCACAACAATGTTTTGAAATGCTTAAGCAATCAGTGAATGACTTAGACATTTTGTGTCATCTTTTGTAAATCCATGAGTTACTTCTATGCTATAAGTATATGTGGTGCAAATATGGCCGGTTGCTGTTGTTGGAGTTTGAGACCCTCTTGTCCCACATTGGTCAACAATATTTTTTCACTAGCCTTTATATAGGCTTATTCCTTTTTCTTAGTAATTAGAACTTGGACCATTTGAAAATTGATTGAAGGCTTGGGCCTTATGGTTGTGTGGATTAGGCTTGATGATTATACTATAATATTAATATTAATTAATCAAGACAAGACCCTTGGGTCTTGGGGCACTTGGGGCCAAGGAATTAAAATTAATATGATCAATTAGTTTTAATTTTTAATTAAATTAATTAAAAACGTTTTGATTAATAGACACAACTCTTTAGAAAGAGTTGTATCTCTTTGGAAAGAGTTGTATAGCTTCAGATACATCCAAAAGGTGTTTGAAGAGATATGAAAGAGCCTATATAACTGGAGTCCTCATTTCCATCAAAAATCATCTTTTCTTCCTCCTTATCTTCCGTACAAACTTTCCAGAGAGTAAACACACAAAGCAATTCGCTAGAGTTCTATAATCCAATGCGGGTTGTAGAATTAGGTAGTTGTATCCTGGTCGAGCAGACGTTGTAGAACCACAAGCACACGAGTGGGACAGAAATACTGTTCGAATGACATAGCGTTTGCGCTAGCCTCTACCTTCAATTCATTCAAGTTAGTATCATATTAATGTTTTGTAATTATTGTGTTATTGCATTCTGTATTACAAGTATTTTTGAATAATAAAGTATAAATATTTCGGTTCTATATTTCTATTATTTTATTGTTTCTAAATTGTTCTCCAACAGCTGTAGGTTAATGTTAGTGGTGATAAGATATACAAATACAATGCTAGTGGGACGGCATCAACTTTGCATGCAATGACGTCAATACAGATCATAGCAAGATCTTTACATTTGATTAAGCACCATTAGGGGTTCATAAATTAATCGTCCTCTTAATCACCTTCCAATGTCGAACACAAGAATTAGTAGCATGGTGGCTCTTCTGGGCCATTGGAGCATGTGTACGTATACATATATAGATTCCATATACACACTCACTCTGCCAACTAGCTAGTAACCGAGGAACTCAAGATCAGGATTGAGACTATTGGGAAGTAGTTTTCTACAGTGGACGTGACAAAGACTGGTTTAGTGGGGTTTCCTGGTCAAGGGGTGCAGAACTATTTTGCTTAACACTTAATTTTCCCGGGTGTGGATGACGTCGGAACATACATTTTTATCCTTTCTGTGTTCCCCACTATAACGAGCTAGCAACCACAATTCTACTATAATAATGAATTGTGTAGGTTAGGCTTTTGCTGAAAAAAGTACGTAATTTAAGCCAAAGATTGCCCATCATTTGGGGCATGGGGCATATATCGATGGTTATGGGTCTACCCTTTAGATCAAGGGAAAGATAAGGTCGTCTCCAACCGAAGGGTCCAGAGGACCAAAGAGTCGAAAAACACCCGAAACTGTCTCCAACCGAGGGCTAGGCCAGAGGGCTCGTGGGCCCCATGAAATCTGAAAGGGCCAAAGGGCTAAAGGGTTGACCCAATCCAGCCAGCCAACCATCCCCGGGCTGGCTAGAAATGTGAGCATTCATGTCGGATATAACCAACAGGAATATACATATTCCTGTTGGTTATATCCGACAGGAATGCTAGGCCAAATTTTCAAATGCAACGGCTAGCTGACGTCAGCTAGCTGTTATTTTTGAATTTTTTTTTAAACAATTTTATTTATTTATTTTATTTACAAAATTTTTTTCCTATAACTTCTATTTTTAAATTCTATTTTTTTCTATAACCTCCTATAACTTCTATTTTACAAAATTTGTTTCATATTTTTTTTAAATTCTATTTTTTTCCTATAACTTACTAAGCCATTATACAATATTAAATTAAATTAAGTAACATGAAACAATATTAAATAACATTAAATTTAAATAATAAATTATGTTTGGCCCTTTGGCCCTCAGTTAGAAACAGTTTTTTGTGACAGGGCTAAAACGAGCCCTATGATCCTTTGGCCCTCAGTTGGAGATGGAAGCAAATATGATCCTATACTGTTCATTAAAATATTAATTTCTTGGAAGGCCAGAGGGCTAAAACGAGCCCTCTGACCAACCTTCGGTTGGAGATGACCTAAATAGATATTAAGGGCTGTCCTAGAAATCGAATGACACATGAAGTCAACTGCCCCAAAGGATTCGCTTAGTGTCAGGTTCTTTAGAGGACTGCTCTTGAGAAGTATCTTTTTTTTTTTTTTTTCCTTAAGAAACCTGTTTATATTTGTTGAGAAATATTTAGCCAGAATAATTTAGTGCCTATCTTTAGGTGCCCCCGGTCTCGTGAGTGTATTACACTCTCTAGCCTTTTGAATAAATTATAATGAGGTATTTCCTTAATTAGAGAGATCTAATTCTCAAGATGAAAAGAAAGATACCATTTGGCTAGAAGTTGGCTTGCAATCTAATCCAGTATTATTCATAAATGTATATCGTTCAATCAAAAATAGTCAACTAGAATAATGTTTAACATGTAGTAGTTACTATTGTTTACAAATGTGATTATGTAAATCCAGAAGTAGATGCCAATAGGATTTGGGATAGCTAATCCCTTTATGACTTGTGAGACAAGAAAAGCCATGCCTAACTAATATAAATAAAGGCATAAGGCCACAAGTGAGAGTGTGCAGTTCACAACCATTGAGCTCTCTCTTTAATGAAGATAAGGTGTCGCTTCAAGTGTAGCCAACTACCCCTACAGTGCTCGAGTTGATTCTTTCCTTGTTGGTTATGCTGATGCTAGGTATTTATCCGACCTATATAGGGCAAGATTTCAAACAAGTTATGTCTTTACCATTGGTAGGACCGTAATATCTTAAAGGTCTACTAATAAAACTTTAGTTGCTAAGTCTTCGAACAATGTTGAGATATTCGCCCTCTATAATTAAGGCTGCTCGTGAGTGTACATGGCTAGGAGCCGTTGTGGGGCATATTTTAGGCACTTGTGGATTGTTGTCTGCTAGCTGTTGACATCCCAATAACAATATTTAAGGATAATTCTACATGTATAGACTAGGTTTAGAGAGGATACATCAAAGGAGACCATACCAAGGACATTGGGACGAAGTTCTTCTTTTCTCATAAGCAAATAGAATATCACAAGATCGAAATCAAGCGAATTTGTTACCAAGACAATCTAGCCGATTTTTTTACTAAGTCATTGCCAAAGTCCAATTTTAGAAGTTCATCCGAGGAATTGGATGTGTAAACTGCCCGATTTTCACTACTAGAAGTCTAATTATGGAATTTTGTCGAACTCCGGCGGAGTATTTGGTAGATACCAAATTGACCTTAACGTACTTTTTTTTCTTTAGTTCATGAGCATTTGTCCCACTGGGTTTTGCAAGCATCGACTTTTCACTCCTCACCTTTTCTCCGAGACTTTGGGCTTTGTCCCAATTTGTGTTTTACCGTTGTCAAGTTTTTGATAGTTTTTTGTTTCTTTAATGCAACGTTAATTTAGATTCGCGTGTGTAACTGTCTATGCCTAGCGAAGACTTCAACAATCATCCAAGAAGACTTGATGCTACTACTTCTTAAGCTTTACGCAAGCACTTAGGGGGAGTGTTGTAGTTAATATTGTTTAGGAATGTGATTGTGTACGTCTAGAAGTAGATTCCAATAGAATTTTTAATACCTAATCTTTTTATAACTTGTATTACTTGTGAGGCAAGAAAAGATCACCTAAGTAGTATAAACAAAGTCATAAGGCCATAAGAGAGAATATGCAATTCACAACCATTGAGCTCTCTCTTTTGTCTCTCTTATTGACCCTCTCTACCTTGATCACCTTACAAATTTTCCTTCAACATAACATTTTGATTATCCAAATTATGGTTTCAATGTTTATCCAAATGTATATAATTCGTCTACCTATTAATCACAATTACATGGCCAAGTGGTTTCTAGTCGGCCTAATTTTGGACAAAGATGTTCCATAATTGAAACTAAATATAGCCGGATCGGATTAGATGGCACTAAGATGTATGCATTTTTTGTTTCCTTACGAGAAGAATTTCTTATTGGGAGATTTTTTTTAGAGCAATCGATAGTCTACACTAATCTACATAAAAAAAGCGGAGGGTTTAAACTTGACGCAGTGAGTTGAAGAATAAGACCTTAACCATCAGAACAATTCTGGCCCACTTGTAATCCCTTGTTGGAAGTTAATTACGTATGTGGGTAAGGGTCCATAGTATAATTAAGAGAATTCAGGACCAAGGCTTAGGGCTGCCCATTTTCCTTGCGGTAGATTAACCTAATCTTGATAAAAATGTTAACCATTTTTTTATTATTTTTATTTTTTGGCTATTGCTCGTTACCTTCACAACTAAATGCATGATATATAATTAAAAAATTATAGTTGTTCTGGTTGAGTGTCCACTTTCCAGGAGAGGAGAGGAGAGGAGAGACCAATATCGATTTGGTAACTACACCAAGGCCTTTCTAAGTCACCTTTCCATTTGAAATGTACTTTTATTAATATAAACCAAGAACTTAATGCACCCTCCACTGACGCATATGAACTTCCCTTTTTATTTTATTTTTTATCATTCCAGTTTAGGTGGTGGCTCACTTTCTTTCTCTTGTTTTAGCTTTTTCTGTTTGCTTTAATCCTTGGCTGCGTAGACTGTAGTACTGTTTAGGTAGACTATACGGTGTCACAGCATAGTGCGTAATCCATTATGTTTTGCATCGAGAAGTTAAAGCCTGCGTGGTTATTGGTTAGCGGATGCCAAATTGCCTCTCTCTGGTTAACAACCGAAGGTCCACACGGAAGCGTTCCGGATTTGTCCTTGACTTCGCATGCAGAAAATGGATTAGACGGGGCATCTAAATCTCAGATTCAAAAATGTGAAACCTATACGTATTGTTCTTGTACAAATATTAATTCATATGGTGTCAATGCATGCTAGCTACTCTGTTTGGACATATACGTACCCTTTTTAATTTTGGAAGATTCAATATTACAACCGTATAGTACTATGTTTTTATAGCATTTATCACATGACATGGTTATATACTATTACATGACGAGTTATATGGAAAATATAATAGTTCTTTTCTTTTCTTTATATAAAGAAACAAGTAATATGAAGACATCATAAAATACATGATCTCAGATACAAAGAAATAAAAATATTTAGCCAGTTAAACAACCAACTTTTGAGACAATATTCTTAATAGTTAAAATTAATGAATTAGTTTGATTCATGTCCATCGTAATTATGCTATATATTTTCTGGCCAAGAAATAAAAATAATTAGCAACTTAAACTATAAACCTTTGCGATGGTATTCTTAATAGTATAAATTAATGAATTAGTTTGATTCATGTCCGTCATAATTATGCTATATATTTTCTGGCCAAGAGTTTGCCGTGTTCCCAATGAGTCAATGCCATGCCAATAAGTGTTACACGCGTTAATTAAGTGAATGCAGCACTAATTATGCTTTTTGCAAGGAGATCAAATGGTAAGCAAGTATTGGTGAAACTAAGTTACAATTTGACCCCACCACTATCTTTTCTTTTTCTTTTCCTGGTATCCATTTAACTCTAGATCTTGCATGAGATTTGGTTTTCTCTATCTACCCACACACCTATTTTTACCTATTACACATTTTTTGTTGATTTTTGTACTTTGATCTTCTTCAATTCAATCAATCCGACGGCCAGAAGCTGAGAAAGGTAAGTGAGAAGTAAAAAAAGAGTGTATAAATAACATCACCAGGTTTTTATTCCCATCTTGAGTTAGCCTTATATATGTTGTTCTTTTGTAAATGCCTCTTTATAGAGAGGACTAAAAACTTTTTTGAATGTGCATTAGAACCGTGTTTTGTTTTGCTTAAATAAAATTAGAACCATCTGTGATTTAGAATAGCAGAGGGAACATTAACATCAGGAGTGACGTTTTGCATGCATTGTTTGTTTTGTTTTCATTTACCGACCTTAAAAACATTATACATAAGGGAAACATGAGGTCTCATGCATATGTCTCGTGATCATGCCACTATTTGCTATTACTTTACCATTAAATCTACGTTGGTTACACATTTTACACTTGAGAGGTACCTATGAGTTTATCATCTTAATTATGTTTTAGTGTATCACTAAATCTACACCTGTTACATAATTTAAACTTCATAATTATGTTAGTTTTAGAAAAGAAAAGAAAAAAAAAATCTTGTTTGATAAATCACATCGGGAAACTCCGACGAAGTGTAAATGAGTTGAGCATTGATCTTCTTGTATGATATCAACATAGAGTCATTATTTGAAATTATTTTAACTAAATGGTCATTGAAATTGTATTGTCATTGTTATCATCTCTAGTCAGTAATTGTCACTCAACATTACTTGCAATGAACACCCTAATAAATAACTCAGAATCCTTGATTGGAATAATCCTTCCTATTTTTTCCCAGACGAGAAAAAAGTAAACGACCTGAATATATCTGAGAAAATCCCAAAAGGAAAAAAGAGAAGGTAGATTCATCCTGATCTTAAACCAAATAAGTTGGAAAAGAGCAACTAGCAGCCTTCCGTACTTGACCGGCGTCCAGTCAGTACTATTAGAATAGAACTAGACATACCTTCTCTCCTTCTCTCTTGGGTGCTCAGACCTATTGACACAATTATGAGTCATTTGATAAAGACATTTGATATATACTGATCATGAACCAACAATAGTGCAGAGACTTGCAGTCCTCATTGATATCCGAAGCATTCACGTACACCAGTACTTTGAAGCATTCACGTGCGCCAGTACTTTGATTCTTTGGGGCATAATTTCATTCGGTCAACTTGTCCAAGTATCATGGAGACGTATTCAATCAAAACCTGCAAAAATCCTTATCAAGCCATTGTCACCCTCGGAAAGTTTTTTGTCCTTTATTCTCGAAGAAAGTTTAGTTTTCATTATAAAATTAATTGACAATATGAGAAGTAATCTAATTACTTATAAATAACTCAATTACTTATAAACACATACAAGGTCTTTCCTCCCTCTCATGCATGGTAAATTTTAAAGCCTAATACATGAACAATACAAACAAGGTGCGTGGAGCGCGTGTAGCCGTTAGACTTTACACGTGGGACAAAATGTTCTGATACCTTGAAGAAAGTTGAGGTTCTACTATAAAACCAATTATCAATATGTGGAATAAGTCAACTGCTTATAAGCACATGCAAAGTCTCTACTCCATCAATGTGGGATTCATTCTCAACAATTCTTTGTACATACCCATATTATTATTTTGCTAGCGGGTTCAGAACCTTAAAGGGGACAAAACTGAGGAAAGTTGAGTTTTCACCATAAAACTAATTGGTAAATGAGACTAACCAAATTACTAATAAGCACATATAAAGTTTTCTCTTTCCCCAATGTGGGATTAATACTCTCAACGGCACCTCATGTATAGGAATTTTTAGGCCTAGCATGTCGACAACACAAGTCGAGAGATATGGAGCAAGTGGCCATGTGGCCATTGGACTTCACACGTGAAAAACCCCTTATAAGCATATGCCAAGTCTCTTCTAAAGTTTTGGATGCGAACCTAGAACTGGCGATCGATAAGACATAAGCAAAGAATAAGCATTTGAAGAGTCCTTGGGGATCGATCGGAGATGGGCAGATAAATCCTCTGCATTTCCTGTTTAGTTTTTGTGTCCTATATGGGCTGGGTTTCATACTTTTTGGTTGGATTCTTTGCTGTTGTTTGGGGGGGGGGGGGGGGGGGGTGTGTGGGGGGCGGGTTTGAAGTTTTGATAAGTTTGTGGCAAATTTATGAGAGTTAACTTGTGAGTTTGAGAGTTAGAGATCAACTTTGGAGAATCTCATTCGTTTGTTTTTGGCTTTCCACTTGTTTGGTTTAAAGTTTGTAATTTGTGAGATGTGGGTTGTGAGACTTGAGCAGTCTTTTTGTTATCTTTGTTTGTTTAGTGAAATTCTTTGTCGAACTTTACCTGTGGACGTAGGTTTTATGCCGAACCACGTTAATCTCTTGTGTTCTTATTTTGAGATTGTTTGTTTCTTCACGTTCGCCTACGACATTGATACTGGTTACTTTGTCAGAATTCGCTTCTGCTTGCATATAAAAATTACAACACCTTTTTTCCCAATGTGGAATTAATATTCTCAACTAGATACAGAATTTTCTTTTTGTTACATTTGAGGGTTTAGAACCCCGAATCTAAAATATCCTTTAAAAGTTGGCCATTACGACTGCAGATGTCGGTATTATCTAAGCATATGTGTAATTTGGACTAGGTTATGAGCCTAATTAATTGATACGAAGATACAACTACTCAACCTAGTGTGATAAAATATGAACAATGAAGAGACGATAAGAGTACCAATATTGTGTATATTCAATTTTGACAAAGACACTAGTAGAGCAGCACTAGAGCAACTAAGCAAAGTGAGAAAAAGAAGAAAGAAAAATAGTGGACGTGACACAGTTCTTGGCCCAGTTCTTGATCAAATGGGTATGTACTCAAGCACATTCGCTAACTCCAGCTGAACCTTTATAGTTAACCTCTCATTTCTAAATGGGCATTTCATACTCTGCAATATTATATAGTTTTTTTAAAGAAATAAGATAGAACCTTTACTGTTAGCATAAGGCTGATGTCATATTCAGTCTTATGTTAACGATAAGGCTAACATCATTTGTCATTCAAACCCTAAATCTACAAACTCTATAGCCGTTGTCCCTTGCTCTCACTTGGGGCCGGTGGCAATGCTCTCCTTATTTTCTAGCCTCCCTCCTTTATCTGCTTATGGATTGTTGCTTGTCTATTTTTCGTCTCAGTATTTCAATCAATAAGTGCCTCTTTGTGATGTTTTTTGTGAGTGATTTAGTTTTCTAGCCTCCCTCCTTTATCTGCTTATGGATTGTTGCTTGTCTTTTTTTCATCTTAGTATTTCAGTCAATAAGTGCCTCTTTGTGAGGTTTTTTGTGAGTCTTTTGGTTTTCTAGCTTCCCAATTTTATCTTCTTATGGATTGTTGCTTGTCTATTGTTTGTCTTAGTATTTCAATCAACAAGTACCTCCTTGTATGTTTTTTTGTGAGTATTTCTTCGTGAGTATTTTAAATTTGTGTTAGTGTGTTATCGGCTCCTCCTGTGTCTACTTTGTTGGATTTGTATCTTCACGGATGCTACTGCGCACAAACTTCATGTTGCTATAGACACTAGTTAGTTCATTGTCAGTTCCTCTTCATAGTTGGTGCTGCTCGTTGTCAAAGAATGTCCTGATGCTCGTTATATTCAAGGCTTTATGTGTAGAAGTTCTCAAATGCTAATTTGCGAAGTGTTTAACCTTTTCATCATGAATGAATTTTCTCTGGTTTTGGAGTGTCATCTCAGTCCTCTGAGCTTCCATGTTGATGATTTTAAGACTTTGATGTGTTCCTTTCCTTAATCTTGGGCATGTCTCACCTTCAAATCCACCGGTAAGGTGACAATTAGTTTGGCCAAGTTGTCCTTTTGTGGTTTGTTAAAAAAAAATTGGATTGAGGAGCTCTTGAATGTTATCTCGAATGTCCTCTTTGATATTTGTATCAATTCTTAATAAATAAACAACTATCGTTTTGTCAAAAAGAAAAAACAAAAAAAAAACAAAAAAAAAAGCTAATGTCATATTAATTAAGAAGTTTATGATACATGAAGATTGAGTTTATAAAGGACATAAGAAGATTAAGGGACCATTTGGAAACCAAATCAAACCATTTATGTAGCTTCTTTCACAACCATAATGTTAAAAAGGGGACTTTAAACAGCATATTAGTGTAGCATTTCTCCAAGTTGTAAAAAGTCTTATAAGTTTTGTAGAACTATTAAAAAGAAAGAAATTACAACACTAGGCATCAAATCCGAATTGTACTAGGAAGTGAAAGTTTGTTGAGAAAAATAAAGCATGAAGGAAATCCTAATCAACGAAGAAAAGTAAAACCATCCCCTTATGGGAAAAGAAAACACAAAATTTTGAAAAACCAAGTTTTCTTCAAACTTAAGCACAAAACCTCTCGTTTCTTGAAGCGTACTTGAGCCACCCGATCGAATATATATAACTAACTGCTGGTCTTTTCTTGCGCAAAATGTATATGGTTCTTCAACGCTTGTTTTCTCATCTTTGCATTCTTCTTTTTAATTTTGAAATGTGTTGTTTTCTTAATTATAACTTTTGTCCATAAAAATTTTTCCTCCATTTTGGTCTTATACATCGTAAGTGACGTGTGAATTACTAATAGCATTATAGGAAAGAAGGGCAACAACAACGGAGCAAGTGTGATTGTTGTTGGTATTGCTATTGCTAAAAACGTGATAAAATAAAAAAAGTTGTCACATTTTTAACTGTTTGTGACCCTTTTTCTTGGAGGACCCTGCCATATTTTGATTTGAGTCCAAAAATGTTTTCCTAAATTCAAGTACTTTGTCCAATTCTTGTTTCGTCATCCTTTACAAGCACTATTCATACTTGTTATAAACGGCTTCCACTGCTAATTGTTTGAAGTCTTTCGTACAATACATCACACATGTTAGACTCTGTTAAGTGATTTAGTTAAGAACATTATCGATTAACTTAAGCCCGAATTACTAGGACTATATACCTTATTGGATACTTATATTCACGTGCTAGAGTTTAAATTAATAAGCAATATGTATACTTTTTGTTTACCTTGCATGTTCTTCGAATTAATAGATTAATCTGATATAAATGACAAACGAGATCAATCTCCTCATAGATCCCCTCTATAACTTAACACAAGTTATCCTGCAAGATGCCTTCACTCAAGATCCCTGTATAGAATTAGATCAGATGAAGAGGTCATAACTTATTTTCCTTCGATACAGACATTCATTATCCCTCCGACAATCCCTATAAAGCTATTCCCATCACAATCATGCATGCATACGTATTGTTTTTTTTTTTTATAAATACATATTTCATTCATTAGAAAAAATTCATTGCAGAGACATATTTATGAACAATTCAACCCTAAAAGATTTCTTGCAAACTAGACCTAAAAATATTACAATAATCATGACCAATTGCAAAGCAATATGCAGACTTCAAGCACTTTGTTGAAAGCCACTGGAACTGTGAGATTATAAGGATAATGGAATCACTAAATCTCGTCCTACATGGAGATCATGTGAGGACAAAATCTCTCAAGTTTTATTGAGATTGAAATTACAATGTGCATAGGCCTAACCGTATCACCTAATCACCACCACGACTCCACAACACCAAGTGAGGTAGATCCAATAAAGTTTTTCTTTATTAATCTATATATATATATATATATATATATTTGCGTATTATGGATTTATATATGTATATATGTCTTTTAAAATAATTTTGTTTTCCATACAACTCTGATGATTGGCTAAAATAGGTGTTTTTTAAAGTCAACTTTGCAATTAAGTGAAAATATAATATAAAAATAAAATGAATCTGGTAGTAATTTGAGTATTATACATGTATATTCGTATTAATTTTCTATTTTCATACAGTTAATGATTTGCTAATTAATGTACAAGTTTCTTAAAATAAAATGTACTATATGCTTATTATACACGTATATATACTTTTCACGTTTAATACACATTAATTTTCGTAGAGTTTAAGAATATCTTGTGCTTGCTCATTGATCACCTGAGCTGTATGATTTTAATAATACATATATAATTCATATATAGTACGCATATTTTAACATTTAACTATTGAAAACTAAAATAAATTAGATATTTGAATTAAAATTCTAAAATTTTAAATAATGGTCGAAATTTTCCTTATATTCTATTAGAAATTTGCCGAATAATACACGGATTTTTCATGGGCAACACCCGTCCCCTATTCTACAAACTAATTTTATAGAAAAACGAGAGTCGGGACGAAGGCACATATGTTATACATAAGTAAACTATGTCCTGCATATACGATCCACAAAAAAATGGGTGGATAAAAATGATAGGAAGTGGGTGTAGCTTTTAAGACTATAATAGTATGTTAGAAATTTGAGGACTACCATATACAAAAAGGCTTGGGGCTCCTCTCACGTTTAAGTGGGAAACAATGAGATGCATAATGTATTAAGACTAACAAAAAAAAGTGAAGACCACTTAAGCTTATTGGTGTTAGTGGGAGGACGGTGTATGGAATATGGTGCTGAGAAAAGGAGACACGAATTAAACACTACCGTCGAGCCAATCAAACAGAAGAAGGGCCACGGAAATGAATGGTTTGTCAACTTATTCAATAAGAGCTGAGCACAGATCAGATTTAAAATAATGCCAAAATCTGCACCGTCCTCCATTGCATTGGTCTGTGGTTGGAAAGTTCTTCAAATAATTTGATTGAAATTAGATGTACTGACGTCATACAGAAGTTGGTAAAATAATATATTAAAAATTTTGATCATGATTGAAACATGTATTATGCAGGAACCCCGTTATGCAGTTTAACAGTGTACGCACTACGGAAAAAATTAGATCCTGTAGAGGTTGTGGTGAATTGAATGAAAATCTCTGTCCTGACAAAGAAGTCAAAAGCTCAATAGAACGAATGCATTTGGAGATGAATATATACAAAACTGATCATTTGAGCGAGGTGGTAGGGCTTAAGTTTCAACCATTTGATGGAATATAATTCTGGGGACTGTTTTCTACAAACTATTTTTCTCGTCTTGCGTACTCTTGCTAATTTTAGTTTTTATATTAAACAAATAAAAAAAATATTAGGAAACAGGAATAAACAAAAGTGTGCACTACAAACAAAAAAAACAAACAGCAGATCAGCCCCACCCAAGCCCAGCCCACGCACGAACCCCAACCATCCCACCCACTTAAGCCCACCCCACCCTGCGCGCACCACCACAGCCAGCCCCCTCCCCTTCCCCTTCCCTAGACTTGACATTCGTGTCGTATTTTTCATGTTCGTATCATTTTCGTTCATACCCGATAGCTTAACGGATCGTGTCGTATAACACCCGTTAAAATAAATAGATACAATGACCCGATCCAAAATCGACCTATTAATATTATCAGGTAATATAACCTAATCCGTTACTCGTTAAGAAAAATATATTTAAATCAATAAATAATGAAAAACACAATTTGACCCAAAAAAGTGTAAAACATAATATTAAATTAGTATATACATACCATATTGTCACATAAATATTACTTCAAAACATAAAAAAATAAAAATAAAAAAAATAATAAAAACATTTGTCTTCCAAGTTTACATACCTCAAAATAATAGCCTAATGAAAAAACATTAGTGCATACTACAAAGTACAAATGTTCAAAGATATGCAAAATGAAGAGAGTTGTGTTTCAAGGTTGAGGAACCTTGCACGTTTTTTACAATATAACCCTTCAAATTTCATCAATCACCAAAGGAAATGGTATTGGAACTTTGGCTAATATATTGTCTTCAAGGGTTATATTGACGATGTTTTCACTAAGATTTTCCATAATCCATAAACTATAAATTTAAATTTAACCGTTGATTGTTGTTTATATTTACGCTCCATTCTTCTCACCAAATTTTTTTTTTTTGGATTTTCTTTTTTGAAAACATGATCTCTTAGAGGATGCAGGAAGATGAACGGATCGGATCGTTGATATGATGTTCAGAGTTATACCATTAGTGAAAATATAGTTCGAAGTTTATAAAGTTTCTAGAAAGTATATAATATCAACTCATATTTTAATAATCGTAAATATTGGAATGTCATATCAATGATCCGAACGTTCATTTTTCTACATCCGCTAAAAGATCACTTTTCAAAAAATAAAATCTAAAAAATAAAATTTGGTGAGTAGAATAAAGTGTAGATGACAATGGACAGTTAAATTTAATCTAAGGTTTATGGACCATGGTGTTAGATTTCAGAGTTGACCCCTTCACGAAAGTTGTAAAACTTGTCATTACGAGTGATTGTCTATATATATATATATATATATATATATATATATATATATATATATATATATATTTACATTTTTCACACTTCTACAATAATTTTTATTAATTTTGCACTCAAATAAAAAACACTATTCATGAGATTTGAAGGGTTTAAAAAATCTAAACGATCATATAACCATCGTCTAAGCGTAGAGGATGCAATCACGAGCGTTTATATATGTTTTCACAATTTTCAGACTTATACATTAATGATTATGAATTTCATTTATTATGAACTCCCTTAAAAATACTATTCATGAGGGTTTGTATGGTTTTAAAAATTCAAACGATGATGTACACATCCCAAAGCGTAGAGGATGCGATTACGAGCATTTACATTTTTTTTCATATTTTTTGCACTTATAAATTAATTATTATAATTTTTTAATGTTTTTTGTATTTTTAAATTCTTTGATATTTTTATTTTTAATTTTTTTTATATTTTTTATATTTTATTTTTAATCTCACTCTTTGCCTATACTATAAAAATAAATAAATAAAGCTTAAATTTTTTAAATTTATATAAAATAATAATTAATAAACAATATATACATATCCACTATATCTATTGTATTTTATAGTAAGTGTTTTTTAGTAGTTTAAAAAATTAAAATCATCAAAATAACATTTTTCTTATCGTGTCGAAATAGGTTACTCACGTGTACTCTCGTGTAAACCTATTAAGGATGCGTTATTAACAGGTTTTTACCCAATAACGACCCGATTAGTTATCATGTTGACTCGAAACCCGTTACTTTCATGTCGTTTACGTGTCGTGTTAACGGGTCGTCTAAGAAATTGTCCGATCTACCCTTCCCCTAAACTCAGCCCCTTCCTCTTCCCCAAAGCCGAGCCCTCTCCCTAGTGACAGTGCCAGTATGGGGTCATTAGTTGTCCTTGACCCCCAACAACTTAAAAAATCCCATGTATATTTGTATTTGATCCCCAATAAATAGTTAAGGCAAACTAAATTACAATCTCATTCTCTTATTTCCATTTTCTTCTATCACATTTGTCTTCCTTTTCTGTCACATCCCAGCCTAGGCCCCCACCATAACCCGGGCTTGACTCCATCGTAGTACGTTATTGTTCGCTTTGGGTCCTGACCACGCCCTCACGGTTTTGTTTTTGGGAACTCACACGAGAACTTCCCAGTGGGTCACCCATCATGGGATTGCTCTCGCGCACTACTCGCTTAACTTAGGAGTTTTGATGGAACCCGAAGCCAGTGAGCTCCCAAAAGGCCTCGTGCTAGGTAAGGATGAGAATATACATATAAGGATCA
Source organism: Pyrus communis (assembly GCF_963583255.1). Lineage (NCBI taxonomy): Eukaryota > Viridiplantae > Streptophyta > Magnoliopsida > Rosales > Rosaceae > Pyrus > Pyrus communis. The sequence continues at coordinate 15,369,737 of NC_084806.1, forward strand.
CTCCCCTGGACGATGTGGGATCTAAAATTTTCTCTTTTCTTTATGAAATACTTTAGTCAAAAAGTCTTGGCAGTCTTTAACATTACTTCACATATCCTGAATCTACCTTCGACAAGCCTCTACAAATTAATGTCAACATTTGTCGGCATCATCATATGTTGACAAGAATTTAAATATGCCTACTAGGTGCTCGAAAAAATGGCCCAATAAAACTTTTTTAGTTGATATTATGATCTCATTATTTGAAAATTCTAGCTACGTCACTGCCTCTCTCCCTGCCTAAACCTTAACCCACCCACCCTCTTCCTCCGTACAAATTCACAAATATTAACACCACTTCGCATTTAAATCAAAACAATTTTGTAGTATAAACTTTCTAATATAAAAGAAATTAAATTTGAAGTAGTTTTAAATCATACGTTTGGAACCGTCGAACCTTTCATTCCGTTACCTAATCCCTGAAAGTTTGTTTTTGGTGATTTTTGGCGTATGCAATCTCATAATATATTCAAACAAGTTTGACAATTGGATCGTGGAAATTAATTTCGTAAGCTGCGTACCCCGTCGAAACAATAAAACTTAGAGTTTATTTTATACTTCTATTAAGTAGAACGTAAGATTTTGTGGTAACCACTAGCATAAATATTTTAAATTGATGATTGGATGTATTCTTCTAGGGTTGAGGAGTGTAATTGTAAAAAATCATCAAAATCAAAGCTAAAATAATCATTAGTTGTGATGATATGTTTCTAACTGTCTAAGGATTTCGTCTCATTACTTAATCTAGAAATTTGCATTTGGGTATTTTTGGCTTGTGCCATCTCGGAGTACATACCAATTACATTGACAATTGGATTGCTGAAATTAATTATGCAGACTGCGAAAATCATGAAGGAATCGAATATGGGAAAATGTCCCTCACCTTTTCCCGACAAACTGTAACCCCAAAACGTAAATCCTAAAGTGTAAAATTTGTCTTTGCCCGACGAATATTTTCACTTTAGCCGATGAACTTTTGTCGGGCAAAGTTACCCCCACCGACAAACTTGTTTTCCGTCGGGCAAAAGGTGGCATAATACATGCCATTTTTTATCACCTAAAGTCAAAACATTGACCACGTTTGCCCAACAAAATGTTTTATTCCGTTGGGTAACGTTACTTTCGTCAGGCAAATGATAATTTCTGAAAGTGGTGCAAAAGGAGACAGGAGTGTGTGTTGAAATCATTCCCCTAGAGTTATAATCAATATACTAATTACCCGTTCAATTTGTATTTCGTGTTAATAAACTGTAAAGTACTTATGGGTGCTTAATCTAGATATTTTGTTCATGATGGAATTGGATAACGTTTCATTTACTTATTTACAAACCCATCACTTAAGTTATAGAGGAATACTTTGTAAAATCAAAAGGTTGTGATTCCACGCGATGAGCAATGCGATCCAATAACGAAAGCAAACAAAGCAATCCGTGTTGACTAATTCTAATTGTCACTTAGTCGATCGCTCTAAGAATCTTACAATAAATTCCATTTAACCGCCAGTGCAATTTAGCGTATTCCCCTTGTGTTTACCTTCAGGATCCTTTTGCATTATTATTCTTCTCTGCGGACATGTGCTGGTATCTTTTCTGGGAGAGGACTAAAGCAATAAGTTGACGAAAACAGCCTTAAGTAATAATAGATGGCCTGCACTACCAGGAGAAGAAAGCATACATACAATTAATCAATTCAAAGGTGAACTTACCAGAGACAAATGTCTGTTGTAAGTTGAACTAGAGCTCGATATCCCAGAGTATAAATTATTACAAACGTTAGAAACCTTGTAACCAACATCACTAAACTACATTAACTCTCCTTCATTTGTTCTGCATTGTTTTAGCAAGTTTGATAAAACGAAATCTTAAGCTTCTTGCATTACTTTTGGAAATGAATGTTGATTATCGCGACCAACCTCAGCAGTCCAGATGGTCCAGAGGCCTTTGTCACGGTGGAGAAGGTGTTATTGCATGTAAGATATTTACTCTCTTTGTATGGCACAAATTAATTTCGTTTATTATTTAGCAAGATTCAACTGTTTGCTCACCTGGGAAAATATTTTTCCATTTCTAATTATACTACTACAACTTCGTAGTTGTTCACTATTAGAACTGAAGCACTGATAGTGGTTTAGCAACTTCATTATGTGCCACCAAAGCTAGTGCCTGTTGGAAATGTTTTGATCTAGTAGTGTTGAAGAAAAAATCTTGCAATTTCAGCATCCATACTCTAATCTTTAGGGCAGATATACTACCTTTATCAATCTTCATTAATAATTACAGCAAGACCTATGTTGTGGAAGTTATAACTTTTTCTTGCGTATTTCACCACTCCAAGACCCATAGACAGCACAGGGGATGAATTCTGTTGACAACTCGTCTTCGATGATGAAGAAAACATGTCTCACGAGCTTTAGTCAATTGATTTTTTACCCTGAGTCATACAAGTATATATCTTAAGTAGCTAAAATACCCTTAAAAGGAAACTCACCACATATGTTGTAGATGATAAATTAATTAAAATTTTAACGAAAATCAATAAAGGTGGTACATTCACACTAAAACATGAGTTGGGGTCATAATTGACTAGTTTTTTTTTGTTAGATGATATTTACCCTCACCCCCAATAGTGAAGATGGTTTTTCTCATTTTTTATACACACAGCAAACCGAATTGTTATTAATCGATCTTGTGATGTAGGTTACATAACATGCTTTCTCCCATGCATCACCTTCAGCCAAATTGCTGAAACTGTAGATGAAGGACGAAGCTGTCAGTGCCACAAGAGCCCAAAAAGTTCCTAAATACGCATGAATTAATTTCACTTTGAAACCGTTGTATATGATCGATATCTCATATTTAGTATGTGTGTATATATCACACCATGAAAGACCAATTCATTTTTTCTTTTGGTCATATGAGAGATATCTCATATTTAGTTTGTGTGTAAATATCTCATATTTAATTAGTTTGCGAGTATATATCAATGTTACTAATTCATGATTGTGGGTTGCATTTTATGATTTTAGCTTGCGTAAACCAAAGCACAGTGTACGGGTTGTTGTTCACGATTCAGTGCCATTGGTTCCACTCGTGGCTATACAGAGATAAATTACGCCAAAAAATTGGTTTGCCGGAGGAGCCTTGTTCTGATTGCTGTGTTCATATCTGGTGCTACGCATGTGCTCTTTGCCAAGAACATGCTGAGCTCAAACATAGAGGGTTCAACGCCTCCAAAGGTTCGTTTCTCTAATCCTAGTTAGATAGGTATCTCATCGCGAAGCATATAGTAATTATATATTACCTCAAATTTATCAACTATCAAACATCATTTTTGGAGATTGTTTTTGGAGCTGTAATAATTTTTCTTTTCATTTGTTTGTAAGTTGGACTGGGCCACCAACCGTTGCTCCACAGGTGCCTCCTTCCATGTTCAAATGATCTCCAACGCTTGGCAGAGGATGGTTCAATAGTTTGTGTTGCATAATCATGGATGTTCACAAATTGTGTGTGCTCCTAATCTAGGATGTCATGAATCAAATATATAATATAATGTAGGAGGGAAATGTAAAGTGTGTACCGTGTTTTCTTGTTCAAATAATTTTTTTAGAACGACGGTTTACACTAAGAGGGAGGGGAATAAATTAGTCACAATCTCGTCATATCCAATATTCGAACCTAATATTCTCACATACAAGTAAAAATTCATATCACTAGAGCATAGTACCAAATAGCTTCTACAAATAATATTAAGCAGTAGAATTTTGAGACATTATTAATATATTTAGCACACTTCCCAGCTAATTCAACAAATGCTTTAGACACCTTAATATCTGAGTGTACCCTTCAAATACTTTTGACACCTTAGAGCATCTCCAAAGGAGACGTCAAAATGTCCAAATCATCAATAATGGTAACAAAAGACAGCATTAATGTTTTCCAACTAAGAAATCAAATCTGATGTGGCATGACATGGATTGACATCTCTCCTCATTGCTGCCAAATTTGACAGCACATTTAGATTTTTTTAATTAATTATTAAATGCTTTTTATTAGTTTTTATATTGGTTTAAACCATTATTCTTTTGTTTCTTTTCATTTTCAATGCAAAGAAAATACATATGAATTATTATTTTATGTTTAAAATTTGACATATCAGTTGGAGATCAAAAGTTTAAAAAAATTCCAAAGTGCCACGTAAGCCTTCAAATTTAAATTTTAGGTTTAAAATTTGATATCTCTTTTGGAGATGGTCTTAGTGTCATTTCAAATTAGTCTCAACCTTTTTTAACATTCCAAATAAGTACCCAACATTTTGATATTATCACATATTTTTCCGTTAAATATACATGTGGCAACAATAGGTCCCACTTATTTGCTTACTTGACCACTAAAATAATAATTTAATAACTTCAGAAAAGACATGAAGATGAAAAAATAAAAATAAATAAACAAATTCACGAATAAAATAGAAAACAAAAATGAAGATCGTGAAATCTCCTAACAAAGAAGAGGTTAAGAACTCAGATAAGGTTTCAAGGAGCTTGTTTCTACTTATGTGATTTCTCAATCACTGATTTTCTACTAGTAAAGCGTCTAGTTCTTCTTTGTGGACAGTGAAGATAGTGGGGCCGCATCATAGTAGTTCATACAATTTCAGCAACCTCCATGACCACCTTCTCGTTGTTGGCGGGTTGAGTTGTAAGGTGGAGTTTTTGGTTGTACATTGGGTTTGGAGGTGATGGTGACCATTACCTGGTGGAAGCCATGGTTCCATGACCTTCTATTGATGTTGGAGACAAAGTAAACCTATTTAATTTAACAGAAATCTAATTGGAACTTAATGGATATAACATTTTTTAATAGGTGATGTACTTGTTTGGAAAAAAGTTGAGACTAATTTGGAATGATACAAAAACATTGGGAGATTTTAGGTACTTAATTTAAAAAAAAAAAAATTATTTAACTTTTTTAAAACATTAGAAGAGAAATGAAAAATAAAAACTGAAACAAACCAACAAACGCTTCTTCATGTAATTTGATTGTGGGTTTTGGCCAACCGATGCATAAAACAAAAACCCAAACAAACGAACTGACCCAGAACAGTGTACTGGGTGGTTTTATTATCACTACACAATTTACTAAAGGCAAATCCTACCTAAAATTTTTTACTCTATAAAGAATTGTTTAACTCCACATGAAATGAGGTAATCCTAGTATCATTATTCAGTCTTCAACAGCAACCAACTAAAAGCAGTGTAACGACTCAGTAGCCAACAACAAAAAATCAAGAAAATATCCTGTTATTTACGCTGATATTAAAAGTCTATTGTGAGTCTCGTTTATTGGTATGCGGTTGTTTAGGATCAAATTAATGGGTTTGGGCCGAGTTAGTTCTTTGATCGACCCATGATAGATTATTGGTCCATGGTGGAATCCTAGGCTCATAGAAGGATCTAGATTCAATATGAAGTCTCGGCCCAGTTCTAGGTAGTTTGGTTGAGTCCAATATGATCAAGGATTCTAGTTCTCATGGATAAAAGATAAATTTTGTTGGAATTCCTTGGCAGAAAAGGATGCATTTTGAATGTATCAAGGGTCAGGAGTTCGTATGTAATCAAAATCCCAGAGTTAGAAGAAGTGTTCGAAGCCTGATCCTGGTGTGAAAAGTATTATCGTTGAGTTTTAGTCCTGGTAGGTTTCTACCTTGGTTATTACTATAAATAAGAGAGGATGTACGACATTCAAGGCTCTCTCTAAGCACACAAACAAATCTGCCCTGCACAAACCCTCACTCTACCCGAAATCTCTCTAGAGAAAACACAAACCATTCTAACATTGTCGAGCACACCTTCACTTAGTCTTAATAGCACTGTGGTTGACAACTGGCAACACCTTCAGTTAGTCTTAACAATAGTAGAGCTATAGAATTAGGTGACCGAGGAGCAACCTTTAGTTAGTCTTAACAGCATTGCTTCGAGTTTGGCTGGTTATTATCCAAGTCTCAGACAGTAAGGAGTCTTTGAGTCCTTATTGAAAGAGGTCACTTCATTAGCTTTCTCGGTGAAGTGAGGTATTATCAGGCTCGGCACATTGAGCTGAGTTTCTTTTATGATTGGATACTCACAAGTGCATTTTAGAGTTCGAGATTCGGACTGCCAAACCACATTTACAATCAAGACGCATATCTCTTTTGAGTATTTATGTCCGTACAGCCTGGTACCGGTTCGGGGTACTTTTATTTGCACGAATATAATTATAGAAACCGAACCTGGCACCGACGATTCATGAACTTCGAAGAAACTAGCAACCTTGTCCTTAGGCTCTAGAACCCAGAAGGCCAAAAGTTCCTTCCTCAATTGCAATCACAAGACACAAAAGTGAGCTACGCATTTGACACCACTACCACCACATTTATTTACTCACCGACCGAGCTTGGTCATTGAGTTGGCACAACCTGCATTCAACCGAAAGACGTAGTCATCTCATTAGTTACTCGACCTGCACGCCATGTAAGCTTGGTAGTTTTTAGGGTCAACAATAACGCAATGAGGTGAATGAATTAACATAGAGGAATGGTTTAGTACAAATAAAGTTCGTGAGTATTGATTCTTTAACTTGTTATAATGTGGAGCAATGGTTCTTTTGGCTAACTCCATTAGAAGTTTTACCCATTTTTGCTCCTGGATTTTTTTTTTTTTTTTTTGGTGGGATTGAAGTTCTAATAAGGCTAGTCAAAAGAACCATTGCTCCACTTTAAAACATCTTCAAGGACAAATACTCATGAGTTTTTGGTTCAACGATCAAAACTCCAATTAGACCAAAGTTCAACAACGATTAATGTAGGTTGGGCTGGCCGACTATATGCTGCTCCAACGATATTTTCCATTTTAGAAAGTAAATCTTCAGTATTTATTTCGAAGTGTATTATTTGTCAGTTTCTTCATGTTATCTTTTTTAAATTGTTTTTTATCGTGTATTTGTTGAAAGAAATGCAATGAATATTGAGTAAGATGTTGTGATTTATTTGTCATTTTCAAAGTACCCAATAAAAATAAGTGGAACAAATAAAGGGGAGGGCTGATCAAAGTCCCTCCCATCTTGTGACAAAATGCTCCTCCAAAGATGAACCAGTTTTACAATTTACAAGTGCTTTGTGCAGCGGGATGACCCCTTTTCTCTTCTTTAATCATCTCATTAAAATACAAGTTCCTCCCATGTTGTGTCAGACACAATTTTCTATATCTATTGAAGGAGGATTAAAAAGTCAAGCACAGATATTGTCTTCAACTTAAACAATTCGACTGATGTAGAGTTTTTTTTTTTTTTTTTTTTTTTTTTAAGTCTTGGTGTCTCTAATGGTCGAATCATTCTTTTCATATTATATTTTAATTATTCATGTTTCCAATGTGAGAGTTTGACATTGTCACAACACAATTATGTACGATAATCCACGGTTAGCTATAAGGAAATGGCGAGTAGTTCAATGGCCTGCTTGTTAATGTAGAAGCCCAGAAGGAATATCACCAATATATCCAGCTTATTTTGCTAAGAAAACAGAACAACAATAATCACAACTTCCCAAAGACAAATATTATCCGATGATATGATGAATCCTTTTCAATACAGTTGGATCTCAATTACCACTTTTCTTCTTGATTAACATGTTAATTACACATGATTTTTTCAAAAGGCTCGTGCTCGCTCGAATTATCTGCTAGCCTTTTAGGTTGTGGGAATGCTATCAGAACATGCAAGTACATATCTTTCTTGCATGCATTATATCTATACTACAAATGAGATGATAAAAGCAATCATGGACTCCTCAAATTGAGAGATTGTTTACTGTACTGGAAACACAGTCTGGTACATTAAGTGTCGTGATACAAGTAGTTGGATATTTGAAAAAAAAAATACAAACTAGGGGTCAGACGTTGATGAGGACATTGAACTATCCATCTGGTTGAGAGCTCTCACAGCCTAAGCACATTGACACAATTATCAGCCCGACGTGCGAGCCTCTTGCTAGGGGTCCGCTATACCAAAAGCGAGGGAAACCGCATCTCTTTCTTTCCTTTTTTACGCCCCCACATAGCCACATGGGAGGGGACATAATTTCTAACTTAATATTCTCTTGCCGAGCAGGCAAAGATTTAGCTTTAAAAAATTCCAAACACTTTTTATGACACTTGGTGTATCGAACTGTTGTTAATGTTGGGTTCATATAGGCCCAAGGAAAGGCCATGAAGCCCAAGGTCCGAAGAGTTCAGAAAGGGTCGGCCAAGGAGAAAGAAGGGCTACCTGACTGAGAGGAACGCATGGGCGCATTGACAGCTTTATGGCACAAGCCTCCAAGAACAAGAATCCTCAAGTGCGAATTGGACTACTTAACAACGTACATACAACAATAGAGGCCTAAGATGGGACATAAAGGCAGTTGGGGTAGTGCTTGGCAAGGCAAAGCAGAGTAACCGAGGTCCGAGCGAGACTCTCCTGTCACCTAGGCTTTAAAAGGCGTGTCATCCGACTGCTAAGATCTCACTTTGTCGACAAAGGCTAGGGCAAGTAGGAGAAAAGTTGTCAGTAAGCTAGTAAAAGTGGTTTGGCACATTAAATGTCGGTTTGAGAGGCTTCAAGAAGGCGAGGCCTATATAAAGGTGTAGAGACCTCTATTATGGGTGTCAAACGAATCAGAGAGAATATAGTGAATGTATTAAGCTGAGTGTTATTTAGTCTTGAAATGAATATATTGAGAGCAACACAATGGATGTAGCCCAGTTTTAAGGAATGAACCACTTACAATTTTGAGTGTATTTAAATTCAACCCATCTTACTAGCCCATCTTATGTTACTTAATTAAGTTTGTTAACCTTACAATTTTGAGCATTAACAGCTGTGTTCCTGGTACATTGAAAAATTTCTTTTGAAAAATTGAAACCTTTCTATATTTTATGTACTTTTTCTTTGTTACATGCTGAAACCAATTTATCATGGTTGTTCATCTAATTATCATGGTGTAGGTTTTCATGATATGCCTTCTCCCATGCCACACCGTCGGCCGTGTTGTAGAAATTATAGATGGATGAAGTTCCAAGTATATATACAATGAATAATCAGACAGAAATTATCCTCAAATTCCTCTGTGTTATCTGATAAACCTCACTACTTAAAACTAGAGTGTGAACGAAATATCATGAAAAAAGAAGACTGATGGGCCTTTTAAGGCCATGAATTGGGCCAGAGCCCAATAACCTCTATAGCCATGACACTCTTGAAGGTTGTGTAGGAGATCCGCAGATATTAGCGAATTAATCAGCTAAAATTTAGCTAAGTAATCAGTTTTAACTTCTTGTGTCCTTACAGTTTTAAAAAATTGCAAGGAAATTTTTTTCACTCTTACCCTTGTTAATTTCAGAGCAATCTTTCTTAATCCGAAGGCTAGAAGGGCGGTAATCAAGTAGGCGTAGAAAACATAATCGTTTCTTCTTCCCGTTTTCTCTTTGATTGGAAATGTGAGACATATTGTGAAAATGGATTCCTAAATCCAGTTCAATTTCCAGAAGGTCACATTGTTTCGGATGATTTTAAAACATCTAATTTATAGTTATTGTATTTCAAAATTTGTGCGGCAAAGAGTTCATAAGTGCGTGCTGAGAGATTAATACAAGCAAGTTCAAGCATACACAACACATTACCACATTGTATGTCTATGGGCTTCAATACTAAACGATGGATTTACAGTCCTTCCCTGCCTCCATAGTTGAGGCAAGATCATCAACCTCTGTGTCTATCTGTGAGTTCAAACACCAATTGAAGACAAAACGTCATAGCAATCGCGAAGAAAAAATGGCCAGAATAAAACGAACAACGGCCAAGTAAAGAACCCGTGCCGATGATAATTTATGGTCTTGGTCGTTAACCATAATCTCAACTAAATAAAATCCTAAGCACATAGAACCTGCTAAGAGAAAATAGACCAAAATTCCCCAACCTTGAGTCCCAGTCAAACAATTTTCCTTCTCCTTCTCCACATCCATCATGTATTCAGTTCTGCAAATAAAGTGACAATAATTTTAAAGCAGTGGAAACAAATTAAAATACTTGAGGCTTTTATAATTATTCAAATACACAATTTTTGTTAGGATATTGACTACAGAAAAGGCACTAAGCTATTAAGAATTTAACGAATTCATGCACAATCTTGAAGGGTTTTACACATTAGTACATAACTCAAATAAAATCTATACACTACTACAAAAGGACCTTATAGTGTCAGTTGTTGTGTCGGTTTAATATAATATAGTGGCGAAAAAGAGACTTGCGACACCCACTGAAGATGACGTCGTATTTACTGTCGTTTATAAACGTCATAAAATTTCTATGTCGCTTTTAAACCGACGTAAAAATTTAATGTCGCTTATAACCGACACATATTTTAATATTTTTAAGTACTGGCGTCACTTTAAATAAAATAGTGTCGCTTTTAAGCGACATAAATTATGGGTGTCGCTTCTAGGCGACACTAATTCTTGTTTTTAAATATTTTAAAGACTGCATTGGTTCTGAGCGGCATATATTTTATTTTTTTTAATATTTTGAAACCCGGTGACGGTTGTAAGCGACACATTAATGGTCTTTATATCCTCTCCCCCGTGTTTTCTTTTTCTTCTCTTGCACTTTTCTTATTCGTTCTTCCAATTCACAAAGCCTCCCCGTGTTCTCTCTCTTGCACCTTTCTTATTTGGTTTTCCAACTTCATTTGTTCCTTCTTCACAACAGTAAGTTTTTCTTGCTTATAATATTTTTATTTTCTCCTCTTATGTTTAATTTTTAGTTACAATTTATTTTTGTAGGAAATTTATTTGAGCTGGTTGAGCACATAAAGAATTGTTGATGTTGGAATTCTTCAACAAATCAGGTTTGTATCACTAACTTCTTTAATTTTTAAATTGTATAATACACAAGTTTATTTATTTAAAAATTATAATTTAAGCACTTAGATAAAATTCTACTATTTTTGTTAAATTAATAAAAATTTAGTTGAATTAATTAATTTTGTCACTTGAATTGTTATGAGAAAATGGAATGAATAATATTTATAAGCATTTACGTTAAATTAACAATATTAAATATAACATAAACTTATAATATTGAGTAATATAAGAATATATTATGTTAATTTTTTTTTTTTTTTTTTTGCACTCTAATTGTTATTTTAATTTGTTGTTATTTTGATAATTTTTTGTTGGTATTTACTAAAATGGATTAGATGAACATAATTTGAATTGTTATGAGAAAATGGAATGAATAATTTTTATAAGCATTTATGTTAAATTAACAATATTAAATATAACATAAACTTATAATATTTAGTAATATAAGAATATATTATGTTAAATATTTTTTTTTTTTGGCACTCTAATTGTTATTTTAATTTGTTGTTATTTTGATAATTTTTTTTTGTTATTTACTAGAATGGATTAGATGAACATAATTAGAATTGTTATGAGAAAATGGAATGAATAATATTTATAAGCATTTATGTTAAATTAACAATATTAAATATAACATAAACTTATAATATTTAGTAATATAAGAATATATTATGTTAAATTAATTTTTTTTTTTTTGCACTCTAATTGTATTTTAATTTGTTGTTATTTTGATAACTTTTGTGTGACAGCCCGTCCCGAGAATTTTAAAAACATACGCGTGAAAAGACGATTTTGCCCCTAGTGCGTTTCCTTTACGTTTTGTGGTTGTTTTGGGTTCCTTGCTGGCATGTTTTGGGCCACACACCATAATCTGCACCCACACCCTTTCCCTTGCCCTGTACCCCCTATCCCGAGGGGGCGCGTGCGGCGGTGAAAAATTATTTTAAAAATATGGGGATGTTCCTGAGGTTGAGTAGATCACGTTGGTGTATTCATACACCCCATTTGAGCATTGTATGAGAAGTTATTTCTAAAGGTTGGTTATGTGCTTTAAAATTAACGTTTTTGTAGTTGTTTCGCATATAGGTGATACCTATCCCGAGGACGAGCGTGGTCACTCAAGGCAGGGGGGCTACGACCCTTCCACATACCAGTGAGTGAGCTTTTGGTTTTCCGTATATACCTATATACTTATATTTTCCCAGAAATTGATTGAAATGTTTATTCGTTTATATGCCATGCATTATATTACCGTTGTTTATGCATCGTTAGTTGCATTATTAGTTGTTTATATATATGCATATTTGGTGCTGCGGACGCACATGTAGGTGCCAGGTAAGTGTTATTCATGTTTACATTCAGTAGTGATTCGAGATGCTTAGAGAGCTCATAACCTGCACCCCCGGTGTTAGTGCTCCCGCCCAGAGTTGGGCACAGTCCTTCACATGATGATCACCTCCCGCACCACACGCTCAGCTTGGATCCAAGTTAGGTGCACATTCCTGTCGTACAGACCACTCTAGGTGGTTTCGACTCGTAGGTGACCCGCGATTATTCGCCCAGCCTTCACGTGATCGTAGCACTTGAGCGTTTATATGTATTACACCCAGGCCTGTCGTACAGACCACTTTAGGTGGTTCCGACTCGTGTGCAGGTCTAGTTAGTGAGATTGAGATTTGAGCTCTAGATTCAGCCGTACAGGTCACGTTAGGTGACTCCGGCTGACAGTTTATATGATAGTGATATGATTATACCTGAGCACTTGCATTTTATTCTGAGGTTTTGGCACAGCATATTCTTGAGCATGATTAGTGTGTGTATATATATATATATATATCTATTTTCTGGGAAGTATACAGGTTTTACGGCGAGGGGTTAGAACTTAATTATTAAATGGTTTTCGAAAAGCTTTGTTTTTGCCCACTCACGCTTTTGTTTTGCGCCCCTCCAGGTTCTAGTTGACTAGCAGGTTTGGTGGTTTCCCAGAGGATTTTCCCGGCATTTCTAACAGACGATCACCAGCGTAGGACCACCTTCGGGTGTACCTTTGTTGTGACATTTTCTTTTGGACTGCTTTGGGCCTTGTGCTCTGAACTTAGCGTCACACTTGCTTGCACTCATTATGACTTTATGTAAAATTAGTTTTTATTTATTCGTATTACTATTTCCATTATTGTTTTTTTTTAGCTTCCGTACTGTGCACATGGCTACGTCACTTCCACGTGACGGCTAGCATGCCCTGATCTCGATCGGGGTGTGTCAGTTTGGTATCAGAGCCTAGGTTTGGCAGTCCTGTGCTTTTGTGAGTATTCTAATGGTTTTGGTGTCTTCTATCAGAATTATACCGCCTCGTCGGGAACCACGTCGCTCTGCTGAGCCTAGTTTCCCCGATATTGCTCAGCTGGGGGAAGTTATTGCTACAGCTATTCAGTCGGTGATTCGCCCTCCCCAGAAGACTCCTCTGGAGACTATGTATAATTTGAAATTGGATAAGTTCGAAGGTAATGAAGGTCATGATGGTGCAGAGCAATGGTTAGAGCATATTAAGAAGACTTTTCATGTTTTGCACAGTCAGGGGAATCTCCCAGTGGAGAAGTGGGTTGAGATGACATCATGGTTTTTGGGTAAGGAGTCTGCAGCCTAGTGGGAGCAGGAACTCCGTCGTTTGACTCCAGCTGAGAGGACTGATTGGGATGTTTTCCAAGAGTTGTTAAGGAGAAGGTTTGTGCCTCCTGAGTATATTGATCATAAGAAGCAGGAATTCACTGAGTTGAGACAGGGGAAGATGACGGCGAATGAGTACTATCGGAGGTTCACTGATTTGTCTCGTTATCATCCAGATGTTGCTGGTAATCCAGCGGAGATGCTTCATCGTTTCCGCTTAGGCACTAAGAAGAAGTGGCGTTCGATGGCGACCACTACCCACTGTGATACCTACTAGGAGTTCTATGAGATTCTGTTGAGGATTGAGGATTCAGAAAACATGCCGAGCGAGAGTGAGGAGGAAGAGAATGATGGTAATCAGAAGAAAGATGACAAGGGTAAAGGTCAGACGTCGCTCGGACCTCGTAGGACACAGAACTTCAAGAGGGGTGGCACTAATTCTAGCTCTTCTAGCGGTGATTTCAGTGCCACTGGTCAGGGACGTGGAGGTAGGTTTGCTGGTGATGCTAGAGGGCAGAGACAGGGTGATGGTGGTAGAGGCAGGGCCCCAGTTTGCCGCAGGTGCAATAATCGGCATTTTGGTGAGTGTAGGCGTGGCAGCAGTGGTTGTTTTACGTGTGGGCAAATGGGACATCGGGCTGCAAATTATCCCCAGAGTCAGCAGCAGAAGCCGCAGCAGACTTTCATGTCGCCACCTGCACCGATTCAGCAGATTCAGGGTCCGGGTGGTTATGGACAGGCAGGTCGAGGTGATGCCTACCACTATCAGGGCGATGCTGTTCCTTATGCCCCGGGACAATATCAGTATCCCCAGGACCCATATTCTCAGGGTGGTTATCCTTCGTATTCTGGCGACTATATGTCGTATCCTCCAGCTTCAGCAGACGGTTCTCAGCGGTTTCAGGGGAGGACAGTTTCAGCAGGGGGATATTGCTACGAGTAGTGCGGGGTCTTCGAGGCAGTCTGGTCAGCCCAGTCAGGGGCATGGCACTCAGAGTCGTGGTGGCCAGACGAGCAGAGGTCGAGGTGGACGACAGCAGACCCAGGGGCGTATTCATAATATTTCTCTGCATGATGCTAAGAACAATCCAGATTTGATCATGGGTACGTTAAATATCTTTGGTTATTTTGCTAGAGTATTAATTGATTGTGGTGCTACACATTCTGTGATTTCTCATACATTTGCTCAAGTGACGCAACCTCGCCCCACACCTCTAGGGTATGATTTAGAGTTCGCTATGCCTAGAGGGGAGAGATGTATAGTAGATTGTGTGTACCCAGGATGTCCAGTGATAGTAGAGGATGTGGTTATGCCAGCTGATCTTATCCCGTTAGACATAGTTGACTTTGATGTGATTCTGGGCACAAATTGGTTGCATTTCAATCGTGCCAATATTGATTGTTACGGGAAAATAGTTACGTTTCATCGTCCTGGACTACCTGTGGTTACTTTTGTGGGCGAGCAGAGTGGGGTGAGAGATGGTGTTATTTCGGCTTTGCGAGCGAAAAGGCTATTATCTAAAGGTTGCCAGGGGTACTTAGCTCATGTGGTGTTGGATAAGGCTGTTCCTAGTAGAGTTGAGGATGTGAGGGTAGTCAGACACTTTCCCGATGTTTTCCCCGAGGATTTACCTGGTTTACCACCAGACCGAGACATGGAGTTTACTATTGAGTTGCTTCCAAGTACTAATCTTATTTCTTTGACTCTTTATCGCATGGCTCCCGCTGAGTTAAGGGAATTGAAAGTTCAGTTGCAGGAATTAGTGGATAAGGGTTTTATTCAGCCTAGTACTTCACCTTGGGGTGCTCCAGTATTGTTTGTGAGGAAGAAAGATGGAACTTTGAGGCTATGTATTGATTACAGACAATTGAATCGGGTGACGATTAAAAACTGTTATCCATTGCCGCGTATTGATGACTTGTTCGATCAGCTTCGAGGTGCTTGTGTATTCTCCAAGATTGACTTGAGATCAGGATATTATCAGTTGAAGATTAGTAGGGATGACGTTCCCAAGATGGCGTTCAGGACTCGTTATGGTCATTACGAGTTTCTGGTTATGCCATTTGGGTTGACGAACGCACCAGCTGCTTTTATGGATTTGATGAACCGGGTGTTCCAGTCATATTTGGATAGGTTTGTTATTGTTTTCATCGACGACATTCTGGTGTATTCTAAATCGAAAGCGGAGCATGTTCGACATCTTACTTTGGTGTTGAAAAGGTTGAGGGAACACTAACTGTATGCCAAGTTTAGCAAGTGCCAGTTTTGGTTAGACCAAGTTGCGTTTTTGGGGCACATCATTTCAGCTCAAGGTATTTTGGTGGATCCTCAAAAGATTGCAGCTGTGGAAAATTGGGAGCAACAGTGAACCGTCACTGAGGTGAGGAGTTTCCTTGGTTTAGCAGGGTATTATCGGTGGTTTGTTAAGGATTTTTCTGTGATTGCTTTACCACTGACGAGATTAACGAGAAAAGACGTTAAATTTGAGTGGGATGATAAGTGTGAGCAGAGTTTCCAACAATTGAAGCATTGTCTCACTCATGCACCTGTTTTGGCACTCCCGGACGATAGTGGTGATTTCGAGGTTTATAGTGATGCTTCCTTGAATGGTCTGGGATGTATGTTGATGCAGCATGGTAGGGTGATTGCTTATGCTTCACGACAATTGAAACCTCATGAGTTGAATTACCCTACACATGATTTGGAGTTAGCAGCTATCATTTTTGCGTTGAATTTATGGAGACATTACCTTTATGGAGAAAAATGTAGGATCTTTACAGATCACAAGAGTCTTCAATATCTTTTTACGCAAAAAGATCTTAATCTTCGTCAGCGGAGGTGGTTGGAGTTGCTTAGTGATTATGACTGCACGATTGATTATCACCTTGGTCGTGCAAATGTAGTGGCTGATGCACTTAGCAGGAAGTCTCAGGGCCGCATTAATGCGTTGTATGCGAGTCGTATTCTTCTTCTGGCAGACTTACGTTCTACGGGAGTGAGGTTAGAAACAGAAGATTGAGATATGGCTTTACTTGCAAATTTTCAAGTTAGGCCAATCTTGGTTGATCAGGTACTTGAAGCTCAAGTGGCTGATGGGGAAACTCAGGAATTGATCCAAGCTCGAGATAGAGGAAGGAGGAGAGACCTCAGAGTTCGTGAATCGGATGACATGTTGATGCAAGAGGGTAGAATGTTCGTGCCTAATAATTTGGATTTAAAGAAAGCAATTCTTGATGAAGCACATATCTCGGCTTACGCCATGCATCCAGGAGCTACTAAAATGTATCATACCATTCGACCATTTTATTATTGGCCGGGTATGAAGAGGGAGATAGCTGAGTATGTGAGTAAGTGTGCTGTTTGTCAGCAAGTTAAGGCGGAAAGGAAGAAGCCGTTTGGGTTGTTGCAACCGCTTCCCATTCCAGAGTGGAAATGGGAAAATATTACTATGGATTTCGTGTATAAGCTTCCGCGTACACATAATGGCTTTGATGGCATTTGGGTGATTGTTGATCCGCTTACTAAGTCGGCACATTTTATTCCAATGAGGGAGAAGTATTCTGTGGGCTGATTAGCGGAGTTGTTTATCTCGAAGATTATGAAGTACCATGGTGTCCCTGTGAGTATTGTCTCAGATCGTGATCCACGATTTACATCTAAATTTTGGGTAGCTTTTCAGGAAGCTTTGGGTACGAGACTACTTTATAGTACGTCGTATCATCCTCAGACGGACGGACAGTCAGAGAAGACTATTGAGACTTTGGAGGATATGTTGCGAGCTTCGGTGCTACAGTTTGGTGATGTTTGGCACAAGCGGTTGGATTTAATGGAATTTGCCTACAACAACAGTTTTCATTCGAGTATCGACATGGTACCGTTTGAGGCATTGTATGGTAGATCTTGTCGCACGCTATTGTGTTGGTCTGAGGTTGGAGAAAGAGTCTTAGTGGGTCCGGAGATTGTTGAGGAGACTACTCAGAATGTTCAGGTGATCAAGTCTAACCTGAAGGCAGCCTAGGACAGGCAGAAGAGTTTAGCAGATCAGCATGCTACTGACAGAGTGTATGAGGTTGGCGATTGGGTATTTCTGAAGCTTTCACCATGGAGAGGTGTTGTACGGTTTAGAAAGAAGGGTAAGTTGAATCCCAGGTACATTGGACCATACATGGTCACAGAGCGAGTTGGTGAGGTAGCTTACAGGTTGGAGTTGCCTCCGGAGTTGGCTAGAGTACATAACGTTTTTCACGTGTCTATGCTTCGACATTACGTTGCTGATCCGTCTCACGTGATACCTCCTCAACCCTTAGAAATTAATCCAGATTTGACTTATGACGAGGAACCAGTGACGATACTAGATTGGAAGGAAAAGGTTCTGAGGAACAAGACGGTGAACTTAGTGAAAGTTTTGTGGAGGAATCATTCCGTGGAGGAAGCTACGTGGGAAACGGAAGATCAGATGAGGGATTTGTATCCTCGGTTGTTCCTTGATCACTAGGGGTTGTTGTATGGTTGTTTTGAATTTCGGGACGAAATTCTAATAAGGTGGGTAAGTTGTGACAGCCCGTCCCGAGAATTTTAAAAACGTACGCGCGAAAAGATGATTTTGCCCCTAGTGCGTTTCCTTTACGTTTTGTGGTTGTTTTGGGTTCCTTTTTGGCATGTTTTGGGCCACACACCATAATCTGCACCCACACCCTTTCCCTTGCCCTGTACCCCCTATCCCGAGTTCCATTTCCCTTCCCATTTTCCATACAACGTACGGACACACCCACACACCCATCAAACCTCCACAGATCGAAGAAACCAAGCACATATTCAGGCTCGTGAGGCTTGTAGGAGTCCAACCATACCCATTTCAGGTAAGAATACCTTCGTTTTCACGTCGAACTCACGATGCCCGATTTTGGTACTGTTCATGCACACGTGATTTCTCACGTTTTAGGGAATTTCAAGCTTGTAGGAAGCTTGGTGAGGTCCCTAGGAGGCTCGGGGTGGTTCGTTTGAAGGTTTTGGACGTCGGGATCACGAGTTTCGAGGTTGGCCGGAGTTGGGGTGATTTTCCAGGTGAGATTTTGTGGATTTTAGCACTTGAAAGTGGTATGATTGTGTTCCTCTCGTTGAAGCTTCATTTTGGTACCAATTTTGTGAAATTTGGTTGAAAAACGAAGAAGATAGGACGATTTGAAAATTTCCCGGTTTTCCGGCGCCGGAGGCTCGCCGGAGAAGACGACGGAATATTCCGTCAAATCTGACGGAATATTCCTGACGCCGTTGACGGAATCTGTTAGGGATAACGGAATATTCCTAACGGCGTCAACTGACGCCGTCAGCGTGCCAGGCACGTGCCTGCGCGTGGCCAGCGCGTGGGGGCGCGTGCGGTGGTGAAAAATTATTTTAAAAATATGGGGATGTTCCTGAGGTTGAGTAGATCACGTTGGTGTATTCATACACCCCATTTGAGCATTGTATGAGAAGTTATTTCTAAAGGTTGGTTATGTGCTTTAAAATTAACGTTTTTGTAGTTGTTTCGCATATAGGTGATACCTATCCCGACGACGAGCGTGGTCACTCGAGGCAGGGGGGCTACGACTCTTCCACATACCAGTGAGTGGGCTTTTGGTTTTCCGTATATACCTATATACTTATATTTTCCCAGAAATTGATTGAAATGTTTATTCGTTTATATGCCATGCATTATATTACCGTTGTTTATGCATCGTTAGTTGCATTATTAGTTGTTTATATATATGCATATTTGGTGCTGCGGACACACAGGTAGGTGCCAGGTAAGTGTTATTCATGTTTACATTCAGTAGTGATTCGAGATGCTTAGAGAGCTTATAACCCGCACCCCTGGTGTTAGTGCTCCCGCCCAGAGTTGGGCACAGTCCTTCACTTGATGTTCACCTCCCGCACCACACGCTCAGCTTGGATCCAAGTTAGGTGCACAGTCCTGTCCTACAGACTACTCTAGGTGGTTCCAACTCGTAGGTGACCCGCGATTATTCGCCCAGCCTTCACGTGATCGTAGCACTTGAGCGTTTATATGTATTACACCCAGGCCTGTCATACATACCACTTTTGGTGGTTCCGACTCGTGTGCAGGTCTGAGATTGAGATTTGAGCTTTAGATTCAGCCGTACAGGTCACGTTAGGTGACTCCGGCTGACAGTTTATATGATAGTGATATGATTATACCTGAGCACTTGCATTTTATTCTGAGGTTTTGGCATGGCATATTCTTGAGCATGATTGGTGTGTGTATATATATATATATATATATATATCTATTTTCTGGGAAGTATACAGGTTTTACGGCGTGGGGTTGGAACTTAATTATTAAATGGTTTTCGAAAAGCTTTGTTTTGCGCCCCTCCAGGTTCTAGTTGACTAGCAGGTTTGGTGGTTTCCCAGAGGATTTTCCCGGCATTTCTAACAGACGATCACCAGCGTAGGACCACCTTCGGGTGTACCCTTGTTGTGACATTTTCTTTTGGACTGCTTTAGGCCTTGTGCTCTGAACTTAGCGTCACACTTGCTTGCACTCATTATGACTTTATGTAAAACCAGTTTTTATTTATTCGTATTACTATTTCCATTATTGTTTTTTTTTAGCGTCCGCACTGTGCACATGGCTACGTTACTTCCACGTGACGGCCAGCATGCCCTGATCTCGATCGGGGTGTGTCATTTTGGTTGTTATTTACTAGTATGGATTAGATGAGCATAATTTGAATTGCTAAGAGAAAATGGAATGCATAATATTTATAAGCATTTATGTTAAGTTAACAATATTAAATATAACCTAAACTTATAATATTTAGGAATATAAGAATATATTATGTTAAATTATTTTCTTTTTTTTGCACTCTAATTGTTATTTTAATTTGTTGTTATTTTGATAACTTTTGGTTGTTATTTGCTAGTATGGATTAGATGAGCATAATTTGAATTGTTATGAGAAAATGGAATGAATAATATTTATAAGCATTTATGTTAAATTAACGATATTAAATATAACCTAAACTTATAATATTTAGGAATATAAGAATATATTAATTAATTTTTTTTTGCACTCTAATTGTTATTTTAATTTGTTGTTATTTTGATAACTTTGATAACTTTTGGTTGTTATTTATTAGAATGGATTAGATGAGCATAATTTTGATAACTTTTTGTTGTTATTTTAATTTTTTTTTACTATAATAGGTGTTGAAAATTAAAAGATTGCAATCGTGATAGAGTTCAAGGGGTGAAAGATAGAAATTGAAAATTCTGATAGTTATGCCTACATGATAGGGATTGAAAGATTGTAGGCATCTTAGTGTCAACGTAATATTTTGCCTTCGTAAAGTGGTAAAACATGGACAAGAGTTGGTTGACAATACCCCGAAATTTTGAAGCGTATACAACTGGAATTAATTTGTTTTTGGATCAAGCAGTTGCAAATGGTGTTGGTCCTGATAAGTTTAGATGTCCTTGCAAAAGATGTTGTAATCGATATACTTTTGTTAGGAACACTGTTGTTGAACATCTCATAATGTATGATATGGATAAAGATTATAAAAACGCTTGTTGGCGACATCATGGCGAGCAAAACATTGGAGAGCAAAATGAGGCAATTGGAGAAGAAGAAACAGGAGATGAGGTGATTGGCATGCATGATTTTCTTAATGATGTATTTGTCCAACCATTAACAGAAGAAGGTGTTGGGCCATCTACTGAACCCCCTATTGGGGAAGGGCGTCCAGAAAAGGTGCAGACTTTTTTTAAGTTACTTGAAGAGGCAGATCAAGATTTGTGGCCAGGTTGTAAGGAGTTTAAGAAATTGGAAGCAGTTGTAAGACTGTATCATATCAAGTGTTTAGCGGGAATGCCTGATGAGATCTTCACCACTTTACTAGAGTTAATTAAAAGAATGTTGCCTGAAGGGGATTGTTTGCCTGAATCCTGTTATAAGGCAAAAAAACTTATAAATGACTTGGGTCTGTCGTATGTGAAAATTGATGCATGTCCCAATGATTGCATAATCTATTGGAAAGATACTTCAGATTTGACCGTGTGCTTAGTTTGTGGTAAATCAAGATATAAAATTACCAATGCAGAGGATAGCTCGAGGAAAAAGGTCGCAGCTAAGGTTATGTGGTATTTTCCTTTAAAACCACGATTGCAACGATTTTTTATGTCGAAGCATATGGCTGAACATATGAGGTGGCATGCAACTGAATGTCCTAAGGATGAGTTTATGAGACATCCTTCAGATTCTCCAGCATGGAAGCATTTGGATAATTTATATCCGGATTTTGCGTCAGAAATTCGAAATGCCCTATTAGGGTTGGCCAGTGATGGATTTAATCCCTTTGGGAAAATGAGGAATGATCATAGCACATGGCCTGTGGTGCTTTCTGTTTATAATTTGCCACCTTGGATGTGCATGAAGCAACCAAATTTGTTGTTGTCTCTGTTAATACCAAGACCGCACAGTCCTGGTAAAGAGATTGATGTATAGATGCGTCCATTGATTGACGAGCTGAATGAGTTGTGGGAGGTGGGCATTCCCACTTACGATGCGTATTCCAACCAAAGTTTTACGATGAAGGCTGCCGTGTTATGGACTATAAGTGATTTTTCGGCTTATGGAATGTTGTCAAGATGGAGTACACATGGCTATAAAGCTTGTCCACATTGCATGCATGATAAAGAATCTATTTACTTGCCAGCGAGTCGGTTATATGGGGCATCGAAGTTTTCTTGAAGATAATCATAGGTTTCGAAGGCAAACCATCACTTTTAATGGTCATCGAAAGCATCGTAGTGCACCAAGGCAGTGGACTGGTTTACAATGTCTCGAACAACTTTCTACATTGAGATTTACTTTTGGAAAACCAAACAAATATGCTTCAGTTGGGCAACGCAGAAGAAGAACTTCGAGCAGTACAAGTAGTAAAAGTCAGTGAAAGAAGAAATCTATTTTTTATGAACTACCTTATTGGAGGCATCTGTTGATTAGACACAATCTTGATGTTATGCATATCAAGAAGAATATATGTGACAATGTGGTGGGAACATTGCTAGATATAGAAAAGTCTAAAGATGGATTGGCTGCACGTGCATATCTTGAATTCTTGAACATAAGACATAGTCAACACCCACGTAGAGAAGGAAATAGAACATTTCAACCTCCAGCATTGTTCACATTGAAAAGAGAAGAAAAAACTGCGTTTTGTAAAGTGTTGTCCACTATTCGGGTCCCCGATGGATATTCATCAAATCTGTCGCAATGTGTGCACGTGAATGAATGAAAAATACATGGGTTGAAAAGTCACGATTGCCATGTTTTAATGCAGCAGTTACTCCCGCTTGCAATATGCCCGGTTTTGCCTAAAGCTGTTACTATGGTTTTATTAGAGTTGAGTGCAATTTTCAGACAGTTATGTAGTAAGAAGGAGTCTGAGGAAGGATTTAAGTAACTGAAATTCAAGAATTGCCTTGACATTATGTCATGATGATCAATGAAAATTGAAGATTTTGTAAAAAGAATAAAATGCAAGCTTTGAGTTATATTGGCAAGGTTTAAACTTTTGAGAAATGCTCATCTAATCCATTCTAGTAAATAACAACCAAATGTTATCAAAGTTATCAAAATAACAACAAATTAAAATAACAATTAGAGTGCAAAAAAAATTAATTTAACATAATATATTCTTATATTCCTAAATATTATAAGTTTAGGTTATATTTAATATTGTTAATTTAACATAAATGCTTATAAATATTAATCATTCTGTTTTCTCATAACAATTCAGATTATGCTCATCTAATCCATACTAGTAAATAACAACCAAAAGTTATCAAAATAACAACAAATTAAAATAACAATTAGAGTGTAAAAAAAATTAATTTAACATAATATATTCTTATATTACTAAATATTATAAGTTTATGTTATATGTAATATTGTTAATTTAACATAAATGCTTATAAATATTATTCATTCTGTTTTCTCATAACAATTCAGATTATGCTCATCTAATCCATTCTAGTAAATAACAACAAAAAATTATCAAAATAACAACAAATTAAAATAACAATTACAGTGTAAAAAAAATTGATTCAACTTAATAAATTTATTTATTAAAATATTCTATGAGATAACATAACTGATTATTTTTAAATTTTGGGTTAAACTTTTTTATTTTTTTTGTTTTTGTTTTTATCCTTGTTCCCTTTTTTTTGTAACTTAAAACTTTTTTTTTTTATGTTGGGTGGGAATTTTCCCGGTTTTTTTGCACGGGGAAATGGGTTGGAAGACCTTTGTTAGTCACTGTCATGTCAAGTCAGGCTTACTTTGGTTTTAACCGATGCAAAATTATTCACTTTCGAGACTACCTGCTACAATGGTCTTTCTGTCAGAGACACTACACAAATTTGTTCTTATTTCGACACAAACTTGTTCTTATTTCGACGCTATGAAAATATGTCAGGCTAACGTCGGTTTTAACCGACGCAATGTGAACTTATTTCGACGCTACTTACCTTTCAGTGAAAACTATGTCAGGCTTTCAGTCAAAAGTATGTCAGGCTACGTTGTGATGGGGTGAGTCAGATATAGTGTTGGTTTTAAGCGACACAAATTTGTTCTTATTTCGACGCTATGCAAACTAACGTTGGTTTTAACCCGCGCACTAGGACCTTATTTCGACGCTATGCAAGATAACGTCAGTTTTAACCGACGCAATGGTCTTCCAGTGAAAAGTATGTCAGGCTTTCGGTCAAAAGTATGTCAGGTTACATGTGTCTAGGTCGAGTCAGACCTTGTGTCGGTTTTAACCGACGCAATGTGTTCATATTTCGACGCTAAGTTTTTATCCATATTTAATCTTCTTTATTTTCCATCACTTCCGTGATTCCACTTCTCTCTCTCGTTTTATCCCTCTCTTTCCCCCATTTCTGGCTTACTCTTTCCCCCATTTCAGCCATATTCCTTCTCCTTCCATTAAATTTTGCTATGGATAATTCTCGTGAAGATCAACGTTCTGAGGAACTTCATTTGGAAGAGGACGAGGGTGATGCTGGTTCTTTTTTGAATTGTTATTAATCTCAGTTTTTATTTTTATTTTTTTGTGTGTTTGAACTATTATTATGCCTAAACTGAAAATATACATTTGTTTCCTGGTTTTTAATTGTGTTTTTGTATTAACAAGGTACATCTCAACGAAGGCGTGGACCCTTAATTCCTAAATGGACGAAACAGCTTTGTTCGTTTGATTCGTCCGGAAAATGCATTAGTGATAATGCTAGTGCTTTTTCAAAACATGTAGCAGCGGAGGTTAGGGACTATAAAAATCTCCCGTTGGAGAAAGATTGGCGTAAGGTTACGGAAGAAGATAAGGAAGCTTTCTGGAATAGAATAAAGGTATAGGTGTTTTTATTTTTAGTTGAAAATAGAAGAATAAGTCAATGATTGTAATAATAATTGACTAGCGTGATTTTTTTTGTTTTTTGTTTTTATGGATGTAGGGAAATATTTTTTTTGAAGATGCAGATATAGTAAAAATGCCTTTGATCCGTCATATGACGCTTAAGATTGCGGAGTATGCGCACAAAGAGTTTAGAAATAAGTTAAAAAAAAAGTATTATCCTAAAAGAGCAAAAGAGGTGCGCAGCGAGCCTCCTCCTGATGTGATTCCTGCCCAGTGGGATGATTTGTTGGCATATTGGAATAGAGACAAAACAAGGGTAAACCTCACATGATTTATTTCATTATAACTTTAAAGTTGCCTAATATAATCTTTTTTTTTCTTTTTTTTTTCCAGGACGTTGCTGAAAAAAATAAGATTAATCGGGGATTGAAATCAATGAACCATACTACTGGTACAAAATCCTTTGCAAGAGTGCGGGAAGAATATGTATGGATTGTACATTTTGAAGAAATGATTAATTTTAAATAATCATATTTATTTTTAGTATGAGGTTTGCTTAAAGTTGTTTGTATGAAATTTTATTTTTGATAAAGCGGAAGAAGCATGGGAAAGAAGCAGATCCTGTAACCTTTTTTCGTGAATGTCATACATGAAAAGATAAAACGTGGATTGATGAAACATCGGAGCGTACAGGGGTAATTGATTTTTTCGTGTTAGTATTTCATTTTATTAATTTTTATTATCTATAGCTTATTTTTCTGTTTTACGATTGAATTTTTGTTTTTAAAAATTGTAATGCAAGGCAACAATGGAGAGCAATCTGCAAACGTTGATTGAGTTAGGCCAAGAGGATAATGAAGATCTTAGGACCCAAGTTTATGTTGATACTATGGGTCCTGAGAGGCATAATAAAGTCAGAGGATACGGTCATGGTGTGACTCCTGATATGGTGTCCTATGCATTTTCTTCATCTTCTACATCAATTTCCTCTAGGAGATCATCTAAGAGTTCAATGGCGTTGCTGATGACTCAAAATAATGAGTTGAAAATGAGGGATGAAAATAATAATAAACGGATTTCGAACCTAGAGAACAAGCAAAATCAGTTGTTTGCATGGTTTTTTCAAAGATTTCAGCCACAACCACCGTATAGCCCGGGAACCCAACAATTAGGCCAGAGTCAGCCTCCTCAACAGTCGGGCCAAAGTCAGCCTCCCCCTGCATATTCGTATGCTGGCCATAATCAGCAACCTCCATATCCTATGTATCTGATGCCTACGCAGCCCATGCCATACATGCAGCAGCCGTCCATGCCATACATGCAGCAGCCGCCTTATCAAGTGCCAGTATATCAACCTGAGATGGCTGCTCCTAGTGGATTTTATCCTGAAGTTCTAGTTGGGGGGTTTTCTGGAATGCTTGCGGGTGTTGGATTTGATGTGGACTTGTCGAGGATTTTTGGATCAGATGGAGGATCTCAAGGGGGAGGATCTCAAGGAGAAGGTTCTCAAGCAGAAGGATCTGGACGACGTTCAGGCGCAAATTCGATTGGGTAGTTTATTTGGTTCATTTTCTTGTCGGTTAAATATGACACTTTAATCGTTCTATCTTTTTGTTTTTTTATGTTATGTTTGTAATGTCGGATTTAGTGTTTGTTACGACGGATGACTTTTTGTATTTTATGTGGAATGTTAGATGTACAGTTTGGCACTACTGTTCTTGTTATTTATTTTCATTAATGTTTATTTAGATCTTAAAATTTATTATTTTGATTATATAATTTATTTTAGTTGGAATTAATTGAAATTGCATGCAGTTGTCCATCTATTTTTATTATTATTAACAAAGATAGTGTCGGTTAAGACCGTTACTAGATTTTATATTTTATTTATTTAATTGTTATCTAACGTCGGTTTAAGGGATATTTAATTTATTTAATTTTATTACAATGTCGATTAAAAGCGACAGTAGGTTGTATATTTTACAATTAAATTACTGATGCACGTGTAACTATACGTCGCTTTAAACCGACGTTAAAGTTAGTGTCGCTTTAAACTGACGCAGTGTAGTGGCGGATTAAGCCCAAAAAGCGACACTGAAGCCCTTTCGCGACGATAGCAATAGTGTCGCTATTCCAATGCGACATTACATTGTTTAATGTCGGATTTGTGCCAAATTTCCGACAGAAATTTGATTTCTCATCGGTTTTTCCTCCGCCGATGATAGCATATATTGTAGTAGTGATACAAATTAACGTTGTTCTAATCAACTAGTCTATATACATGTATGCATTCACCCTCTCCTTTATTGAACAAAAAAACAACATTAGTTGGACTAAATCCAGACTTGCACTAAGACAAGTGCATAGACAAGAGGAGACTCCATCCCCTTAATTTAGATGAATTTATTGTGTAACTATCTTGTCATTTGTAAAGGAAAAAAGTAGTACCCAAGAAAATTAAAGAACCAAGGAGGAGTAAAATATATCCATTCCTTAGAAGTCCTACATCAGACATGCATAACTATTATAAATGGTTATATGAAAACTCAAAAAATAAACTTACTCGTACACAGGAAGCTCTACTCGAGTGAAAAGACCGTCTCCGGAAAATTTTCGAGACTCAAAAGCTGCTGCACAGACATTTTAGTTCATATACAAATTAAATATTTGTGGATCAGGATTTTGGATTCAGTACGTTTGTTGTGTGTTTAGTTTAATTTCATAAGAACAGTTACAAATCATCACCGTCACAATTTTCCTTTAAATCTCTTTTTCGGTTTTCAGACAAGATTTGTTCTAGATAAATCATAAACTTTGGCACCATTATCTCATTTAACTTCAATAAATGTGTTTTCTGACAAGACACTTTCCTTTTAGAGGAAAGTTTTTGGTGAACATATATTTAATCTCAATAGTCTCTTAAACAATAAATGTGTATTCATTAGTCAAGCCGATTAAAATAGTGTGTTCACTGGCTTCTTTGATTTAAGTTTGAATTCTCTTCCCGACATTACTGTGATTTAGAACATCTCATTGTCAAAACTGAACGCGTAAAAACGAAACAATTGACATATACGCATACAATACGTTCGATGAGGGCCTCCAGGCCATGACAGTTCTCCTAGTCAGTTTTTGTTCATCATTTGCTCAACATATACAAATCAGCAAATAGGAAAAGAACAATACTGCATTCCAATATAGATGGCCAAGATATAAATAATACGGAACTGGAGTCATTGACAACCTGGTAGGCTAGTATCAGGGATGGGCAACGGTTATGGCGGGCGGGTAACCATTATTATTTACCCATAACCGTTTATGCTCATACCTTGCATAACTGTTTACCCATTGGGTAATTGCCTAAACGGTTATACTCATACTCATAACCGTTTATAAATGGTTAACCATACTTATAACTGCATACCTATTTAACCGCAACCATTTAATACCCGTTTACCCATTTACCCTTTTTAAACCCGTTTAACCTTTTTCTTTTACCCCTTTTTTACCCGTCTACATGTTTTTTAACAACTTGAAAATGAAAAAAAAAAAATTTCATATTTATTTTTTTATTTTTTTTACAATTAAACACTTTATAGGTACATTCATCATACATTTCCATATTTTAATTTTTTAAGTCCTTATACCATTTCAATAATTGAAATAATAGTTTACGAACGATATTTTTAACTGTTACCTGTCACATCTCGGCCCGGGGCGGATCACTTCCCGGACCCGCTCCACCACCGTAGCACGATATTGTCCGCTTTGGGCTTACCATTCCCTCACGGTTTTGTTTTTGGGAACTCACGAGCAACTTCCCAGTGGGTCACCCATCATGGGATTGCTCTAGCCCTCTTCTCGCTTAACTTCGGAGTTCCTACAGAACCCGAAGCCAGTGAGCTCCTAAAAGGCCTCGTGCTAGGTAGAGATGGGAATATACATATAAGGATCACTCCCCTGAGCGATGTGAGATGTCACAATCCACCCCCCTTAGGGGCCTGACGTCCTCGTCGGCACATACGCAACCAGGGTTAGGCTCTGATACCAAATTGTCACATCCCCGCCCGGGGCGGACCACTTCCCGGGCCTGCTCCACCACCGTAGCACGATATTGTCCGCTTTGGGCTTACCATTCCCTCACGGTTTTGTTTTTGGGAACTCATGAGCAACTTCCCAGTGGGTCACCCATCATGGGATTGCTCTAACCCCCTTCTCGCTTAACTTCGGAGTTCCTACAGAACCCGAAGCCAGTGAGCTCCCAAAAGGCCTCGTGCTAGGTAGGGATGAGAATATACATTTAAGGATCACTCCCCTGGACGATGTGGGATGTCACAATCCACCCCCCTTAGGGGCCCGACGTCCTCGTCGGCACACCACGACCAGGGTTAGGCTCTGATACCAAATTGTCACATCCCGGCCCGGGACGGATCACTTCCCGGGCCCGCTCCACCACCGTAGCATGATATTGTCCGCTTTGGGCTTACCATTCCCTCACGGTTTTGTTTTTGGGAACTCACGAGCAACTTCCCAATGGGTCACCCATCATGGGATTGCTCTAGCCCTCTTCTCGCTTAACTTCGGAGTTCCTATGGAACCCGAAGCCAGTGAGCTTCCAAAAGGCCTCGTGCTAGGTAGAGATGGGAATATACATGTAAGGATCACTCCCCTGGGCGATGTGGGATGTCACAATACACCCTCCTTAGGGGCCTGACGTCCTCGTCGGCACATACGCGACCAGGGTTAGGCTCTGATACCAAATTGTCACATCCCGGCCCGGGGCGGATCACATCCCGGGCCCGCTCCACCACCGTAACACGATATTGTCCTCTTTGGGCTTACCATTCCCTCACAGTTTTGTTTTTGGGAACTCACGAGCAACTTCCCAGTAGATCACCCATCATGGGATTGCTCTAGCCCCCTTCTCGCTTAACTTCGGAGTTCCTACGGAACCCGAAGCCAGTGAGCTCCCAAAAGGCCTCATGCTACGTAGGGATGAGAATATACATTTAAGGATCACTCCCCTGGGCGATGTGGGATGTCACATTACCAATGAAGGTAATATAATATTTGCTAAGTATTTTTGGGTTACGAAAATTGTTTAGAAGACAGTATTCTTGGGTTATTTAACCCATAATGTAAAGTATTAACATAATATATATATATATATATATATATATATATAATGAGCTACATTATATTATAATTAGCTATATAAACCATGCACTATAGTCAATAACATTGATCTAAGTTTTGGCCAATAGAGAACATGGTTTGTGTTAATTTTACATATATAAAATAAATGGGTAAACGGTTACCTGTTTATAACCGCGGTTAATACTCATAACCATCCATTTAAAATTCACGGGTAAACGGTTATACTCATAACCGTTTATTTATCTAAATGATTACTCATAACCATAACCGTAAAGTTTAAATGGATGGGTAACCATGGTTACCCAAAACCGCTAGTATTTTGTCCATCCGTAGCCTGGTATACATGCATGTGGCTAACAGGGTGGTGTAATTTTAACATATAAACACACTGTTTTAATTAATTAGTATAATTAGAAAGCTAAAGTTGTCAATCATGTTTTAAATTCAATGAAGAAACAACCTGTGTAGATAAACAACCGTAACTTAGGTAACTCAATCCTCCAAATCATTAAATCTTCCACACATAGATCGAAAACTAGTAGCTACTGTAGAACTTCGCATGTATGCAGCAATGCAAGCAGTAGTCGTAATAGAAAAGATCGATTTGTAGAAATTTGATTGCATATCAACGAGCAAGAGCTCCGCATAGTGCCTTGGTGTGTTAAGTGCATAAAAAAATGGACGGGTACTCGTTGAGGTTTTCAATAGGAAAAACGTGCATGTAGCGCGGTGAATATACCCGTGTTCCTATCTCTATTAATCCAGGTGTATGTAAGCCATTATCAGAGTTCAGAGACTCAATATATGTTATTAAACGTACAGTCGGCAGAAACTATAGAATTTCGCATGTCTGCAAGCATAGTTGTATAAACTAAAAAAAACACAGAACATTTGATGGCAGATCAACGGACAAGCCACTTCGTGCCTTGGTGTGTGTTCATTACACACATACATGAACGGGTGGTGTGGAGTCTAAAATAATCCCAAAAATTCTAAAGGTGACACGTGAACTTTTGCCCGTGAAAGATAAGATTGCCCTCATTAAATGGGCAAGTTTCTCAATGCTCCCATGCGCAGCTCACACCCTAAAGGTCCCTACAGCTGAATACGACTGCTCACAGCTCATCTGCCATTGACAAGGAAAAGTCAAAGCATTAAAGATAATGATTAATTACCCAAATCTTATCTTTAATACATTCCTAATTGAAGATTAACTTTATTCAAGTAAGTAATCCCTATTTAATTTAATTAGGATAATTACTTCATTATCTCAAAATATAATTTCCTATTTAATATCTTGAGAATATTCCTCCATAAACCTTAGCCAATAGGATGTTGTCATGTGTAGGGCAAAACCCTAACACTATGGCCCCTCTCCTCCTATATATACCCTTTATTCTACCAAATTTCGGTAAGCTTTTTTACCTTAAAAAGCCCTAAACACTTTACTTTTCTCAGATAAACTAACTTAGGCAGCAGAGATCCATTGGCCTAACCCTCCCCCACCTCGTGGGTGTATGAGACTTAGGTCCTTGATCAAAGGTGTTTATTGTTTTGCAAGTGCATTTTCATCAAAGCTAGAGACGACAGAAATTTGCATCGACAAATGCTTCGTTGAGGAGTCCAACAGAAACTTGTATGAAACGGGTGCATATATCCATGCGTATATCCTATTGAATGATGAGTATTTAATTTATTATCCGAGTTCAAGGGCCGGAAACAATATATTGAACGTGCAAAAGACAGCAAGCATATATGTTGCTCACGCTCTAATCAATCACAACCAGCTACAAATTAAACCAACAACGTCCAACCCTTTTTCATTTTTTTCATGCAATACCTGTAATAATCCCAATGCCAAGCCAAGTGCATATACACACACACACACATATATACATATATGTGTGTATATATTTGAACGTAAGGTGCCCAGATCACACGTGCATGATGCATGCAAGGATATATGCAGGCATTCATACTACAATATTATGAAGTCAAAAGATAAAACTAACCCAAATAAAAATAACAATGAAGGAAAAATATATATGCAAAATCATAACTAGATGAGATTAAACAAGTTAATTAACAACAAAGCACCGAAATTCGAAAGGGCGGACTCCATTTCTGTGTTCTCTCTAAATTGCTTGATCATCATCGTCATCCTACAAATAAATACAACAAAACAAAACACAGAGATAATATTATCACCACCAACAGATTCTAGAGAGAGAGAGAGAGAGAGAGAGAGAGAGAGATCTAGAGAGAGAAAGAGTCACGGTTGCGTGATTTGGTTTCGATCCTCACTCGCCACCTTCAGACTCACTCACTCAATATTCACGAATCATGCACTTTTGCTTCGAGAACTCCCGACTTCTTTTTTACTACCAACCGCTACAATAGCTGACGTGGACCGAAACCGGCATCCATCCAATCTTGCTGTGCCACGTCTCCACCCCACGCAAACACCCCTACGCCCTATCGGATCGTAGTCCTACCACAAGCACTGTCACATCTGAATCCATTTCGCCAGTTGCGTCGGGTTTACAATCCCCGGAATGTGGGCCCCATCCGTCTTCATTAAGCTCGCCACCTCAGAGTAACTCTCCTGCACTGCGCCCGTACCAGCTCCTTGTCCGGATTCGATCGGCTTCCCCGCCAGCGGAACTGCCTCTTCTCCAGCCGGGTCGAGCTTCTGACCGAACAGTGTGCCCTTGGTTAAATACTCGTACGCCATGTAGCCGGCCAGAAGTCGATTGGACGACGGCGCCGAAGATGTCGTTTTGCTCGAAGCCTTTGGAGCCGAAGATTTGCTCGGAGCCTTTGGAAACGTCGTTGTGCTTGGAGCCTTTGGAGCCTTCGGAGCCGGTTGTTTAAAGCCGTTCGATGAGCTCTCCTTTCGCTTTCTGGACGGGACAGGTGGCAGAATCCTACGGCCGTGGTTTTGCTGGAAACTCATCGTCTAAGCATTATTTTCAAAACTCCATGCCACGTCAGCAAACGAATTTCGAAATGGAAAATCCTCCAGCGGATAAAACCGGCAATTGGAAATTTGTTGTCGGGGGCAACAGAAAAAAACCAGGGTACCGGGCACCTTTTGGAAACGTCGGGGTGGGGATTTGTGGTGGTAGAAATGTAATTTCACAAAAGGAGTTTTAGAGAAAGAAAAGGAAAATTCAGATTTAAAAAAAAAGATAAATAATAAATAAAAATGGTAAATTACGAAATGAAAGGAGGGGTTTGGGATTGGGGTGGGTTAGGCTAGAGGTTGCAGCTGGACAGATTAAATCGGATCTGGATAGCTGTTCCCCGAATCGAATCGTGGAGACGGATCAGATTGCATGCACGGAGGAGTGAGAGGAGGGGCCGCCGTAATACGGCGGAGAATGGGCGGATGCGGCGGTTGAGAACACACAAAAGAAGGGGAGGAGGACGGATGATTGGGGATTATAGAGGATGGGGGGCGAGACAAAGGGCGTGATTCATGTATTTATATGAATTTTGATAGTGCATATGCCCCAGATTTTAAGGGAATTAACTTAAATGCCATTGTGAGTTTCAAATGACTAAAATTCTCTTAAATTTGTAATTGGAATTCTGTAGTGTCTGAGTATGGGCCGCCAGATTTGGTCATGGCTGCTGAACGAAGGTATGGGCCGTCGATTTATTATACTTTCCTAGCAAGGAAAATGCGACCATACCTATATATCTACGGCTAATGTTACACAGTCTAAATTTGTAGACAAAATTTTAAAAATTAAAATATATGAAAGTTGATGATTGGTTTATAAGTTAAACGTTGATAAACATGCTCATTCATATTGGTCACATATCATTTAATTTGTAAATTTTGACTCTAAATTTGGTCTCGCTAGTATTGTTCTAAATTTATATAACTGCTAAGCACAATTGCCCGCACATAGGAGAAAATTTTCAGTTTGTCAAAAACATGACCTGGTATACCAAGTGTCACACTATAAGTAGTTAAATGCTAAAAAAAAAAAAAAAAAATTCAACTACTTTATTATGACATTATGTGTACCAAACCTATTCCCAACCCACTAAAAGAATCTCTCTACGACAAGAGTTTGTCCGCTAAAGTTGTAATTGAGTTTCTTAACGTGTGAAGGTCATGTTTGCCTAAAAAAAATTGATTTGCAAGAAAAGGGTATTATTTTCATCCATTAATTATTTCAACAATTAATGATTTTTTTTAAGACTCTCTTCAATCCTGGGCTAAATGCCAAAATTTCCCCCCTATTTCCCCTCCAAACCCAACCCAACCCAAGTCAAATCTTTGAGCTAAAAATCAAATGCCAAATGAGGGCCAAATTCCCCCCAAGAAATAGCCTAGAAACGAGTGGACTCTCCCTTTCCTAGCCCACTCTCGGTTTGGTCACTCGCGCCACTCGCTCCACGCGAGCATTAGCCTTCAGCGCCCGACAGGGTGGGACCCATTGTCAGGTCTGCTGTCGGAAGCAATTATGAGCCCAACAACTCTTTTGTTCATCGGACGGTTGGCATTATTGGACCGTTGGTTGATCCAACTGTCTACAGTCAAAATTTTTTTTTTACAATGTTATTTTAAAATACATTGAATCCAACGGCTGAGATCGAATATAATTAAATCTAACGTTAAAAAAAAGATCTAATTGCCCAAATTTAAATCCAACGGCTAAAATAATTAAAAAAAATTGAATGCTTGCTTTGTGGAAAAATTTAGTGATTTTTCAATATTTATCAGAATTTAAATATTATTATTAAAATATTCATAAAATTAATTTACAATAGTCTACATAATTATTTTTTAAAAAAGGTTAATTTAAGAAAAAAAATTAGCCTAAGTTCATTTTTCAATAATCCCGGGCTAAAATTTTAGGCTAAAAGGGTTGGAGCAGAAAAGTTGTTGCTAGGCTAAAAAAATTTGGTTTTTAGCCCAAAGGTTAGAGAGGTCTAAAGGTGGGTTTACAGTAATTTTGGATATGGCATGCTTAAAAGGGAAGGCTTGTTTATCTCATACCCCATTGATTCCCATTGATTATGGTTCATATTACTTCCCACATCAATTCATGACTCTAAAATATGATTAATAACCACTCACTTGGGCGACCATTGTTAGAAATATAAATGGTTGGGTACCAAAAGTTACAAGCAAAAAATAAGAACTTGGCTAGGGTACATGCATTTATTTAATATATCCATCATCTAATGGTCATATTTGATATTTTCTCATCTTTTTATTGCATATTTGACCGTCAGATGCCAAACGTATAACATAAATGCATGTATAATAGCAGTCCCTCTTAATGGGATAAATGTCATTTAGTCTTTTATCGTTATTGTCTTCTTCTTTAGTAGATGCCACAAATTCTTCAAAGTTTTTTAGTAGTTGGTCCAATGAAGAAGGCCTAAGATTTATGGTGCCGTTTGATATGTGGAATGAGACGGAACATACTCGTCCCATGTTTGATACGCCAAGTTGTTCGGGATGCGCTGTCCCATGAAATGATTTTTAGTCATTTTGTTTGTTCCACCATCCCTCTTGGACCGAATTGCTCTAGCCATGGAACACAAAATTATAAATTTTTTGGACAACAATACCCCTTCTCTTTTTCATTAATTCCACTGTCTACCCTCCCTCCTTCTCCCATAGCCTCTCTCTCTTCTACCCTCCCTCTCTCCTATAGCTTCCTCCTCCTCCACCATAAACCCAGCAAACCCATCCGAACCTAACCCCACCTTCCTCTAACCGCCTCCCTGCTAGTCCCACGACGAGATTGTCGCTAGCGATGCCCAGGACTCGCATATCAAGCACCTCCGAGCCTTTTCTGACGACGATGAGGCTGTTGAAAAAGTCGTCCAAGCGCCACAAGCACCGCCACCACCACTGCTGCCATCGTCACCGTCACAGCAGCAAAAAGCGCGAAGAGGAGACCAAGGCAGTCATTGACGATGTCGAAGCTTCTCCACCGCCTCCTGTTCAGTCCCTTCGCACTCCACCTTCTTCTCCGTCGTCGCCACCATAGCCAGGCGGTTATTGTAAGCCCAGGGAGGACGACGACGACGCTGCAGAAATTGATTAAAATGAATTTGAGGGAGTTGGGATTTTTGGTGGGCTAAGGGACAATGAGGGAGGAATTGGAAAATGGGTACTTTGAGTGAGTTGGGTTCGGAGGAGAGGAAAACGGGATGGAGATGGTGACTGAGTTGTCGACGACTAAGAAGATTTTGCGGCAAAAATGGCTGATCTGGGTGAAGAAGAAGATGACGGCGTGGGTTGATCCGAATTGGGAAATTGGGTTTTCATCTGAAAAGTTGAAAATAAGGGTTTGGAATGAGAATATTCGATTTTTTTTTTAAATTTTTTTTATGCACGTGGGTAAATTAGTTATTTCGAGCTCGTTTGGTTGTACTTTTGAAATAGTCAAATCGCTTCCTAATGAGTAAAAGCGCTTTAGTTTTAAAAAATGGTCATTTGGCAAATATTTTAAAAAAGCTTTTAATTAGAAGTAGAATCACTAATAAGCATTTTCTAAGAAGCACCTACGAGTTGCTTCCTCCTAAAGTGCTAGAAAACAAGGGAAGCACTTTGCTCCCATTAATGAAATTTTTTCAATTCCCGAATTATCCCTATTTTTTTAATTTGCAAAGTCTAAAATGCCATTACACTTGAAAAAAACATCAAAATTGCCATCACCAATTTTTTCTAGGTTTGCATGTTAAAAACCCAAAAGTCTTTTTATTTTCATAATATTTTGGTGGCTGGAGAAGTCATCTTGGTCTCCATCTCTTCCTCTCCATCTTCCCCAAATCTCTCTGAATCTCCATAGCCTGAAATTCTTGTGGAGGTATGTTTGTTATTTCTTTTCTTAAAATTTGTATCTAGTGTGTGAATTTGATTGTTGATGTTATTTTTATCAAAATTGTTGTGAATTTTGAACTACACGAAAATAATTTTAGGGTTTAGAGATCGTTCATTGACATTCCAATGGTATTTTCTGCATTTTTTTTTTCTACATTCTTCAGAGTCACTCTAGGTACGGGCGGGTGATCTAATTTGTTGGTAGGTATCATTGTGAACACATATATTTACAACTTAGTTTGCTTCGAAAATTAATTTGTAAATACTACATGCATTTGAGCAAGTTAAATATTTCTAATCAGGTTACTAAAAGGCCTTCATGTTTGGAGGCTTGTATTGCTATCGAGATTTGATGCCGCATTAACAATTGTAGATACTACTAATAGCAAATTAACTTCCAATGACAACAGAAAGCAACAGTAATAATTTATTGTTAATGGTTACATATCCTGCATTATCTATACAAATACTAGATACATATGCAGTGGTGTTAGCAATGGTCTAAGCAGTGGCGCACTGCAGTGATGGAAGCAACGGTGTAGTGCATTATTATATATAACAAATACTAGTAGTTACAAATCTCGCAAATAATTGGCACCAACTATAAAAAAATATTTATTAAGCATCAAATAGGACGCCACAATCACATTATTTTAAACAGCTTCACCATAATTGTTTCATGTGAAATGTTACTACATATTTCAAACTAAAATAAAATCCAATACTAATACAATTCATAATTCACAAAATGAGAAACATTTAGATATCAAAGAATGTATTTCACTTACATTAATGAAACATATATACATGATCAGAACGTTTATAAGTTATATATTCCTATGTCAAGGTCCTCATGATAATACAAACCATGTAGAATTGTCTTCAAACTTCAGCTTCCACCTCTCATCATAAACCTCCTCAAATATGTCCTTAAACCTGGGGCAGTCAAATAGCTCAACATTTGTAATAATTTCCTTATAGAACTAAATGATATAGAATTGATAGTTGAATGTTGAATAATTCTTCCAACAAAGGTAAATTTACCTGCCATCATACTTCACTATTTCTTCATAATAGTGTTTTTGGTGCTTAAGTATAGTGGTCACTTCTTGGAAAGAGCCAACGACGTTGACAAGTCAGCAAATGCTCGAATAGACTACAAAAAAACCAGGGTTTTGTTAGTAGAGTTTATCAGCACATTTGCCTAAACGAACAAAAAGGTATGTGATGCCCATTGTGGTAACATAAACCTCATCAGCATTATACACAGAAAGGGCTACACCATGCCCTTTGAAATTGTAAACATCAAGTGCAACAGGGGAGACTCCTTCTGGGACTTAGCATTACAAACAGATAGATGCGTAGCAAAAAACCATATTCAAGGCGAAATTACTTCACCAACACAATCATATGATCTAGAATGTGGAGATTTACTTACCAAAAACCATTTCAAGTTTTCACGGCCCTTTGACAACTGTATCGGGTTCGATACTGATTGCCAAAGGCATGCCTACGAATACACATGGCTTTCTTCCAACCTGTAAATTGGACGTGTATTGAGCATTTCCCACATCATTTTACTTAAATGACTTCGAGCCATTACCAGGAACTATTCTAGGGATGTTTTTACATAGAATAGGTTCATGAAAAAATAGCACCTGTAAAATAAAGCATAACATTTCAATTAGAGATTGTTCAAACAGTTAGGTAATCTTTCAGATGCTAACTTAAGCTGTAACTTATTAACAAAAACGAGTAAATCACAACATTGACAACAAATGACATAAACCTAGAATTTACAAATTACTTACTTTCTTGGACTGCTTATTTACCTTTCTTTCTTCCTGCTTCGTATGATCCTTTATGGCCCCAAGAAAATAACCTACTCTCTTGCTTCTTCGCAAACCTTTCCCTGTATTGATGTCGTCAGAATGCCCCACTTCATCTTCTACCTTTAAACTACACCCCATTCTCACTTTTCTTAGAGGCCTGCTTTCCATTTTCTCCTTCGTCTTGCTCTGATTTCTACTCATGATTCACCATTCCTTTCCAAATAGTTCTTCCCTTTTCCACTACAAATCTCACCTTTTTCTGACCACTCCGTGCTTTTTCACAAAAGCACTACCATTGTCTCTGCATTCAACAATGCTTTCTTCCTCATCCTTCTCCAATTAATCCACCCCCAAATTTTTACTTCTCTTGCTAATTGAGTCACCAGTGCCATTAAAGAATAAATAAACAAAACCAAGCCAACATATTTCTTTGACTAGCTCGAATTACAAAAAATCCTCCAACAATATTAGATAAGACTGGAATGTGCGAAAAAATGATGAAACAACACCAAGAAAAAATAAATTAGAAGATAATTCCTCAAATAATCTAACCGAATGAGAAGGGATGAGGTTGAATTTGAATTTCTAGCAGCGAAAAGAAAAAACTGAGAGATGACAAAAAATATTAGGGTTAGGGAAAAGAGAGATTTGAGAGAGGAACAAGAAACATAAATCCTTACCTGGTTCAATTGTGTCTCAGCATCAGTGGTTGTGGCAAGAGTTGCAAAGAAGGATCTCTGCTTTGAAGAGAGGGAGATAGGCGGAGAACAAGAACGAGTGAGGCGGAGAGCGAGAAGGAGATGAGAGTGTGCAGTTGTGCTTTTATTTTCTTCTACTTATTCACAACAGAGCGTACAGGTATGTGCGACGAAACTTATTCCTGTCGCAAACAACAAAGCACCAAAGTTTAGCGCGCATAAAATAATGAAATTTAATAGTTATTGCGAGGGCCGCACCACGCGTCGTAAAAAAGGTGTCGCAATTACCATATTTTCTTGTAGCGTGTGGAGAAGGTAACGAAAAAAAGAGCAAGGCAATGTGGGATGATGCAAGTGTTGAGATATTTATAAGTGTTTGTGTAGCTGAGACATTAGCCGGAAATTAAATAGGTGGTCATCTTAATAGGATTGGATGGAAAAATGTTATTAAAAAAATGTAATAACCTTACTCAAAGGTCATATGTTCATAAATAACTCAAGAACAAATGAATTGCACTTAAGAAAGAATGGCAATTGTGGGCATCATTAGTTGGAAAAGATACTGGCTTAGGATGAGATCCTGTGAAGCAAACTATCATTGCAAGTGATGAGTGGTGGGAGAAAAAAGTGAAGGTGATAAATTATTATCTCATATCCATGGAAATCTAACTTCATATTTATGTTCTTTTATCATAATTTTTTCATTGTAGTTAGTCATATTCCAGGAGAATTCTGAAGTTGCAAAATATCAAAATAGTGGACTGAAAAATGTTGACCAACTGAACATTTTGTTTAAAGAATGAGCTGTTACAGGTGTAGGTGCATGAGCACCTTCACAAGGGTTGATGAGTAATAATGTCCAGAAAGCTCTAACAGGCGAACAAAATGACGGTCAAGATGATTTGGAAAATGACATAGATAATAATGAGGGGCTTGACGACATAGCCAATGCTAAGACACCTTCCCCTGCTCAACCTTCAACACAAGGAAAATGAACAAAAAGAACAAGAGATTCTAAAAGAGTTGGAATTGGGGCCATGATGATAAAACAATTAGATGGTATTTTAAAAGCTGTAAACAACCGTTCTAAGAGCACATATAAGCTTGGTTGTAGCATTGAGGATGTGATGCAAGTTTTGGAAGGAATGCATGAAGTTGTGAATGTATGAAAGCGGTTGATATCTTCACTGAAAGAAAAAATAGAGAGATGTTTGTTGCATTGAAGCAATCTAACCGACAAATCATGTGGCTCAAGAGCAAGAAAATTTGATTCGTCACATTTATCTTAGGATTATATTTTTCGACATGTATTTTTTTTTTTTTCGTGTGGTTGAATAAGTATTTATTATATAATGGATAGGTTAAACATATGTGCCTCTACTATCTTTAATTATACGATTTTTTAGAACTTTATTCAAAATGTAATCTTTATTTTTGCCATGAATATATATTCCTCTCGTATTAAAATTTTCTTTTGTGTTTACATATATGAGTTCTAGTAGCAGTGATAGTAGCAATACAAACACCTCTATTGATGGAAGTGATGATGAATTTTATCAACTGGTTTCTGCAAGTTGTGTCACGGCTGTCTCTGAATGGTTAAAGTATGTTGACAAAGAGCCTTCTAGGACTTCTTCGTATACGGGATATAGATGGGTAATGGAAGTTTTAAATGGTCATTATATAAGATGCCATGAACAATTTAGGATGGAACAACATGTTTATAAGACTTGTTAGAGACTTGGAAGTGTGATTATGGATTAAACAAGGTCCTAAAAAACGCTAGGCCCTGGTCAGGCGGCAGAGTAGGGCTTAGCGCCTAGGCGCCTAGGCCGCCGAGGCAGATTTAAGTATATGTGTAAAATTTAGGACTTTTTATGTTGATTTTCTAACATTTAGTCAGCCCATTTATTTTAATCATTGTTGGGCCTTTGTTTTTCATTAAAAACGAATTGGGCGTTTGTTTTAAAGAAAAGCCACCTAAGTTCCTAACCAAAAAAACCCTAACTCTAATTATCTAAAGCACAACCGCCCTATTTCTCTGCAATTGTAGATACCTCTACCCCTCTCTCTTTCTCTCTTTCCCCAGCAAAGCCGTCCATTTTCTTTCTCTTTTACCTTGCAATTGCAGATCCATTATCTCGTCCCATATCTTTACTCTTTAATTGCAGATCGATGTCTATCGCTCTCATCCCAGCCAAATTATCTCACTTCATTTTCTCTGCAATTGCAGATTGAAACCTGTCGGGATGGTCGCCCAATCATCCATCCTCTTTACCACAGCAGAAGAACGACATTGTAATCAACTTACCATCAAGCCGCCTAGCAGTCACCAAGGCTGCTTAGCCTACCCAGCCCCCGTCTAGGCGTCGCCTAATATCCTTTCCAATTTCTTGGATGATTTTGGTTTAATTGCGGTGGCGAACCACCGCCCAGTGCCTAGGCGGTCGCCTAGGCCACGTTTTAGAACACTGGATTAAAAAGAATTGGAGATATAACACTGGAAAAAGCATTAGCAATGTTTCTTAACAAATTAGGTCATGGGCACACTAATAGGATGGTCCAAAAGAGGTTTCAACGCTCCGGAGAGACTGTTTCTAGGTGATTTGGGATACTAGTAGATGTTGTTTCTCGCATGGCTACTGATATTATATGTCCACATGATCGGCAATTCAAAAGAGTATCAAATAAAATTAAGGGTGACAATCGGTGGCCATATTTTAAGGTTGCATAGGGAAAATTGACGGAACACATGTCCTAGTTATGGTGCCTAGAGAAATGCAAGTGCCATATATTGGTAGAAAAGGAAATACAACTAAAAAAGTTATGGATGTATGTGATTTTAATATGTGTTTCACATTTGTCTGGGTAGGACAAGAGGTACTGCTCATGATTCACGTATATTCATGGACACACCCCGACCTTAGAAGGTTGAAGCATGTGGGCCGTCACCATGAGGTGACGTAACCATAAGAGTAAGTGATGTGAAAAAGTGAATAAATTAAAACCAAACTAGAACTAATTTAAATTAAACAGTGAAAGAGTGCGCAGTTGTGGGAAGAACCTACTATAATTATTCAGAGCATAATAGACAGTAAAACTACAGTGAAGTAGTCAAAGTAGCTAAAGTACACTTATTACACCATACTAGATAAGTTCATACTTCTAAAATAGAGATAATGTCATAACTGCTGAAGGTTCCTCGAATGCCACAAAGAGTACAACTATCTAGGTCATAGAGGGGCGAAAAACAAAGTTGAGTGGGTCAACAAAACAACGCTTGTAAGAAAACCTTTACTTTCGAACATACTAACCCTTCGCTGTAAAACAAGTATAGTTTCCTTAAAACATACTACGTAAGTATGTAACCAACAGTACAACAACAATATAACCAGAAATATGCCAAGTCATGACATATCAAATGCCACAATAATATAATCATGTGATAATCAAATATAACTAAGTGCTCATCCATCTAAGCTGACACACGAGTTCGTACAGATAATTTCTGACACGAACATGACTGGGTAATCAATACGCTCTAGTACTATGATCATGTGAAGGCTAGTGCAAAACCACGGTGACATACGAGTTGCAATTGCCTAATGCAAACTGTACGACATGACTGGCACCTAATTTGGATCTAAGGCGAGCGAACAATGCGGATGTGAACATACACGTGAAAGGCTGCCCTGGCCCTAGCCCTGGGGCGAGTACTAACACTGGTGCAACAAGATGAACATGTATAAGTATGTATGAATGTCATGACAGTAATATTCCAACCATATAGCAACATTTATCACAATTAATATCACAATAACGATACTTGGCAATATAAGCGTAAAAGTGAAGTAAATACGCATTTATGGAAACTATAATTATGTATAGGTATAAAAATAAACTGCCCACTCACAACTGTGTTGCCGGATCGTAGCCCCCGAG
The DNA here is from genome assembly GCF_963583255.1 of Pyrus communis. NCBI lineage: Eukaryota > Viridiplantae > Streptophyta > Magnoliopsida > Rosales > Rosaceae > Pyrus > Pyrus communis. Next base: position 15,413,282 of record NC_084806.1, read on the forward strand.
CCTTGCCTGACCCCCTAAGTTCTCGAGATATGTTTCCCCTATATGTGAAATAAATATATTTAAATTAATTAAAACACATATAAGGAAACTTGAATAAAACCCCCATAGTTTACTCAAACCTAGGGTTTAAATACTTGAAATCGATCTACTCGACGTCACAGACCAACACAAATTTTCAGAATATTTTTTGGACACCGTTCGCTTGCCTTGGATCCAAGTTAGGTGCCAGTCCTGTCGTACAGTTTGCATTAGGCAATTGCGACTTGTATGTGACCGTGCTTCTGCACCAGCCTTCACGTGATCGTAGTACTAGAGCGTATTGATTACACCCAGGTGCGCCGGCCAAGGCACGACCACATGCACCGGCTACGCGCACTCTTTTGATTAGGCACTTTTAGGTTTAAATTTATTCACATCCTTTTTCGACTACACTACACTTTAGGCTTCATCACCCTCCAGATGTTGGCCAACACAACTTGATTCAGAGTCCAAGTGGACTTTCCAGGTCGGGGTGTGTCATTCATGAAGGCCTTGAAAGACTAGAATTGAAATTTCTTTATCCCCTTTCTCGTTAGTAATCAACCTTAGTCCTATATGAATGTGTTTATTTATTTATTATCTTATGAATACAAAAATCTGTATATTTTTCTTTTCAATTATGGTGTAGGCAAATATTATTTAGTTGATGCTGGATATCCACATATGAATGGATATATTGGACCTTATAGGGGAGAATGATATCATCTTCCTAAATTTCGACGTGGAAGTCAGCCAAGAGGGAAAAAATAGATATTTAATCAGAGGCATTCATCCCTTAGATGTACTATAGAAAGAACTTTTGGTGTTTGGAAAAATAGATGGACAATGATTCGTCTCATGCGTAACTTCCCTTTTAAAAAACAGGTACAAATTGTTGTTGCTTCAATGGCCGTACACAATTTTATTAGGAATCATTCCATGACAAATCAAGAGTTCCAACCTTATGATGATGATGATGAGCTACTTCCGCCTGGACATGAGGAAGATCATAAAGATGAATAAATTGTTGATGAAAATTTTACTCATAGGTGAGAGATGGATGTTGAACAAGAAAGGATTGTTAATCTTTTTATATCTAGTTAATACTTATTTCACATTTGATTATCATGCAACTATAACGTGTCTTTTTGTTTTTAAGAAACAAACATATATTCTCAATAAGTATGTATCATTTTGTTAGTGATCATTATTTTTTTGTAATTGAATTTTCATCAACTCTTAATCAAGTTGTATGCTAATTATATACAAAAAATACTTATGCACAAATTATTGAGAATTAATAATGAAAGCGCTTATTCATTTGACAACCAAACACTCTATTTAATATTAAAAACATTTCTATCCAATATAAAAGCGCTTAGTTGGTTGCATGCCAAACAACAAACTACTTCCTTATAGAAGCGCTATTGAAAAGTGCTACAAACAAAAAGCGCTAGTGAGTAAAAGCGCTTTATAGAGTAGCACATCCAAACGAGCCCTTAATCTTTTGGTTTCATTTGCCATGCACTTACCAAACACAGAACAGAACATTTGTCCCGTTCCATCCTGTGCGTACCAAACATAACACAGAACCTCCGTTCTGTCCCATCTGCGTACCAAACGTTACCTAAGAGCACTAATTACTGGTGTGCCCTATGAAGTGTTTTTGAGTTTTACTTTACCTCTAAAACTCTATGAAGTGTTTTTGAGTTTTACTTTACCTCTAAAACTTATTTTGTGTTTGCCTGCCCTCTAATATTTTTTCGTTCATGTTGTTGACGTGGTTGTAAAAAAAAAGGACATTTTCATATTTTTCCTACTCCAACTCGATTGCCGACGTGAACACTCAATACAAGTCTCTCTTCTCCTCTTATTTGGTTCATTTCATTCTCTCTTCCCCCTTGCTGGCTTGTTCGTCTTTTCATCTTCTCCTTCTCTTCATCATTTAAGATTAGAAATATTATTCATTTTCCTTCCCCACCCAAACAAACAACAACAACAACAACAAAGTCTTTTCCCACTAAGTGGGGTCGGCTATATGAATCCTAGAACGCCATTGTGCTCGGTTCTATGTCATGTCCTCCATTAGATCCAAATACTCTAAGTCTTTTCTTAGAGTCTCTTCCAAAGTTTTCCTAGGTCTTCCTCTACCCCTTCGGCCTTGGACCTTTGTCCCATAGTCGCATCTTCTAATAGGAGCGTCAGTAGGCCTTCTTTGCACATGTCCAAACCACCGTAACCGATTTTCTTTCATCTTTTCTTCAATTTCCCCACCCAAACAAAAAAAAAAAATTATTGGAAAACGATTTCATTTCAATTTATTATTCAAACAAAAGAGGACAAATTTTCAGATTTCAACATGCTACCTTGGGATCTGGAGACCTGGTTTTTTTTTTTTTTTTTTTTCCTTTTCTTTTCTTTTCTTTTTTGTGACCGAGTTTTCATAGGGGGTCTATTCACCTCACTGTAAAGGGAGATCGTGACTGAGTTCTCTAAGAACAACCATCATTGATCTCAACCGATCCTTCACTGTTCGATTTTCTCATCTTTGATTCTTCCTCTCTATTTACCACAGAGCCATAATCCCTAAATACACATGAACCTTAAGTAAAATATTGGCGGGACTTCTTTAATTTGAAAGTGTATTTTAGGTGGAAGACACATCGAAATCTGAGTTGGAGAAGGGCAATGGCTTAGAGCAGTTTCACCGTGGGCAATAACCCAATGGACTGGCTCTTAAACAGGGCGAGAAAGCCCGAGCAACTTGGTCTAGCATGTGCTGGCGATGGAGCCTGAGCGAGCCTGAGGGAAAGGCCCGGCAAGAGTTGCCAGCTCGAGAGCCCGAAGGGCATATTATGCAAGGTTGACGTCTGGGCGACGTCAACCACGTGATGGATAAGCCTGGACAATTCTTCAGGGAGGTCGATCTCAACGCCGATATCCTGGAGACGGAGGGCGAGCTTCTCGCCGATGCTGGTGACTCCACCACACCACCAGGCCTTCCCATTTCTTTATTCTCTCTCCTTTTCTTCCCAAAAAATAAATAATACAATTTCTTCAAGTTAACAGAGGAAAGAGAGAAAGAGAGAAAGAGAGAGAGAGAGAGATGGTGCGGATAATTCCCAGGGCGTCTTCAATCAGACCCTCGCTATCTACGCAGAGGTTCGCCGGAGGTTCTCGCCTGGGCTTTTCCTTCACTTCCTTCACACATTCCCGGTGCCTCGCTTGCTTCCAACTCGGCTTCAATGGTGGTTTACACCATGATGGTCCGATGATGCATGCAATGGTATAGCTAGGATCTTTTAGTCCCAGAGATTAAGGTTTCATGGTTTTGGAGTTTGATTTGTTCAATTTTCAAAGAGGAAAGTGGGTGAGAGCTCTCGAAGCTCTAGAGAGAGTGAGTGTCGAGAGGTTAGAGAGAGAGAGAGGAACTTCAGAAAAAATGGAAAGAAGTGAGAAAGATGAGTGGAAAGAGAGGGAGTGATGTGAGGGAGTGCAAGTTGCAAAAAATACTATTATTTTATTTACCTATTGCCAGGGCTATTCAAGTGTAGGAGTAGAGATGCAAAATGAAATTATTATTCATTAAGGGCAATTACTGTTGATTAGGTGGATTAAATAGTGGATAGCCCTGGAAGTCCTTTCCCATGGTGGAATTGCTCTTATGTGGGTGAAAAGATGATAATGTCCTCTGTTTTTTTGTTGTTGATCTCAAGTTATTGCCATGCTTTATGAAAGATCATATAGTATTAATAATACGATAACAGTTGTTTAGTGTTCATTTGTACTGATTCAGCAACGAATACACTAAACCAGTCCCACCATTTAGTACCCCTCACACCCGCTAATTTATACTCTCCGAAACCTCTGTATAATTACTCGGGTCACAAATCACGCTTGCCTTCTTCAACTCTCTGCTCCTACGCATTGCAAAATCCTCATCCAAGTATTCCTTCTGTCTATTTCTTCCTCTCAACGTCCGATCAATATCAAGCATATACAACAAAAAATCAGAGGTGGCAAAGTAAAGCCAAGCCATGGCGTCCCTATTCAGACATCCATGGTGGCAAATTGAACTAAAATCGGAGAGATGTTATCTAGGTTTTTGTCCTGATGATGGCGGTGGCTGCGAGGAGGTTGAATTCCAAAAAATCACCTCCCATCTCTATGTTTCAGATTTTGAATTTAACCAAATCTAGAGAGAGATCTGCAGTAACTCACCTGTAAAACAATTTTCTGCTTGTTTTAGAGGTTTTGAATTGGTATTTTGAAGGAAATTAAAGGTGGTTATGGCGGTGATGAATCGACCAAGATCGAAAGCAAGTGGGTTTCTTCTAGATAACTCCAGATAGGATTTGAAGGAAAATGGGGCTTTTTTCATTTTCATTTGCTTCTTATCATAAATTATACAGAAAAAAAATTATAAAAATTCAATAGGCATTAATTTGGATTTTTTCCCTTTTTATTCGGTTAAGTATTAATCACAATATAAATAGGGAACTGTTATTAGTACTTCAAAAATCTCATTCTACACTCCTCACAAGTGTATTTTTCTTTCTAATTATAGAAAGTTTGGATTGTCAAATGAGGTTTTTGGAGTGCTAATAATAATTACCTATAACTAATACAGTTATTAATTCGATATTGCACCAAACGCGCGACTAATTTATTCAGTACTATTTTATGATATTTATCCTATCCGACTGAAATAGTCAATACAAGCTGAGCTAACAAACAAAGCCTGAAACTTTGAGGTTGAAGGCTGGCCAGAGCGATCGGATATGGATCCAACGGTCAGTGCAGTAGGAGTCCGACTATGGTTGAGATTGTTTCTGGGGACTTGGGACGAGCTTAATCAAATGGTGGTGGTTGTGGAAGAGAAGAAGAAGAAGAGGAGGAATAAGGTGGTGATTAGTAAATTAATAGAGATGGTAGAGGATAAAGTGAGACAAATTTACATGTTTTAGAAGATAAACTGAGACCGAATAAGTTTAGGGAGTAAAGTGAGACTCAAACACTTTCAGGGGCAAAGCCTTCAAAGCAATTTATCTTGACTACTATATCGTGGGATTCAAAATGACACATTTTCATGTGGAATTTAAAGTTGTGGTTCATAAGCACCAAATTCCAATTTTTTTTCCCTAATAATTCATTAATTAATAATAAACTCACAGAGGCATTTTAGCTTCATTCTGGCCACCATCAAGTGATTCACTTGGGCCAAGAATCAAACCTATAATGTATCGTATACAATACAGACATAAAATTCGTCCCCAACCACTGAGCCACCCCGTGGTAGTTGGTGAACATTACCTCTATGAATTTTGTCAATTTTCGTGTTCGTTATTCTCATCAAATTATAAGTATCCCAACACCCTTGAGTCGTATGAATTGTATGAACCAAAGCTACGAGTTTGTGAATTTCAAAATAAAGGGGATAGAAATTGACCATCCTTCAAGAAGTGGGGGGAAGAAAAAGGAGGAGATGAAGCTGGAAATGTATGAGATTTGTTCTCTTACAACTTCTCACCTTAAATATTCAAGTCATAGTTTGAATTGCATGGACCAGAAACTATTGTCCAAGTTCCAACATCAAATAATGGTGTATAGCGTCCGGGATTTTGATAGGAGATGTTTAAGGATGAAACTAACGCCTAAGTACAATACTGGTCCAAATTAGGGGACTGAGAAAAAACATAATATAGCCTCCAAGAAGTGGTGGTATAAGAACCAAAAACTAGGAAGGACGCATGACATGTGGCCACCATTCAAGATCAAAGTACGATCAAAATAGAACCAGTTAAGTTGTTATTTTATAATTAATAAGAGGTATTTTTTGCACTCTAAAACATCTTTATGCATTTTTTAAAGTTAAATGCAGAAGACTACTTTGAAGTACTAACGCTTAGCTTATAATAATTGTCAAGATCTGTTGGCATGAGATTTCCAACAAATGTAACATCCATTTGTGAAGTTTTAAAACCCGATAACTACAAATTCGTACTATTAAAGTTTAGTCGACCATTAATATTTAATACTATTATTTACTAGTATTCTTCTTTATTTGCAATTGCAAAGTTTTAAATTTGAATCTTTTGAATGACGAGTTTGCAACCAATTTATTCATTCACTCTTTAGTCTAAATACATCATTGTATCAAAAAGTTTAATCAACCTTCTTCTTATTTTTTTTTTGGTAAAAAATCAACCTTCTTCTTCATTCCAAGAGAGAAAAAAAAAAAAAAAAAGAGCTTTTTTGTCTTGGTAAACTACCATAGTAACAAAAAATATCAATGCATGCCAAAATAATCTCATTAATTGTAAGATATTTCATATAGCCTTACTGCATTAAGTGGGAAAAATATTATTAGGGTTTAGGATACATTCATGCTTATTACATATGATGTGAATCAGTAGTATGACAACATGGCATGTCATATATCTATCTGTACAACATGTCAAGCATCTAGCATAAGACCATCCCCAATTCTTTGGGATAAAGTTTAAAAATTTAAGCTAGAAAATTTTAAGTCATAACCCAGAAACTGTTTTTCTTCTCCAATCCTTATGACTTAAAATTTTAGTCCGAGATTATTAAATAATGATTTTATCCTAACTTTACTTTTTTTGGTAACTTTTTGAAAATAAAATTATATAGCTTATCCTAATTTATTTTTATGAACATTATAATCTAAAAATATTTAAATTTTGATAAGTAATTAAAAATCATACAATACATAGGTATTTATAAAGTTTTAAGTTAAATTTGATTTAAATAATTTTCTTAAATAATTTTAGATGTTGGCATTTAATTTTGGACCGTCAATTGTTTTTACCATCAGATTTGATCTCATTCGATCATAGTCGTTAAATTATAAGTGAAAAAAAAAATGTTTGAAATATGACAATTTGCTGGATCAAGAATAATTTAAGCCAGACTTAAATTCCGGAGGGAATATAGCCCAGAGATATATTTTTTTCTCAGGACTTATTTTAGCCCATAGCTTAGTGATGGTCTAAGAATATTAGTGGACTAGAATTTTGTTTTATACGTCTGAAATTTTTTTTTTTTTTATGGATGTTTTTTAAACAAAAATTAAGTAATTGACTGATTTCGATAATAAAATTTACACGGTGAAGATCTTCATTCGCAATGTGTGTGCGCAGTCCCCGTAGGAGATCCAAGTATTATCCAATTCATTTGTCACACCAACTTTAATAAGTATTACCAACACAAAAAATCTGCAACAAAATAATTGGTTTATTTCGTGCAACGTAATTGTTGGCTACCGATAATATATACATGTATAATGTATAAATAATGAACCAGTTTGTGTGGTTGTTTGGTTGCAGTGCTTATATCTTTTGGTTTTTGTGTGGTTGTTTGGAGTAGTGGCGACTTAAAGCGGGAACCAAAATAATGAACCAGTTTAATCTTTACCAAGATTTGGACTAAAGTGAATCAAGCTTGGATGATGATTTTACTAGGAAGAAAAAAGAACCTCAATTGTTTAGCAACATTTCAAGGAAAAAAGGTTTCGTGGGGAGGTGAAAGTTGTGTGTAACCATTGTAAAACTAGGCTAGCATCGGGCTCCAATATTGATACTTCATCTTTATGTGCACATGGCAGAATATGTTCTGTATTGAAGACTAAGAAAAGGAGTCCAATATATAACTGGTGATGGGTATGCTAAACATGGTGCATATAGTTTTGATAAAGATAATGCATAAATGTACATATAACGGCGTTTAATCATCAAAAATACAAAATTATGGCAAAGTTTCATATTTTGTTTTTTAAATTTTCAACTTGTTTAAAGACCTAGAAACTAGTAAACGGCTATGTGGTTACGGTTAAATGGGAACACAGTTATGAGTATAGGTAAGTGTTTATAAATGATTATGGGTATAGGTATACTCGTTTATATGTAAACAGTTATACGAATAAGAACTTAAATGATTATGAGTAAATAACCGCGTTTTTCACCCGCCATAACCGTGCAAGAGACCAGATGTCTCAGCTCTCCAATAATCAACTCAAACCAAATGTATAACATTAATCTAATGAAAAAGATATTTTAAGAGCCATTGCAAATCATGAACTCAATGTCAGTCCAATTAATTCCTTTTAATTCCAACGTTTGACAATAACCACGACGTAGAAAAGCAAAGAAACGTAACGTTTTAGGACTGATAAACGTGATTTTATTTGACAGTTGGGAAATGTGATCCAGTTTTAGGTGGCCCTTTACCTTGAAAAAAGGCAGTTCAACATAAATCAAATTCAACGAGATTAAGGGAAAGCAAAAGTAATTTTAAGCCTTTGTTTCGCAATTTAAGAGCATCGAGTTGGTGGTGGTGACTGGTGAATCCGGTGCTGGACCAAACCAGGATTGCTAGTCCTTTTTAAGCATTTGTTCGCAATTTAACACGCGTTATGCATCTATCCGAAAAAAAACATAAGCTTCATTCATAGGTGAAAATATTATATAGATAAATTTAAAGAAAAGCCGCTGGTAGGTCGCACAAAGAAGCTCAAAAAAATTGAGTCTCACATATATTTTGTATGACATATATACCTGAACAATCTAAATATATGATAACTATAACGTTTGTTTTGTCTCATACTCATTCATTCTTATACTCATATCAAATAAACACGTGAAAACATCATAAGAGTAATATATAACCATTTATCTCGAACTTTTAATAGATAGAATATCGCATAACATATAGACTTTTTTTTCCTATATGAAAACTTAAGTAAGCTTCCTATGGGTGAGAGACGACTCTCAATCTTCAATATACATATAGCATGTGCACGTAGTCGGTGTTCTTTTGTGCAATTATGATTCAATTTTGAGTAATTAAAATGACTGATCATTTTTGACATTTAGTTATCAAAATGATCATTTTTTAATACTGCTGAGATATTGATCATATATTGACGATGCAATAATGACATAATGACATTTGATAATTTATGCAAATGTAAAAAAATGATGATTTCTCGTAATTGCCTATAAAACTCTCTGCCAAATACCTTTTCATTTTTTAGATGGAAACATTTTGATTTTAATTAAATGACAGAGGTCAGTTGCCACAACGAGATTACAAGATAAACAAACGCACGAGAGTTTTGGCTAACAAAGATTCTAGATGAGCAAACCTAAGCCCAAAAGAGGGAGCAAAGAAATTCAACAATAGGAAAGCTCACTAGCTCTCTAGAAACTTTGAACAAATGAAAATACAAATAGAATAAAAACTTGAGAAGAGCTTGGCTCCTTAAAATTGAGGAGGAGGAGGCGTTTTGATTAGGGCTGGAAAAAATTCCCGAAAATCCCAAACCAAAGAAAAAAAATCTCGATCCCAAACCAAAAAAGTCTCAATTCCTGAAATTTTTGGGATAACATATTGAACCGAACCCGAAATTTTGGTATTGCCTTCTCAATGTTTCAGTAATCCCATGCCGAACTGAAAATAAATATTATATATATATATTATATTTAAGTTTTTCTTTTTGTTTTTGGTTTGGAACTTATTTTATTTTGGAACTATAGTCTGTAACTTATTTGTGTGCTTTTGGTTTTGTTACTTAACTTATTTTATTTTGGTTGCATGCATTTGGAGTTGAATGTTGAATCAAGTACTGAAAAAATGACATTTGAAGTGTTGTAAACTACTAGTAGCAATATAATTGGCGTGGTTTACAGGTAGTAACCATAGCCCTTTACTACATTTGTTCAATGCTGCCATCCAACTCTAGGATTTCCAGAATTTTAACTCAACCATTTGGTCTAAGGTAGTAACCATAGCTCTTTATCACCACAACTGCCGATACGAACCTTCCACACACACTCACCCTACAGTGTTGCTTCTCAACCAAATGTAATTTTTTTGTTGCGCAAGGTAATCTTCTTCACTTGTAAGTGAGAGGCCTTAGGTTTGATTCTCGTCAAAAGTGAATTCGAATCAAATTATTGCTAGCACATTGTGAGGCTAAGCCTACCCTTCCCGCTTAGTGTAAATAATTTGTTGGTTAAAAAAAAATAAAAAAAATCTTCTTTCCTTTGCCTCCTTATCATCCCATTTTATTCCGAGTTTTTCCTCCCTCTCCCACATGGCCATCTACATTGCTCCCTTACCATGGCCGGCCCCGAGGGTGTGCGAGGTGTGCAACCGCACAAGGCTCTCGTTTTTATGGGGCCTCTAAATTTTAATAACCTTTGTAATGTACTACACATACAATAAACATGAACAATATGAAACAAGTTGCAGTAGCGTGTTGGCAAGAGCTGGTCCTTCCCTTTACGCATGCACGGGTTTGAGTCTACTTGCTCATATGTTTTAATTACGAAATTTAATTATGATTTCTTTTCAGCTATTCTTTCATATCGAGCATGTTTTAATTACGAAATTGTTATAAACATTGTATTTAAGTGCGATTGTGTAAATCCTAAATTAGATTTGATACTAGTTGTTCTTCCTTATTAAGACTTGTGTTGCTTGGAGGAGAAAGATTCTTCCCTCTCTTATTACTATAAATAAAGGCATTGCGTAGGGGGAACACATCCTCTACACAACCCTACAAACACATTTATCTCCCTACTTTCTCTATCTTCTGTGCCCTCTCTCTCATTGTCAGATTAAAATAAGCCATAACACGTTATCAACACGCTCCTACCATTGCGCTTAGGAATCTGACGTGGAAGTTTTCTGCATCAAACCAGTTACCAATATCATCACACAATTAGGTTATTCCAAAACAACAGTTTTTATCTCAATATTTTTGTAGTCTTGATAGCATGAACATTCACCATAATGCATGGTCGAACTTTACTTTTTTCAAATTTTAGATTCTACATAAATTGTGTATGCATTATATCCATAATTTTTGAATTATGTGAATTATTGCCATGAATTGCATCAAATATTTGTCGATGCATTGAATTATATGTTGAATATGCATTGAATTTTTCTAGAAATTCATAACACGGTGTCGTGATTATGGACCAAAATGATTGAAATTGTAGAAGAATTTCATCAAATTTGGGTGAAATTCAATTGAATTGAATTTCACAGGTTTTTCTTTCCTCCTCGCCGACGTCGAGGTATCTCCCTCTGTCACTAGGATTGGTTCGCCATTGAACCCATAGTCCTGTACTAAGAATTATCTCCCAAAACTCAACCACCTAAAGCGACGACGCCTGTTTCTTTTCCTAGTGATATAAGCCAGCATAGCCTTGGGGTGTTTTGGACTTGACCCAAGCCCACATGGGCTTTGATTCTTTCGGCCTACATCACAAAGCTCAATTAGGCCTCTGTTGGACTTAGCTCGAGACACCACCCTATAGGGCTATGGTGCGTTTGTGCCTTGCGATGCACATGATTACGTCCCTCTTAGGTTTATTTACCCCCGCGTCGCACCAGAGCCTAGCCTTTATGCTAGTGCACCTGTGTTTGCGAAGCACTGGATCAGTCCCTGCATGGGCTTTTGCTGATATGTGCATTTAGGCCTTTTTTTTCACTGGGCTTGCATCTGCAACCCTATTTTGTGTACGTTGGGCCAACCTGCAGCTAGGCTCGTGCCTCTTCCAGCCCAGAATTTGGGCCTGGGCCGTACGACTATAATTAATTAGCCCACCTATAGGCTTTGGTCCACTATTTTAGGCCCCGAGTTTAAATTGCCTCTTTTTTTTTAAACAATTTGGGTTTTATAATTTTTCACCCACACTTTAATTTTGGTCCCAAGTCCAAATAATTAATTCAATTATAAATATAGACCCCAAAGATCTATTTGCATATTTTCTTGTTGCATATTTTGTATATATATTTGTGTTTGTCTGCAGGAACATATGAACGTGAAGTTCATAATTCTTTCGAAACCCAAAGTTTCTAGAAACATGCCTTATTTTGAAAACCTAAAGTTTTCCTTAAAAACATCATCCTTGAAAACCCGAAGCTTTTCATGTAACTTTAAACCAATGAATTGATTTTTCTCCATTACACTAACCACATTCTTGTCCATTTATTTTGTGATAAGGACATATAAATTTTAACAAACTCAACTTCATCGTTTTAGAGGTCTTCGGAAGAAACTACTTGAAGTGGGTCCAAGATATGAAGCTCCACCTCACTGCAAATAATTTGCGTCCCTCCATTGAAGATGAGATGGACAACCTGGTTGGCGAAGCCGAGAAAACCACTACCATGATCTTCATCTGAAGACACATTCATGATGCATTGAAAACTGACTACCTTGCTGAGGAAGATCCATTAGCACTTTGGGTCACTTTGGCTAATCACTTCGATCACCAAAATGACATCTTCTTGCTTGGAGCAAGACATGATTGGCAGCATCTACGCTTCCAAGACTTTAAGTCTGTGAATGAATATAATTACGAAGTTTGTTGAATCCGATCACTTTTCAAGTTCTGTAACAAGAACTTGACCGAAGATGATCTCTTGGAGAAGACCTATTTGGCCTTCTCTGCTACCAATATTGTCCTGCAACAACAATATAGGGGTTAGAAGTTCACTAAATTTTCAGATTTGATCTCTGTTTTACTTCTCGTTGAATAGCAGAATTAGCTGTTAATGAAGAATCATCAAGTTCGACCTATTAAGGTGACTGTTGTGCCTGAAGCACACTATAGTACAAACTAACGCCCAAAACGCCAACATAGGTGTGGTAGGGGTGGCCATAAGCCACCCTGTCAAGCTCAACAGAGCCAATGCCCATCTAAGGGAGGAAACGAGCCCAGAAGCATTCTACCCTTGCTCCCAAGGCCCCAAACTTCAAGAATAAGGGCAAAGCACTTGTCACTATAGATGCAGACATGTGCTACCACTGTGGTTCAAAGGATCATTGGTCCCGTGTTTGCCGTGCTCCCCAAAAGTTGTAACTGAATATCATTCTCGTCATAAGAAGTTTGAATCAAACTTTGCACAAGTGGATGAACCGAAGAGTACCAAAATGAAGGTTTCTGATTTTCAAGAAGCCATTACCTCTATGGAAGATTGGAATATTTGACATGAACTATTTTTAGTTAATTTTAGAACCTTGGGGGCCGAATTCCACCTAGTGGCCAAACCCCTTCCTTGTTTTTGGTTTAAGTTTGCACAATTTTCCTTTATGTTTGGATTATTTGTTGGTGATTTGTTTTTGGATATTAAGCTTTTTTTAATCACCATCCTTGAATACTTAAAATTACTTTGAATATATATTTGTTTTCGAACTTTTATGCATGTGACGAATTCAAATTAATTTTTATTTCTAGGTATGACTTGTGGGAAAGTTAGTTATTTGGCAGATGGTGCAACCACGCACATTGTTTTACGTGAATGCATATGTTCACTAACTTCGTACCTAAGAATGCACCTCTGATAACCCTCTTTGGCCCATTTAACTTGATTAAAGGATACGGTAAGGCACGTATAATGTTGTCCAATAGTACAATCTTGAGTATTGAAGAGGCACTTTATTCTCCATGTTCCAGCAGATGGTTGTTGAGTTTCAATGATATTAGAGATAATAATTACCACGCTGAAACTTATGTAGAAAATGCAGTTGAATTTTTGTGCATCACTTCCTACGAATATGGCCAGAAGCGTATTCTAGAGAAGATGGAGTGTATCCCGAGTGGTCTCTGTATACTACAACCATACACCCTATAGAGAGCCATTATGTGGCTGGTCCTACTTCAGGGACTGTGAAAAACACTTTGGCATGATCGTTTGGGACACCTTTGACGAACAGCGATGTGCGGTATCCTTAAATCTTCACATGGGCATCCATTAACCCAAAGTTTAGGTTCGATTCAAGGAATAACATGTCAAACCTACTCTATGGGAAAGCTTATTATTAAGCCTTTTTATGAGAAGATTCATTCGAATCCTTCTATCTTTTTACAAAGGATTCAGATGGACATTTGTGAACCGATTCACCCTCCCTGTGAACTATTTAGATATTTTATAGTTTTGGTTGACGATTCCACATGTTGGTCACACGTGTGCTTGTTGTTCATAAGGAACGCTGCATTCTCCAAGCTGTTGGCTCAGGTTATTAAGCTCAGGGCTCACCACCCTAATTATCTAATCAAATCTATTCGATTAGATAATGCTGGAGAATTCATATCTAAAACTTTTGATGACTATTGCATGTCGGTTGGGATTGAAGTTGAACATCCAATATCCCATGTTCACACCCAGAATGGCCTAGTACAGGCATTCATTAACCATTTATAAATGATTGCTCGATTGTTGGTTATATGTACCAAGCTCATGGTTGCTGCTTGGGGTCAGGCAATATTGCACGCAACTATGTTGGTCTGCTAGAGGCCTGTTGCGATCCAGCCATATAGCACCATTCAGTTGGTTACTGGATATGAACCTGACATATCGTATTTGCGCATTTTTGGTTGTGCGGTCGATATGCTGATTTCGCCGCCTTTACGTACAAAAATGGGGCCTCAACAAATGATGGAGATCTATGTCAGATATGATTCTCTTTCAATTATTCGTTACCTAAAACCTTTAACAAGCGATCTACACCCATAGACGAGTCGTTGGCCAACATTACAAGTCGCTACCAACACTACCTGTCAGCGAACTACACCCATAGACGAGTCATTGGCCATTCATGAAATGGATGATTGACTTGGTAAAGCCAATGCTGCCCGTTACTGAGGGCAGACGCATGATGATCATGGCAACTGATTACTTCACCAAATGGGTAGAAGCAAAAACCATGACAACTACAACTAAGACGGACATAAAGCACTTCATATGGAAGAACATCATTTGCCGATTTAGCGTCCCTCAATCCATCGTCACAAACAATGGTTCGCAATTCGTAAGGCAGAGATTTGGCAAAATTCTTCCAAAAATATAATATCAAGCAGTATACGTCGATGCCAAGGTATCTTCAAGGCAATTGGCAGACAGAGGCATCCAACAAGATGATTCTCTACTACCTCAAGAAATCCCTCTCCGACAAGAAGGGAAAGTGGCCAAACGGACTCCCTAAATATCTACAGGTGTATTGCACAACTAAACAACGAGCAACCGGCGAGACTCATTTTTCTTTGGCATTTGGTTCAGAAGCAATCATTCCTCCCAATGTCATCATGCTAAGTATCAGCACTCTACTGTCAAGCATCGAGCAAAACAGTAATGAGATGGTCAAAAGCTTAGATCTGGCAGAGGAGAAACGCGAGAAGACCATCACCCGCATCGCAACTTACTAGTAGCAGCTCATTTCTAGCCCAGAGATCTAGTCCTAAGAAAAGCCTTCATTACTTCCCACAGAGAAGGCTCTAAAAAGATGGATCACATCTAGGAGGGTTTATACAAGATCAACTGAGTAAACAGCAAGAGTAGTTACACCCTCGCCACCATGAACGATAAAGATATCAAAAAGCAATGGAACACCTACAATCTAAGAAAGTACCATGTATGACCTCCCTCTACATCAAAGCCCGAAGACTCAAGTAACTCAATAGGCACCACCTCACGAGCCGAGGATTATCCAGTTGTTATGCAATTTCTATTTTACAGCTAAGTTTTCGTTCGTTTCATTGATTTTTCAATGAGGAATTCATAAGCAATTTACAACTTGGCTTGACTGCATGTTTACAACAACTGATCAATTTTGCACTTCAAAAGAAGCCCGACTCTTCTTAGGGACTCATCACAGGAATTGCGCCCCCTAGGGACCAACCATGTTTTCTAGTGTGAGATGGTAAACCAATTCCCTAACACCCACATGGGTTTGCTCTCCAATGCGAGAGGATAAACTTACACTCTGAATATCCAGATGTGGATGAGTTGGGTTGTTTTGGTATAACTAGGTGCACAATGGCTTACGCTGGGATTCCTCGAAGTAGCCATAATAGTCTTTTTCAAGGCTTACCTAACTGAAGGATTTTGGGTTTCTTGGCCTAATCCGTGGGGAAAATGGCCTTAGAGATGAAGGAGGCCTATTACGCAGTATGTCCTATGGACGACTGCCTTGGAACCCTAAAACTGCTACCAAGTGCACTAAGGTAGCCTACAATATCCAGAAGACTGCCTATGGCTTACCCTTTGAGCAGTAAGTTGTGCTAAACTTATACAACTGCATGTTTCTATGAAAGGTTAAACTAGTTCACGCGCATATACGGAGTTTTATCCATTGTATACATGCTACGCAGTCGATAAGCTTCATTTCTGCCAAAGCGCGGAGTGATCTACACTAATTCCTAAAGTGTTATGATACTTGCTACGCAACTCACGGAGTTGGTTACATAAAGTATGTTGTGATGCAGGCCACATTGCTCAAAGGATAAAAGAAAGCCAATGTTAACAGCCAAATGGTCACACAGACTCGTTTGCTTCTGTAAGTAAGGAATCCGGCTGCCGACCCTATGGCTAACAACTTTGCAAAAAGTTTTATATCTACACTAACGACTACATAGGCTAAGTGGGCATGTTTGCTTATAGAAAAGTAGCACGCTTGCCACTAGTCTAAAGGTCAAAGGTTAAGGCATGACCAAAAGAAGTGAAGATGAAGAAAAGCGAAGGAATCAAGTTTATTAAATTTCTAGCAAAATTAATAAACAACTAGCAAAAGCCGAATGAGTTTAAGCAAAGTAAAAAGCAACAAGGAAAATAAAGAAAATCCTAAAGACTACTTAGAAGACTACTCTTCAACAACTTAGACATCACATGGCTACTCGGTCGACACCTTCAGCAGTCATGATGCTTTCAGCAATGGCATCATCCGGCGCTTCACCTCTGGCTGTCCTAGCCTGGGTACCAACTTCTCCGACTACTTCACCAATGAAAGCCTTAAAAGTAAAGGCAAGCAAGTCTTCTGGAGAAATAGAGAAGGTCTTGAAGTCTTTCCCAGCAAACTCAAAGTCAAATGACATACCAAAGAGATAATCTACATAACCTAACTTGTAGAAATCGGCATAACTCTGAGCAAGCAAAGCCTCGACCCTAGCCTTCTCACCCTTCAACTGCTCGTTTTCCTCAAGCAAACAAGCACGGACGCGCTGCAGCACCTCCACTTCCTTCTTCAGACTTTCGTTGATCTTCAAAGCACCTTGGAGCTCCAACACTTGAGGTTCAAGCCTATCGATGATCTTCTTGAAGTGGATCACTTGGTTATAAGCAACAATCAACTCTTCGTCTTTTGCATAAGCAGCGAAACGAAACTCAGAAATGGCTCGCTCAAGATCTTGAATCTGAGGTATGTAACAACTAATCTCCTTCTGTGCACTTTCATACTTAACTTGGATCGCATTAAGCCTAGTCTTCAAATCAACGATCTCTTGGCAAACAATCTCAAGCTGCAGAGAAGTGGGGATAGAGATATTAAACCCCATCAAAACAGTAAGCTCAGATTCCAACTTTTTGATTTTCTCGGTCGAGGAATAGGCTTTGGCTGTCATAGTCTTTGCCATCCCCTTGGTATCCTGTTGGTCAAGGAGCATAAACTCGGCTGCAGAATCGTTGTTTTCTGCATCATAACAAGCAGAGTAATCTTCCTATACTCGGTCGTATGCTTCCTAAAAGAACTTGGGTAAACAACCCTTTTAACGGCATCAACAAGCTTGGCACACGCGTCTATATCTTCAAGTAGATATGGTTTCAAGAACGCACAAATCTTAGCAGCCTCTCTAGAAACAGGCTTAGTGGATTTCTCACAACTGCCTATGCAAGCAACCTCTTTTTTCTCAGCATGCGAATAAATCTCAGCAGCGAGGGGAGTGGGTTTTGGCACCACGTTAGCAGTAGAGTCCACCTTATCGTTCTTCATAGTAGTAAGTCTCTCCAAATGTGAACTTGACTTAGGCCCTGACAGACGTTTTGGCATAAATTTTAGTATAAGAGGCATGACAGAACCTCCACACTGAGCAATCCTAGTAGCAGCCAACGCCTCAGCCTTAATTCACTTTATCTCCTCTTTCGGGGGCATCCCGCCTTTCTCCCGATGAAGAGGACTAAGTAGCCAACGCCACTCACGGTACTTAGAAGAGATATCTGGGGCAATATACACTTTCTTCATATCTGGAAAAGTCTTAGGAATCGAGCCGAATTCTGAATCTACAAGAACAAATGAGGATAATCAATAAATCAGAAAGTTGTTCAGCGAAAGTACAAAGCAGCCTAGAGACTAAGCAGTCTACTTACTGATGATGAAAACCATCGAAACACGCAACTCAGGGGAATAATCATACTCCCACTCTTCACTTATCTCCAAAGTCTCATTGGCTTAATCAAGACCTCCTTTGCTCGAATGATCGAAGAGACTATAACGGGATTGCAGCTACCTAACTCCTTTAATGTGGCCTATGTCGAAGAAGTAAAAAAATTCATTGATGGTCAAGTCTAAGTCGAAGAATTGGCTTAGATTGAAGAACCCCACCATCACACGAATCGCATTCAGAGAACATTGAGTGGGGGCACACTTCATGGAGCAAAGTATTTCTTGGAAAAAACGCGACATAGGGAAAGTGAATCCCAACACAAAGTAGTAGGGGTGAAACTTGATGGCTCTTCAAGCCCCGCTACATGGCTCATGGCTGCTACTTCCTTGACACGCTTCACATGAACCCCCGACTAAATGGCATGCCTATATGCCTCAAGAAAGTTTATAAACGAGTCATCAGAGCAAATTTTGAAGTGAGCAGCCTTGAAGTAGCCCACCTTACTCAAGGACCCATCTTGATGATACAACGGCAGTACACCATCATCACCCTTATGGCTTGAAGAAGACATGCTTGAAGAAACCCTACCAAGACTCGAGGAAAATTCATTAGATGGCTGCGAAAAAAAAAAAAAAAAGAAAAAAAAAAAAAGCATGCTAGGCCCACGACCCAAGATTGCAGGAGCCTAGCAAGCAATGCCAAGCCTTACAGCCTGGACCGTATCTCTCATCTCGGCCCAAGTCAGCAATAAGGGGGCAGGCACCCCAGCGCACCCCTTAGCCCATTCAAACAGGCCAAGCCCAACAACTCTCGACCTCACTTTCTCCCATTAACACACGGGCCCAAGCCCATTAAAAAAAAAAGAATAAAGAAAAACAAAACAAGGCCTAAGCCTCCTCAGTTTAGTCCACCAGTCTGGCCCGTGCCAGAGCCCAGCGCCTCAGTGCCCATCAGTGTAGTCCAAGCCGAGCCTCACCTGGCCCAGCCAGCCACCATCGCGCCAAGTAGCACCACAACAGCAACCTTGCTAAGGCTCCTCAACCAATTTTTGACACATTCTCGACCCACGTCGAGCCAAATTTCGAGCCTCGAGGCTCCCAAAAATTAAGAAGACAAGGAAAAATCAACTTTTTCTCACCTTAGTGCAGCGTGAAGACAAAGAAAGCAACGAAAGACAGTCATTTGCACATGCAAGTGTAGGAGATTGCTAGGGGAGGGGGAACAAATATCCTCTATTGCTAGGGGAGGAGGAACAAATATCCTCTAGCTTTCTCCTTTTGTAGGGTAGAATAAATTGCTCTATGAAATTGATTTAATAATCTACTTAAGGTAGAATTAAATAGACTTTAGAAGTAATTTATTTCCTTTCCTAGAAGGATCTAATTTCCAATTAAAGAGGGAATCTACATCAAAATAGGAAGTAATGCTCTGTTTCCTAAAACAAGAGAAGATCTCTACATCTGCTGCCCTTTCTTACAATCATCCCAACAGGCGTGTGGCCATTTGTGGAGCCAAAATAATCAAGAAAATTATGGAGGTGATATGTGGATTTTTGGGTGAAAATGACAAAATTATCCTTGAGGCACACCGGGATTCCCACACACATACAATAGACAACAATGGCTCAATCAAGGTCAAAGGTGATTAAAATGGTATTCTTTTAAAACCCTCTCATCACTCCTCATCAAATCCTCACCCACAAGGTAACTCCCAATTATTCATTTCAAATTGGGATTAATTACCAAATTAATTGCAAGATATTATTTGACGTAATATCTTGCAATTAGGGCCAAATTTCTACCATAAGTGGCTGATACCGATTTCTCTAAATAAGGCCGGCCATACACTTATATATAGCCCCACATTTCTCCAAAAACCTACGTTGATTCCCTTCCTAAAATTCTCTAAACACTTTCTCTCTCAAATTCTAACTTTGGCATCGGAGACTCTTCGACCAAAGCTCCCCCCCCCTCTATTAGTCATGGGCGTGTGAGGCTCTTGGCCTTAATCTTAGGTGTTAATTGTTTTGCAGGTGCATTTTCGTTCAAGGAGAAGAAGGCAGAAATTTGCATCCACAATGGAGTCAAGTTTTGGAAAGACCTTTGGGTGTTGAATGATCCTTTAATTAATTTTGTTGATGCTAATAAATTTCCCAAAGATGACTTTCCAATCTCTTCTTTTCTTTGGGACAGTTGGTGGGACGTCTGTAAGCTAAGATCTGCTCTTTTAGAAAACTAGGTCAAAAACATAATCAGTTGGCCTGCTAGGACTATTGGTGCTGGAGAGGACAAACTTATATAGAAATGCACTTCAAATGGTACTTTCACCGTAAATACGACCTATAATGTGTTAATGATTGTGAAAGAAGGCTTGTTTTTTATTGGTTTGAGATTTGGACTCTCAAAATCCCCCCAAACTTAAATTCTTCATCTGGCTCATTGGTCAAGGTAAGTTTCTTACTAATGAGCAAAGAACCAAATGAAACTTAACTGTGGATTCCTCTTGCAACCTTTGTTCTTGGCCTTTGCAGACCATCACACATTTTCTAAGGGAATGTAGCAGAGCTAAATGCATTCGGGATATTCTACGGATTCCTTCTCAATTGTGCAATACTTTTAATTTGCACTTGAAAGCCTGGTTGATGGCTAACGTGACGTCCAAGTTATTGTGGTCTGACAAAATAACATGGAATTGTTTGTTTGTCTTTACTTGCTGGTATATCTGGAAATGGAGGAAGCACCAAGTTTTTGATGTGGATTTCTCCCTCCCTAGTGATCTTAGAAAGGTTACTATTGGAGCTGCATCTAAATGGATGGATTCTCTTCTAAAAATTGATAAATCACCTTCTCAGATGCATGTTATGTTGAAGTGGGTGCCTCCTATTTTTGGTTGGCACAAGTTGAATGTGGATGGCTCTAGAAAAATGGTTTCGAACAACATTGGTGCTGGAGGAATTCTCTGTGACCACAATGGTGATTGCTTGGAAGGTTTCTCTATTAATCTAAGGCAAGGGTAGATTATAAAAGCTGAAGTTTGGGGTTTGTATTTCGGACTTCAGCTTGCTATTGAAAAAGGCATATCTAAGTTATTCACCGAGATGGACTCTTCCTCTGCTGTATTACTGTTGAACCAGGCGGTGCAAGATACCTTTCACCCTTTGCTACCCTTCTGAAGAGTTGCAAGGATTTGATGAAGAGAATTGAGCATTGTGAACTAAAGCATATTTTTAGGGAAGTGAACAATGTTGCGGATTAGCTAGCCAAATGAGCTACAATTTGGACCTTGGGTTGTATTGTTTTCATTTTCCACCCTAATAGCTTATGCAACATCTAACGGATGATCTTGTAAGCACCCTTATGGGCCGCTTTATTGTTATTAATGCTATGTATTAGATCGTTTGGAACTTCATCCCCTCTATTCACCAAAAAAAAAAAAATTAAATAAATAAATAAAGGCCAAAATGCATGACCGAGGGGTCTGGAACTTCATCCCCTCTATTCACCAAAAAAAAGAAAAAAAAAAAAAAAAAAAAAGGGGCCAAAATGCATGACAGACCGAGGGTGAAATTCGTGATTACAGTCAACCTTTATCTTGTTGCTGGGGCCGGCGGTTAGACAACACATAAGTGAAAAAAGGGGATTAATTTTTCAAAGTGGGCCCAGGACAATCCTTTCGAGTGGAATTGCCTGGCGCTCTTAAAATTAATTAATTAATTGATTATTTGTTTTCGTGTGATTATACAGGTGCCCGGAGTCTTCCCTCTGTTCACACCTTTGAATTGAAGGGGTTAGCATTCGTAATTATGCCCCAAACTTGAGCAGCTCCGGAAACACAACGGTTTAGCAATTTCTCAAGCAACCCACAAAAAAAAGAGAGAAAAAAAGGACACTTTGGCTGCTTTGGATTCTTGGGGAGGAAAAGTCCAAGCGACCCCTTTCTTTGGATGAATTGGAGGAGAGAGAGGGGGATGCATCATGCATGGGGAAATTGTTGATGGCTTGTGGGCTCAGGCAATGCTTTTTGCTGCTAGCCAAAAGGTGCTTTTCTTGGAAGCTGCTTTTGATCTCAGCTATTCTTCTCTCATGCTGTGATGGGTTTTTCCCACTCTTCAACTTTTATGTTCCAGAAATCGTTGTGTTTTCTCGTGCTGTGGTGTTTTTTGTGCTGAATTGAAACTTGGGTTCTGAATATTTCTGGGTTTTTCTCTTAAATTTCCTTGCTTTCAATGTTTTATGAGCTAGTTGGATGATTAATGTTTGCAACTGATGGATGTTGGTGATTCTGTGAAAGTGGGTTTCCTGAATATTGCTGAATCTTCCATATGTAGGGAAAGGTTTGGAATTTTGAATTATGGGAATTTAGGAGTTGATAGTAAAAAATGTGTTTATACCTTCAATGGGTGTGTTTCTGGTCATGATCTATGAGTATATGAAGTGTAAACCTACTGAGAGCTCTGTCATGTATGTTCATTGAAAAGCTGTGATTTTTTTTTCCTAATTTGTTTCCGGTATTCTTTTTTTTTTTTTTTTTTTTTTTGGTTAATGTTAATTCGGAAATAGTTCGATTGGAATGATCCGGTATGAGAACTAAGAATTGGATGAGTAAGAGAAGATTCAGCATTAAAGGGAGGTTGGAAAAAATGCTAAAGTGTATACGTTCCGCTGAGCAGTTAAGGTTAGATGAAGTTCCTCATTCATCCGACTCCCTTGCTACTCGGGACTACTCAGCTAGTGGCGGCACTGGCTACTCATCGCGGACGGGTGAGGTAGAAACAAAGGTGGATAACAGCAATATCGAAGAAGCTGAGTCGTCTCTGCGAGAGAGTGGTTATTTGAACTATGAGGTTGGTTGCATCTGAATTTGACATACCTATTACTTCCTTGTTGGCTTTTGTTTTAAGTTTAATTCCTTGTTTGTCAGCCTTTATCTATTAAGTTCAACAACTTGAACAAATCTGAACATTTTCGTAGAATGGAATTAAGTTGCACATTTTGTGCAGCTGCAAATGCTATGAATGATTATGTTTTGTGGTTAGTTCTGCCCTTATAGTCCTGAAAATTTATACCAGGATCGTGTCAAAACTTATGTTGTGTGACTGTTTCTTTGAGTTTATCCTTCAAATTGTTAATTTGTTTGTGTTAGCTGTTACTATATGGTATATAGTGGTATATAACCTAAATTAATTCATTAGTTAGAAGGTTTTTTAGCCAAAATGGCCCCTGCGATTGGCATAACAACTCACTTTAGTGCCTAAGATTTAAAATTGATAGAAGTGGTCGCTGAGATTGTCCACCGAAATCAATCATTTTGGTCATTCCGTGAAAAATCTCCGTTAAATTAAGGGTATTTTTGTCAAATCAACCCCTCCACTTTCTTTTTCACCCTTCAGCCCATTTCCCTCCGCCAAAATCAGCAACGTAGTGGTTTTTTTAGGGAAATGAGAGAAAAGGGTGAAAAAGCAAGTGGAGGGGTTGATTTGACAAAAATACCCTCAATTTAACGGAGATTTTTCACGGAACGACCAAAGTGATTGACGGTGGACAAATTCAAAGACCATTTCTATCGATTTTAAATCTCAGGGACCAAAGCGAGGAGTTATGCCAATCTTAGGGACCATTTTGGCTACAAAACCTTTTTTTATAACCATCTCTTCTGTGAAAATAAATAGATCCTATAAATGCAGTTAGTAATTCAAGTACGTAACGCCAATTTTGACAAAATCCTGAGTGCCATTGTTTGCCATTTGGATGAAATTGGAAAGTTTGTTTGACAAATTAGTTTTGGATAATCATTGTCATGGGACACTGAAGTCCAACCAGGCTTAATTTCTTGTAGGAGTGGAATTTGGTCAATTACTCCACTGATAGAATCCAAACTTTCTTAAATAGGAGAGTCTTCAGATTTCACAAAATGACCTCATATCAAATCATCTGCACGGTTACACTTATATGATGCTGCAGTTTGCTTTGAATATTCAGTCGTATCCATATAATTCCAAAAGCTAAGAGACCTGTGTATTTAATAGGAAGCAAGAGCTCTATTAGGAAGGCTTGAGTATCAGAAAGGTAACACAGAAGCTGCTCTTCATGTATTTGAAGGAATTGACATTGCTGGTGTGATTCCCAAGATGAAAGTCTCCATTTCTCGAAGATGCGAGACCAACAGACGCCGTTCTCAAAGCGATTCTGTCCCACCCATGTCAATGCATGCTGTTAGTTTACTCCTTGAAGCTATTTTTCTCAAAGCAAAGTCGTTGCAGGGCCTTGGAAGGTTTGGAGGTATCCTTCCATCTCTTGTTCACTTTCCTGTTCCTGTTTGTCTTATATATGTTCATACTTTTGCAACTTTCTTGCGTCTTGTCTGTGATATGTTTTCACATCATGAGCTTTGAATGCTCCCTGGATCATTTAGTTTTCGTCTGCAACTATAGAACTTTATAAAGAATATAACTTTTGTCGATCACACAATTAAAGTTTGAACCAAAACGGAAATTCATGCATGTGTGTTTGATACATTAAGCTGCATAGGTTGGCCGCTTCTGCTGTGCTTTCTAGTCGTAAAATTATGAATGTGTAAGATTATTAAGATACTACACTTTATCATTTATAAATTCTGTAGAGCTAATTTTACTTGCTTACCTAATTTTGCAGAAGCTGCTCAATCTTGCAAACTTATTTTGGACACTGTTGAATCTGCATTACCAGATGGCTTGCCCGAAAACTTTGCTTCAGATTGTAAATTACAAGAGACTGTAGGTAAAGCTGTTGAGTTACTTCCAGAATTGTGGATACTTGCTGGGGCTCCCCAAGAAGCTATCTTATCATACCGGCAGGCTCTCCTCTATCGTTGGAATCTTGACATTGAACTTGCTTCAAAGATGGAAAAAGAATTTGCAGTTTTTCTCCTGTACAGTGGTTGTGATGCAAACCCTCCAAATCTCCGTTCACAGATGGAAAGCTCTTTTGTGCCAAGAAACAATATAGAAGAGGCTATTCTGCTGTTGTTGGTTCTACTAGGAAAATTTGGTGCTGGAACAATTGAATGGGACCCATCAATCCTTGATCATCTTTCTTTTGCCTTGTCCGTTTCAGGGAAAGTGAGGGCCCTAGCCCATCAGGTTGAAGAATTGATTCCTGGAATTATGGGAAGACAAGAAAGATTTTGCACTCTAGCTCTTTGTTACTATGGTGAAGGTGAGGACTTGGTTGCTTTGAATCTTTTGAAAAATATTTTAAATAATCGAGAGAACACAGACTGCATTCTGGAGTTGTTACTGGCTTCGAAGATTTGCAGTGAAAATTTGGTTTGCATTGAGGATGGGACCAAATACGCATACAAGGCACTGTCAGATTTGGATGGAAAATGCAGCCAAATGTCGACTATCGCAAATTGCCTACTTGGTCTTTCCCTGTCAGCTAAATCCAGATCAGTCACTTCCGATTCTGAAAGGATTTTGAAGCAGTCTGAAGCAATACAAGCACTACAAACTGCTGATAAAATTACGAAAGATAGGAATCCTTACATTTTATTTCACCTTTGTCTAGAACTTGCTGAGCAAAGGAAGTTGGATATTGCACTTTATTATGCAAATCAGCTATTAAAACTTGAGGCTGGGTCCAGTGTAAAATCATATGCTCTTTTGGCACGAATATTGTCAGCTCAAAAACGGTTCATTGATGCTGAGACTGTAATCAATGCTGCTCTAGATCAGACGGGGAAGTGGGATCAAGGAGAACTGTTGCGAACTAAAGCAAAACTACATATTGCACAAGGCCAGCTGAAGAATGCCATAGAAACATACACCCATCTTCTGGCTGTTCTTCAAGTTCGGACTAAAAACTTAGGTGTTGACAAGAGGCTTTTAAAGGTAAATGGTGGTAATTCATTGTGATCCATTTACTATATTTGAAATGTGTCTTCACTGTATTGCTGGCAAATCTTTTCTTACTTGTAGCCAAGTTTTGCATTATTTCGTAACACTAGTGGATCATAAACTTCATGTATTTCCAAATATTGATTTGACAATATTTTAGTGTTATAATGCATAACCATTATTTGTTATTTGAGATGTTTAAGGAATATGCTATTAAAGTTTATCCTGAGTACCCAATTAATATTTACAGAAAACTGTTTTTAGGTAGCAAATTTTAGGATATATTATGTCTCTTTATACATTTACAGAGTAGGAGAAACCATAATAGAAGTTTGGAAATGGAGACGTGGCACGACTTGGCCAATTTATATACAAGCTTGTCCCACTGGCGGGATGCTGAGGTCTGCCTTTCAAAATCCCAGAGCATCAATCCTCATTCTGCTTCCAGATGGCATTCTACAGGTATATTTCTGTAGCTATATTTGTTTATATGAAACACTGGAATTCATTGGATTCTTATATTGATGGCATGATTACTTTTTATTACGCATTTGTCTCCTTAGCAGAAAATCTCAAAAGAGTAAAAAGCCATAGCTTGTTACTTTTGGGAGGAAAGTACTCAAGTTTGTTGCGAAATCTGTCTTTCATAATCCTTCACTGTGGACCTTCTTGTAAAACTTTGGTTATTTTGCTAGGTTTCCTCTATGAAGCTAAGGGTCTCCAGCAAGAAGCTTTGGAATCTTTCAGGAAGGCATTAGATTTCGAACCTACCCACGTCCCAAGCTTGATATCCGCTGCCTGTATTCTAAGACAGTTCGGTGGCCAATCTTTACCAGTCGCCAGAAGCTTTCTCATGGATGCGCTACGACTTGACAGAGGAAACCCTTGTGCTTGGTACAATCTCGGGCTGCTGTACAAAGCTGATGCGAGGGCATCAACGCTAGAAACAGCCGAGTGCTTTGAGGCAGCAGCCTTTTTTGAAGAACATGCTCCGATCGAACCCTTTCGATGACCACCTCTACTTGTTGCACCTTCGAAACTATGTATGATAGAATCAGAAAGTGGTTTGTAATATATATATATATATATATATATATATATATATATATATATATTTTTTTTTTTTTTGAAATTATACAACAAGGTGAATGCATAGAAAAGGAAAAATGTTGGTATCCTTGTTTCATCTGCTTCGCTTGAAAATATATCTGTGAAAGTTTGTTTGTTTATTTATTTATTCTCCTATTATTTACCCAAACAGGATGGTTTAATTTTGACATTAATCTAAGCATTTGTGTATGTGATAACATTTCTTTGAGTTGGCGCTATTGCTTCCCTTGCTGCTTTGGCAAGTACCGTTATATCGTAGTACTAGTCATTATTCTGGTGCAAGGGTTAATAACAATTTGCTATCATAAACTTCGTTCTCTGAACTGTTTTCGTTTCATGTTTAATGGTTTAGGTTCGCGTTTCTTTTTCTCAACCCTTACATGTTGGCATTTCTCTCTCCTTCTGCAAAACGACTTAAACGACTTACCATTTTTTTAGAAAAACTTACATATTGTTGAAAAGTCTCATGGGCAATGAATGCCCACAGTTTCATTTGTGAAAGTCTTCTGCATGGCAAAGTTTTCAATGCCCATGCAAAGTGAAAGAGATTGTATAGTCAGACGAAATTTCATAAATTTCAAGATGCATTAACTGCATCAGTTTGGAGTTGCTCTATAAATAGAGCACTCCGCATGTAACAGAAAAGATAAGAAGAAAGAAAATTAGAGAAAAATATCAGTAACATCATTTATTCCTCTGTCTTTTATTTGTTATCTGCCTGTGCTATAGTTTTTGTGTGGCATTTTACATCTACCTTGCACCTACCACTAAAAAGGTTATCTCTCAAACTTTAACCCTTTTTATAACACGTTATCAGCACGAGTCTCTAAATATAATTATTTTCTCATCTCTCTTCGCCGAACGAACGAAAGAAAGAAAAAATGTTTCCTTTAAGGTTTTTACTGTTCATCTTCTTCCTCTGCCTCAACTGCGCCGTGTACCCTCGCGACGAATTGTTTGCTCCATGCCTGCTCTTAGTTCTCCAACTAACGGTTACATACATCTTTGATTACTTGTTTGGTGTAGAGATTGATTACTAACCCAGTATTTATTTATGTTAATTCTACTGCAATCCAAGATGGTGCGGTACAATCGCCCATCTTGAACTGCAAATTTATTCTTACTGCGATCCAAGACGGTGCGGTATCATCGCCTATCTTGGACTGCAGATTTAATTTTACTGCAATTTTTAGGTGGAGCGGTATAATCACCCACCCTACCCTGCATATTTGAATTTACCTGCTGTTTAATTTCATTGCAATTTTATGTGGTGCGGTATAATCGCCCACGCTGCTTTACATATTTAATTTTCCTGTTACTTGAGTGGTGCGGAATAATCGCTCATTCTATATTACATTATTTCAATGAGAATGGTGCGGTACGATTGCCCTCCTCATTCACCCTGAAAATCTCGAGCCAGAAGTTTCGAGTGCTTATCATTTTGACCTGAAGATCAAAATGAAAAATTTGTAAGAACCAGAAGTTCTAACATCATATTCTTCCAGGAATACATATTATTGCAAGTTCTTACACATCTCATTTTCTTTCAGAAAAGAAAATGGCGAACTTGGCGAAGCTTGAATTTGCTGCCCTGGATATTACTGGGAAGAATTACCTGACCTGGGTACTGGATACCAAGATCCATCTGGAAGCAGGGAATCTTGGAGATACCATCAGGGAAGAGAGCAACTCATCCTCTCAAGATCGGGCAAAGGCCATGATTTTCATTCGCCGCCATCTTGATGAGGCGCTAAAGAGCGAGTACTTAACGGTTGAAGATCCGTTAGCTCTCTGGAATGCCTTGAGAAACAGATACAATCACCAGACAACGGTGATTCTTCCAAGGGCCCGCTATGAGTGGACTCGTCTGAGGATTCAAGACTTCAAGTCAGTGGCAGAATACAATTCTGCATTGTTCAGAATTACCTCTCAGATGAAGCTCTGTGGGGATATTATTACTGAGGAGCATATGCTGGAAAAGACTCTCAGCACATTTCATGCCTCCAACGTGCTCCTGCAGCAGCAGTATAGAGCGCGAGGCTACACTGAGTACAACCAGCTGATATCTGTGCTCTTAGTAGCTGAACAGAATGATGAGCTCCTGATGAAAAACCATCATTCCCGACCTACTGGATCTGCACCATTCCTAGAAGTGAATGTTGTTTCCCTCGAAGTGAACGCCACATCCTCTGGTGGTGATAATCATAAACGAGGACGTGGCCACAAGCGAGGTCGATGGAATAGGAAAGGCAAAAACCATGGAGTTCAGTTTCACAACCAGGTTCCGAGACATAATTCAGGCCCGAGCTTCAAAAATGCGAATCGCCACAAAGGCAAAGCTCATATGAACAATGCTCCTAGAAACTCTGAAGGAGCCTGCCATAGGTGTGGTGGCAATGGGCATTGGGCGCGTACTTGTCGTACCCCAAAACATCTAGTGGATCTGTATCAAGCCTCCCTCAAGGAGAAGGGTGTCGAGACCAACTTTCTCGACTAGGCTAGACCAATGGATATACCTGATCCAGTGTTCGACTTATCAGGGCAGTTGAACACAACTCATCTAGATGTTCCAGACTTTATTGTGGAAAGGGGAAATGAAGTATACCGGTCCGATTGAATCATTGATGTACTTTTATTATGCTGAACTTGTAGTATTTTCAGATTCAATAAAAGTGGCATGTAAATTTCTTGTTATAACTTACTTTTAACTCTGATTCTCTTACTCAGAGAGCATGGATAAAAATTGTGGTTATTCTCAGAACATGAGAAATGGCGGAGATATTTGTCTTGCAGACAGTGCAACCACACATACAATACTTCGTGATTGAAAGTATTTCTCAAGCTTAAGACTTACAAGAGTAGGGGTAACAACAATATCAGGACCTTCAGATGTAATTCAAGGTTCAGGGCAAGCCCAGATTATGTTACCAAATGGAACAATATTGTCCATACAGAATGCATTGTATGCTACTCGATCTACTCGAAATTTGTTGAGTTTCAAAGACATACGTCTAAATGGATACCACATTGAAACAAAAAGTGCAGAAAATGTGGAGTATCTATGCATTACCTCCAATGATACCCAGAAGCGTATATTGGAGAAGTTGCGTGGTATGTCGAGTGGATTGTATTATACATACATAAGGACAATTGAATCACATACTGTCATGAACCAGAAGTTCATTGATTCAAAGGTTTACATGTTTTGGCATGACCGTCTGGGTTATCCAGGATCTACCATGATGCGTAGGATCATTACTAACTCTAATGGACATCCATTAGTGAGCAGACACATTGCTGCCTTAAATGATAACCCTTGCAAAGCTTGTTCTCAAGGGAAGTTGGTAATTAGACCATCACAACTAAAGGTTGATGCTGAATCCCCATCATTTCTGCAAAGAATTCAAGGGGATATTTGTGGGCCTATTCAACCATCATGTGGACCATTTCGATATTTTATGGTTTTGGTTGATGCATCTATCCGATGGTCACATGTTTGTCTTTTGTTTACTCGGAATGTAGCCTTTGCGAGACTTATTGCTCAAATAATTAAGTTACAAGCGCAGTTCCCAGATTATCCCATTAAGTCAATCCGACTTGATAATGCTGGTGAATTTGCGTCTCAAACCTTTGATGATTATTGCATGACATTAGGCATTGATGTTGAACACCATGTTCCTCATGTCCATACTCAAAATGGTTTAGCAGAAGCATTGATCAAGCGGCTTCAGTTAATAGCTCGCACTCTGCTTATGAAAACCAAATTGCCAGTTTCTGCATGGGGACATGCCATCTTACATGCTGCATCATTGGTTCGATTGAGACCTACAGCCAACCATCAATACTCTTCAGTACAACTCGTGTTTGGATATCAGCCAAACATTTCCCATTTACGAGTTTTTGGTTGTGCTGTTTATGTGCCTATTGCACCGCCGCAACGCACTAAAATGGGACCTCAGCGTAGACTGGGAATTTACGTGGGTTTAGATTCACCATCTATCATTAGATATTTGGAACCCTTGACAGGTGATATGTTTATAGCTCGTTTTGCTGATTGTCACTTTGATGAGACAATTTTCCCGTCGTTAGGGGGAGAAAAGACCGTTCCAGAAGAATGGAAAGAGCTGACATGGGTTGTTCCCACCTTGTCTCATTTTGATCCTCGCAGCATTCAATGTGAAAATGAAGTGAGAAGGATCGTTCATCTTCAAAGCATTGCCAATCAAATGCCAGATGCATTTAATGATGCTATGAAAGTGACAAAATCACATATACCAGCTGCAAATGCACCTGCAAGAATTGATGTCCCTGTTGGACAAAATAAAGTGGCAGCGAATGATTCATCTAGTGCACGCCTGAAGCGTGGTAGACCCCCAGGTTCAAAAGATTCAGCCCCTCGAAAGAGAAAGTCAAGGGCACAACTGAATCCAAATGAAGTCATTCAGGAAGAGAAAATGAATGATACATCCACAATTCATAATTCTAGACTTCCAGAAAAAGAAAATGTCCTTGATGAGACATCTGTCCCTGAAGAGACAGAAGTACATGAAAGCAAAGAAATCTTCATAAATTATGCATGTACAAATGAATTGTGGGATCAGAATGAAATAATCATTGATGATATGTTTGCATTTGCAGTAGCCACTGAAATCATCTTAAGTGATGATATTGAGCCCCGCTCTGTTGATGAATGCAAACAAAGACAGGATTGGCCTAAGTGGAAAGATGCAATCCAGGCAGAATTAAATTCCTTGGAAAAGCGGAATGTTTTTGGACCAGTAGTCCAAACCCCGCCTAGTGTAAACCCTGTGGGTTACAAATGGGTATTCACAAGGAAACGCAATGAGAAAAATGAGATCGCAAGATACAAAGCACGACTCGTTGCACAAGGTTTTTCTCAAAGACCTGGAATTAATTATGAGGAGACATACTCTCCTGTAATGGACGCAATTACGTTCCGTTACTTAATAAGTTTAGTGGTTTCAGAAAGACTTGACATGCGACTTATGGATGTCATCACTGCGTATCTATATGGAGAATTAGATACTGACATCTATATGAAAGTCCCAGAAGGACTTAAGCTGCCTGAAACAAGTAATAAACCACGAGGTATGCTCTCGATCAAATTGAGACGATCATTGTATGGTCTGAAGCAATCTGGACGAATGTGGTATAATCGTCTCAGTGAGTATTTGATCAAAGAAGGGTATATCAACAATGTTATTTGCCCTTGTGTGTTCATTAAGAAATCCAATTCTGGATTCGCTATAGTGGCAGTATATGTTGATGATATGAATCTAGTTGGGACTCCTGAAGAGCTCAATAAAACTACTGAATATCTGAAAAGCGAATTTGAAATGAAAGACCTTGGGAAAACAAAATATTGTCTCGGCCTGCAGATCGAGCATTGTGCTAGTGGAATTTTGGTCCACCAATCAGCTTACATTGAAAAAATTCTGAAGCGATTTGGTATGGACAAGGCTTATCCACTAAGCACCCCAATGGTCGTTCGTTCTTTGGACATTAAGAAAGATCCATTTCGTCCAAAAGAATATGATGAGCTGGTCCTTGGTCCAGAAGTACCATATCTGAGTGCAGTAGGTGCTTTGTTGTATTTAGCACAATGTACTAGACTAGGTATAGCTTTTTCAGTTAACTTGTTAGCGAGGTATAGCTTTGCTCCAACAATTCGCCATTGGAAGGGTATCAAAGATGTATTGCGATACCTTCGTGGGACAACAGACATGGGTCTCTTCTACTCAAAGAACTCCACAGATGACCAGGTCCTTGTTGGATATGCAGATGCTGGCTTCCTCTCTGATCCGCATAAAGCCCGCTCACAAACTGGATATGTGTTTAAGAATGGAGATACAGCAATCTCATGGCGCTCAACCAAGCAAACATTAGTTGCTACATCTTCAAATCATTCAGAAATATTTGCTTTACATGAAGCAAGTCGTGAATGTTCTTGGTTAAGATCAATGATCCATCATATTCGGAATTCATGTGGTCTAACTTCGAAGACAGACAATCCAACTGTCATCCATGAAGATAATGCAGCCTGTGTTGCCCAAATGAATGAAGGATTCATCAAGGGCGATAAGAGTAAACACATATCTCCAAAGTTTTTCAGTGCACGTGAGCTTCAAAAGGCTAAAGTTATTGAAGTCAGACAAATCCGTTCAAATGAAAATCTGGCAGACTTGTTCACCAAATCTCTACCAAAGTGCACATTTCAGAAGTTAGTGCAAGGCATCGGATTACGTCGACTTACCAAACAGCTAAATTTGGAGAATGCGGAATCAGGGGGAGCATCCCTGATACATGCTTGTTGTACTCTTTTTCCTTCGATTAGGATTTTTCCCACTGGGTTTTTCCTATCAAGGTTTTAACGAGGCAACATAAGCATACTTGACACTATATCAACGATCCAGGAAAAGTTGTACTCTTTTTCCTTCGCTATGATATTTTCCCACTGGGTTTTTCCAAGTAAGGTTTTAACGAGGCAACTCATGTTGATATGTGGGCATCCAAGGGGGAGTGTTGAAAAGTCTCATGGGCAATGAATGCCCACAGTTTCATTTGTGAAAGTCTTCTGCATGGCAAAGTTTTCAATGCCCATGCAAAGTGAAAGAGATTGTATAGTCAGACGAAATTTCATACATTTCAAGATGCATTAACTGCATCAGTTTGGAGTTGCTCTATAAATAGAGCACTCCGCATGTAACAGAAAAGATAAGAAGAAATAAAACTAGAGAAAAATATCAGTAACATCATTTATTCCTCTGCCTTTTATTTGTTATCTGCCTGTGCTATAGTTTTTGTGTGGCATTTTACATCTACCTTGCACCTACCACTAAAAAGGTTATCTCTCAAACTTTAACCCTTTTATAACACATATAAAAATATTATTGTTTTTGAAAAACGACACATTCAGGTCAATCGGTTTCATGTAAATCTTTCCACATACAAGCATAATAATAGTTCCAAATCTCTTCATCACGTGGTTTTTAATTTCTGTTTTTAATTTATTTTTTATTGTTTCCTAATTTCTCTTCATCATAAGTATTTTTTTGAATTTTTAACTAATGAAATAAAGGGAAATTTGAGTTATTTAAAAAGGATAAAGTTTGGAGCTTGTATATGGGTTTTGTTTAATTAGGGTTCCTAAGGTAGTTTGATAGCTGACTAGGTGTTTTGAGTTTTTGGGATTAAGATTCAATTTTAGGGTTTACTAGAAAATGTGCCCGCGCGTTGCCGCGGGACTTGAATGCATAACCTCGAACTGTATGAATAAGATACATTTTACCTTAATGAAGAGAGAGATAAATGAGTGAATGCGGCAGTTGATACGTACTTATTACATCAATTACTATGACTAAATGACGCGTCAATTCCATCATTATGCAATAAAAAAACATAGGGCTAACGAATATGATCAATCATTCTAACATTCTTCCTAGGTTATCCAATCTAAACGACAAAAATGGCTAATTTTGTTGACCAATTAACCGGATTAGCTAACACTTCCTAAAGAGATATTCTTCATGCTTCACATCTCTTAGCTGGAGTTGTAATAGAATTCTAGCATAGTATCCCAAATGCTATTGAATTGGATGACGAAAATGCCGAATTTCTAAATAGCTCATCATATGCTTGACAATTATCGAGCTAAGTAATTACCAATCACATATTTAAAATCTAGGCACAAAAGCTTTAGAAAAAAAATAAAAAATCCATATAACTAAATTAGCTTTGAATATGCTATCAGGGCACATGATTATATACCTAAAAATGGCAACAAACCAGCTTCTTCCTCCAACAACCCGACTTTCTGAAATTTCCAAAGAAAATAAATCCATTAGCAATTGAGAGAAATTTGAGATATATACTAATGCAGGAAGAACATTTGTGATGTGCAAATAGAAAATGATCATGCTCTCCAACCTAATGCAGGAAAAACATTTGAATTCTTCCATGATATCCATGTTTTGCACATTTAATTATTTATATACCAATTGAGAATAACAATTTAAAGCTCCCACCCACCCCTTCTCCCCCACTCGAAAAATTCACCTAAAAACCACAACAATCACCACAGTATAAGAATCCAGATTACATTTTTCAAAAAAAAAAGAATCAGCCTTCAATTATTAGCCTAAATATTGATTTGCAAACACAACGTAGCAAAAGAGTTGTTCAATAGCTCATTTTGGATTACAGGAAGTCCATTCCAAGAACTGAAAGCATAAATGAAAATATTCAAAAACCAACTTTTTTGGGAAACCAATGGTTCTAGTCTTGTGATTTTTTGATTCATTTAGTGAGAACCAAATTAATCTAAGGTGACAAAATATATATCATGTAGGTTAGGCACATGTTTTAGCAGTTGACAAAAAAACAATGTAATGCCTGAATTTAGATGTAGCAAAAAACAATGCTAGGCAGAGCTTTTCTACAGCTGAATAATTGATTTCAGGTGAGTTAAGATTTTGGCTAAGATAAAAGATGGCATGTTCACGGCCGATATAGTTGCCTTGTGCGAGAAGGCAATCGATGGACTCTTTGGCCGTCAAAATGTATAGCTTAAGAGGTTTACTATGTCGAGGCGGTACAAGGACGAGTGGGGTTGTAAAGGAAACCTTGATTTGTGTGAAAGTCGCTTGATGTTCTTCACGCCACTCAAACTTATCCGAATTCTTGAGTTTCAAAAGCGTAGAGAACGCCTTCATTTTTCCTGCTGAATTAGCTATGAAACGACGGAGAAAGTTTATCTGGCCGAGTAAAGACTAAAGTTGCTTTTTGGTCGTGGGGGGTGGAGCATCGATGATTGCACGAGCTTTGTTTTCGTCCACCTCTATGCCACAATGATGCACAAGGAAACCTAAGAAATTACCGACTGATACGCCGAAGGCACATTTGGCTGGGTTCATTTTAAGGCTATGCTAGCGCATACGAAGGAAAGCTTGCCGAAGGTCATCTAAATGGGTTTCGCGGCGTTTCAATTTGACGACTATGTCGTGATATATACCTCTATGATTATACCAATCAGGTCATGAAAGATGGTATTCATGACACATTGGTACGTGGCACCAGCGTTTTTAAGGCCGAATGGCATGACTACCTATTTGTATGTCCCGAGTGTCCCCGGACAAAGAAAGGCAGTTTTGTGAACATCAGCTTCGGCGATAAAGATCTGATTGTAGCTCGCATGGGCGTCCATGAAGGACAATATTTCATGATTGGTCTCGGCGTCAATTAACAAATCTGAAATTAGCATCGAATATTCATCTTTGGGGGTTTCCAAATTCAAATTATGAAAATTGATGCAAATGCGTAAAGCATCGCTTTTCTTTAACACTGGTACGATATTCACCAACCATTCAACGTATCGAGCTGTCCAAATAAATTCGGCTTTTAAAAGCTGAACTAGTTCGTCTTTTATGTCGAGTTGTACTTCGGTCAAGAATCACCGAAGGGGTTGGCGAAAAGGCTTACAACCAGCTTTGATGCGTAATTCATGCTCGACAAGGTTTCGATCTAGACCAGGCATCTCATGGTACCTCCAAGCAAAACAATCTTTAAACTTGTTGAGTAATTTACAAAGTTCAGTTTTCATGAATTAAGGTAACAATGCACTAACAAATAACGGTCGAGGGTCATCGGTCGTTCCAACATTTATTTCTTCTAATAGGCCTTTGACTTGGGGTCGACTATCTTCGAGCTCGACCGAGGTAGCTTGAACTTTATCAAGGGATAGGACGGGACCATTATCTCTTTCGGCGAGAAACTCCACGAGGTTTACACCCAAATTCGGCTGTTTGGAAATAGTATACCAGTGGGCCAGCAGTCGTTCCATAGTAGATAAAACCGCAGCCCAGTGTTTGGTGTGTTTGGTATCAAACATCGGGATCGATAATGAGGTTAGCCAACCCGAGTCTCACCGAATCCTGTTGAATAGTCTCGATGCCAACCTTGATGGCTTTTTGAACCAAAATCTGAGTTGCCATTCCTTCATCGTTGAGACTGTGCAAGGTGATATAGTCGACGTGGTCGTCATAATAACGTGCATGGATCATGTTAGCTTTGAATGGCTGACTATCGGCTAGATGAACCACGACCGATTTCTCGTCCCAAAATATGAAGACTTGATACAACAATGAAGGGATATAGCCTGTTTGATAAATTTAATCCCAACCAAGCAATGTGTTATATTCAATCTTCGAGTCGACGATGAAGAATGTAGTCATGTGATTGCAACCTGCGATATTGACTTCTAACGGAAGTTCCCCTTGGTCTGGGATTTGTCTCTGACGAAGCTACTCATGGTGACTCCTGATGGGAAAAGTTTGTTGTTAGAGCGACGTAGTGCTTTCATGATGAAGACGGGCATGATGTTGACCATTGCTCCGCAGTTAACGAAGATTTGGGAGACTGGATATCTTTCGATGTGAGCTGTGACATACAATAACTTTAAATGGTGAAGATTGGCTGAGGAAGAGCGGGGAAACAACTCGACAAGGGCTATTTTGAGTTTGTCTTCTTTGCTTACTTGCTCGTCTTCCTCCATGATGACGAGTCGACTTGCATTGCTTTTTCAGTAACCACATCACCATCCAAGAAATTTGGTTGGGACGTGGTTGGCTGAAATTCAGTCACTAGAATGTAGACCATGCTAATTTCCATGTTGTCAAGAACCGAATGGCCCATTAGGTTATGGTCGTCGTCTTCGGACTATCGAGCAAAGTATCCTACTTTGGAGTGTCATAAACCTGATCATTTTTCTTTTCAAGTAATTGTTCCTATGGTGCATCCAGCATTCCAGTTTCATTCTGATTGTTATCCCCGAGTTCGTTCGACATTGGAAACCGGTCTCATCCTTGGGACGCCTTACTGGCACGCTCCTGATAGGTAATTCGGGCATCTTTCGTGTTTAAGTAAACATCTAGCCGTACCACGTGTTCTTTCTCATCCGTCGTCAGGCCGAAAAGAAACACGGCTAAGAAAACTTCAAAATGGTATCGTAAATATTGGAGGTCTTCAAGGGAGAAAGGAAGCTCGGTAGTATCTATATTAGTATATGGGTCAACCTCGAAGCCAATAACTCAAGCTTCTCGTATATGCTGGAACTTGGCCTTCATTCCCGAATCAGTAGTCTTTTGAATAATTTGTTCGGCATCAGGGCAAGTTAGTGCCAGGTCGAGCACCTCTTGACACACCTTTGGTAAGCCATACAGGTCATTAACGGAATATTTCTTGTGAAATTTCTACATGTACTCCAAGGCTTCGCCGAGAAATGGGGGGTGTAGATTTCATCGGACCTTTATTAATGGCTCTTGTGAAGGCAATGGAGGAAGTTTGCTTTCCGCTTCCTTCTTGAGATGTTTGAAACGAGCCTTCATTTCCCCAGGCTAGAGAAGGAGTTTGATGCGCTTCTCAGACTATTTTATCGTGATCTCAAAATTATGATCGATCGCCTTCTTTCCGTGAAGTAATTTAGCCATGATTGTTGAAGGTTGTCGATCATCTTCGTTATCTGTTATTTCTTTCGGTTGCCATTTGGTAGCCAAGGTAGAATTGAGCTGCTTGTCGACGAGCCATGCAGTCTATTCATTGGCACCGGTGTTTCTACGATTTGGAAAATGCTATATACACGC
The DNA here is from genome assembly GCF_963583255.1 of Pyrus communis. Classification (NCBI taxonomy): domain Eukaryota; kingdom Viridiplantae; phylum Streptophyta; class Magnoliopsida; order Rosales; family Rosaceae; genus Pyrus; species Pyrus communis. Next base: position 15,452,137 of record NC_084806.1, read on the forward strand.
CGGTAGGAGAATTGTAACTATACCACCTTTGGTTGCGTGGCTCGGGTGGCTTGAAGGTCTTTTGGCTCACAAAATAACTCAAGTTGCTAGAGTTACGCACATAATAGTCCTCGTTATAAAATGGTGTGTCGAAATCAAGGCGTCGTCTAACCAAAGGTTGCTCATCGATCCGTGTCTGAGGGTCGAGTCTATCGAAAACTCTCTAGCGTTGTTCTACGCCGAGCACCTTTTGAGGTGTTGTTGCGGCCGTAGGAGGCGGTTGTTTATAACCTGAGGTGGTTTCTCTTTTGGCTTGGTGAAGATGACATTTGCCTTACACTGGCCCATCCGCTTCTTCTGCGCTGAAGTCTGACATAAGCTCGACTACAGCTGGTCCTAAAAAATCTCTAGGCGGCTTGTTTAAAATAAATCAATCTTGAACGGTGGTCGAGAGTTCTACTTTGGGACGTGTTGCATTGGAACAAACTTGGCCTTTCCTTTGCCTTTGTCTTTAGGCAGATGAGCATGTACCACATTTATTGTTGTCGTAAGATATGGGTCGATATCGATGCCCATTTTCTTTTCTGGAAACTTGAGTTTATCATTGTCAATCCAGCTTTGGATGACGTCTCGAAATACGACGCAATTGTTTGTCTTGTGCTTGTTCAAGTTATGGTACTTGCAATACGTTTTTCCTTTCAATTCTTCAGCTTTGGGGATATTATGCCCAGGCCGAAGTTTGATAATTTTGGCAAGTAGCAGTTGATTGAAGATGGCATTGGCCCTAGTAATGTCGAAAGTATAAACTTTCACTGATTTGACAGGAGGCTCTTCAGGGGCCAAGCGAGTTTTGGCATCTTTGGGATTGGCATGAGCCCACGCCTTGCATATATATGGCTTGTCAATTATTATTTTGGCCGCGTCTATACTGGCATATTCTTCAGCTTCAGTCGACGCATAACTGACCGTGGGGTTTTTGTAAATTGTTCCTTTGGACGAGGACTTCGAAGCCTTCTTTTCGCAGAGTAAATAGTCGTATTGCTCAACATGTTGAGCTAATTTGTACATGTCACAGAAGAGTAATTTCTACAACATAATCCAGAGGAGTAATTTCTACAATACAAGAAGAGTAAATCACTTTTAAATGCTTTTAAGTCACCTTAAGATTTTTCTTGTTTTTCACTACTAAACTTGATTTATAATTTTTGGGTGCAGGTGGAAGATGATATGTTTTGGGTTGGAAACCTTTAAATTTTTTTTTTTTTATTAGAAGCCTTTACTTATTTTGATTTTGAACCGGATGTGTACTATGGTGAATATTTGTTCGACAACTTTGTTATTTTGGAGAGTAGGAAGCATTGAGATTACAGCCACTGGAAACAATAACTTTGCTCTTAATTATTTTTCCATATCTTTCTCGTTTTAAGATTAAGTGCGCCTGTCATTTGAGTAACGTATTGTCATGCAATATATCATAGTGAATAAAGAACATAAGGAGTAAAAGGTCAATGCATAAGAAATCATGTCAACCATATGATGAGTTGTATAAGATACCGTTTTGTCTCATTACAATTTACAACCACAGGCTCACTTGTACTTACAATAGCAAAAGGCTATTAACACTTTGTATGTCACTACAAAATTGTAGCATTTGATACAACAAATCCAATTCTATACATATAACCTAAAATGAACGGTAGTTATAACTGAAAGTAGTAATCTGAAGCAACCCAAAATCCAATTCAAGTTGTCTTTCATTCTTGCAATCTGACACCCCCAAAAAACATTAGAGAGAAAAGCTTAATCAAATGAAAACAAATCTCATAGAAGTTCTCTTTCAATCTGTGGACTTTATACCCGAAGGACATAAGGCACTTCCTGGAGTTTCATCAGATCTTGATAGACATTCTTTTAGTTCTTGGCACATACCAAAATCCCACTTAATCAAATACAATGAATTAGTAAAAACAAAGACACTTTAAGCCCAATTTGTTTAACTAGACTCATAAATTGCCAAAGTCTTACGAATCGATAAATAATAGAAAGGACACAAACCATAAAACAAAGCATTCAAGTCTTGCATATTGCGTTTGTAATTTTTTCAAGTACCTCTACCTTTTACTTTCTCTCTAGCTCTCTTTGTTAAATAGAAAACTAGTATTTCCCTAACATTTATAATACAAAAATTTTAGGTTTAAGAAGAAAACAAGAACAGAGATAGAGTTGGTGCCCCAATTAATTGAATAAGCAGAGCAATTACTCGACATGTAGCGATTGTAAAAAGAAAATGATCCAAATAAGCAAAAAAAAAAAATAAATAAATAAATAAAACCACCCACACACACACACAATCTAAGATGACCCACCCCAAAATTTACACAAGCTAGAATCCAAAAGGGTAAAATAAAATTAAGCAAGAAACGACAGTCAGATTCAAGCTTGCTTAAATCAAACCCCAAAATTCATGCAGGCTAGAATCCAAATAGGATTAAACAAAATTCAAGCAAAAAATTACAGTACTTGTAGCCTGAGATTTCTGATTTTTACAGTTTATGGATTTAATTTCAAGGAAAAAGAGATGAGATTCAAGGAAAAAGAGAGGCCGAGGGAATTTTATGTTTTGGTGGAAAAGAAAGATTGCAGTTTGTGGATTTGATTCAAGCGAAAACGGAGGCGGAAATGAGGTGGAATACGAGGGGCAGCAGTTATTGGTTTTGGCAAAGAACTAACGATGTTAGGGAAGATGAAAATCCAACTATTTCTTTTCATTTAATAATTATTATGCCACGTGTCATTTATTTATTGGTGGGTACTACTAGTTGTCAATGCCACGTGGTGGTAGTGTACCATCTAATAATTTCTTGGTGATGTCATAATTATTTTTCTAATTAGATTTGCATTTACAATTTTACCTTTCTATGTTTGAAAGATGAGTTTCTTTCTCCTTATTTCTCTTTTTTTTTTCTTCGGTGTGTCTCTCTCTTTCACTCCTCCTCCTTCTTCCTACTTTTCTCTTTCTCTCTCCTCCTCCTTCTTATTGTTCCTTCTCTCTCGTACTTCTTCATACTTCTCTTTCTCCCCTTCTTCTTCTTTGTGTTATACCTTAGATTTATGAGTGCTTTTTTTTTTTTAATGCACTATTCTTAAAATTATTGTTTAGTGCCACTTAAACCTTGCCTAAGCATTAGGCGGTTGGTCATCGCCTCGATTAACACTAGGCATTTGAAAATTAAGAAAGGGCGCGTAGACCTACTTAGGTGCTCACCAAGCCAACCTAGAAGCCCACCTAGACCCGCCTGTGTCACGACTATCACTTAGATAGAAAATAAATAACTTCCATGTTGCATTTTATTTTATTTTTTTCACTAGAATGTAAGAGATGTGGAGCAAAAAATAATCAAGAAAATTATGAAGGCGAAAAGTGGACTTTTGGGTAAAAAGACAAAATTACCCTTAAAGCACATCAAGATTCCCACGCGCATACAACGGACAATAACAGCTCAATCGGGGTCAAAGGTGATCAAAATGGTATTTATTCAAAACCCCATCATTACTCCTCATCAAATTATCACCCACAAGATTCCCACGCGCGTGAGGCTTTTGGCCTTGATCTTAAGTGTTATTTTTTTGTAGGTGCATAATACTTGGATGAACATTCATTATATGCTTGTTCCCTATGTTTTCAATATGTTCTAATACTTTATAATCTAGATAAATGTCATTCTACTTTGCGACTTATGTATTCCAATACAATTATGTATTTTTTAAATATATATTGGCACTTACTTATACGATATAGATAATTTACTTAGAACCATCTAGTCCGCCTAGGCTTTTGCCTAGACGCCTAGGCGCTAGACTCTAACCCACTGCTTAACTAGCACTCAACGTCTTTTAGATCCTTGATTTTATGAGAATGATTGAGATTTTCTATTTTTTAATTTTTTATTTTGTATTTTCTAAAAGTGTTTAATTTTGTGGTTTTGATATTTGGATAAATAAATTTTGAAAATGAACTTATAAAAATGTTAGAATTTAGTCATTAATCTTGCAAAAGTGCATAAATTCTAAAATAAATGTGGCAGAATTATTAGAATTTTAAAATTAATCTTATAAAATTACTAAAATTTTAAAACTGTCACAATATTTGATTTACAAAATATATTTCAAATAAATATTCTTTAAGAGCAGATCCACCCCACACTTTTTTGCCCAGCACCCTGTCCAATTAGCAGCCCAGCACCCAGTCCAAACCTTCTAGCCCGTGAAACAGCCTGGCACCCAGCCCACGCCAGGCAGCAGGCTAGCCCATTTCGGACAGACCCAAAAGCCGGTCCATTTCCCTGGCGCGTGCATAACACTCGCGACTGGCCGCGAGTAGCCGACAACGCTGCAGCGCTCGGGCCCTGCGTGTCAGCGCAAGTGGGTTCGAACCGGTGAGGGCCACGTGGCCATGCTCAGAGTCGTTGGATTTCCAACGGCTAGTTTTTGTAGGCCATTGGATTTCCAATGATAAAAAAAAAATTAATTTGACTTTTAAAATAGACCGTTCGATCACAGATCAACGGTCCACGTTTTTTTCACCAAAAAAAAAAAGGCCCAACGGTCAGAATTTTGACCGTTGGCCACGTGGCAACTTATTGGCTGTTGGATTTGATTATTTTTCAAATCCAACGGTCCAGATTAATTACAACATTAAAATTTATTAAAAAATAATTAAAAATTGTGAAATTTTTTTAAAAAATACAGAAAAATTTTAAAAAATTAATTTTTTTTTTTTCTATAAATACCTAACCCTCATCTTCCACCTTACACCACATTTCAATATTTTCTACACTTTCTAGAAAAAAATGACTTCGTGGAAGCTCAGTGAAGATGTTACGTTGTGTAAATGTTGGGTTCGCACTACTCATGATCCGATTACGGGTAATGAGATGGATAAGCAAAAAATGTGGAGTAAAATTACGAAAGCGTTTTGCGATGTACATGGAAAAGATGCCAGATCTAGTCAAGGTCTTCAAGGTCGTTGGAAAAAACTCAACGCATCCTTTACTTGTTGGAAAAACGCCATCTCTCATGCTTCTGGTAATCTGCGTAGTGGGACAAGTTTAGCGGATGAGGTAACAATATTTTTATTTATTTATATGCATTCCACCCACATCAATATTTTAATTTATTTAATTTCTTATGTAATTTCTATGTAATATGCATTACACGCCCATCAATATTGTAATTTATTTATTTGTGTTACACCCACATCAATATTTTAATTTATTTAATTTCTTATGTAATTTATATGCATTCCACGTCCATCAATATTTTAATTTATTTATTTGTGTTACACCCGTATTTTTTAATACTATCTTATTCCACATTTTTATAGACACTACAAGCACAAGCATTCTACAATGCAAAGAACCATAACAAATCATTCAACAAATGGGAATGTTGGCAAATTGTCAAAGATTGCCCTAGATACAAAATTGTGGCAACCGGTCTAGAAGTTGTCATGCACGGTATAGGTCTACACAGTTCGCCAGAAGCAGACACAGCCGAACAAGAACCCAACACATTTGAAGACACGGAAGGGACGCCTGAACAAGTGCCAGAGACCCAACCGACTCGTCAGTCCCTCAGGCCTCAAGGTAAAAAGGCATCAAAGAAAAAAGGTAGTTCTTCCAAAAATGACTACAGTAAATATATGGAGGAACTTACTCGTCAAGGTGAACTGAACATAGCATGAGAAAAGGAACGAGATGAGGAAAAAGCTACTGCTATGGCAGCAATAATAGCAGCTACTGAAGCTCGTGATGCGGCGGCTGAGAGACAAAGAGAAATAGTTAATCGAGAGAACGAGATGATTAGAGAAGCACTTCATCGAGAGAATGAGATGCTTGGAGAAGAAAGGATGGCTCAAACAGATCGTGACACTATGAACAAGTCTCTAGTAGGACTGTCTCCGAATTCAAAATATTTTTGGACATCAGAAAAAAGAGATGTCGTGCGAAGGAGGCGTGCAAGAGATGCCGAAACAAGTCAAGGGGGTTCCAGCTACAGAAATCCTAGCAACCAAGATCCTAGCACCACATATCCTAACTCCACAGACTTTGTATAATTTCGCATTTATTTGTACTACTTTATGTAATTTCTTACGTAATTTCTTATTTATTTTTAGAACTTTATTTAATTTCTTATATAATTTCTTATTTACTTTTAGAACTTTATTTAATTTCTTATGTAATTTCTTATTTATTTTTAGAACTTTATTTAATTTCTTAATGTAATTTCTTATTTACTTTTGCAACTTTATTTAATTTCTTATTTATTTTTAGAACTTTATTTAATTTCTTATGTAATTTCTTATTTACTTTTACAACTTTATTTAATTTCTTATGTAATTTCTTATTTATTTTTAGAACTTTATTTAAAATTACACCAAATAACATTACATAACCTCACCATTTAAACTTTAAAAAAAAAAACACACTAAAAAAAAAAACACACCAAATAACATTACAATACACTTTATTCTTCAACCACAAGCCTTATTTTAATTATCTTTGCCTTCGTGCAATCTCCACTGATGGTCAATCAAATCATTCTGGCGGGTTATGTGCCAGTATGGCTCTTGCAATGAAGTGTACCGTTGAACGATCAATTCATTGTAACGTCCATCCCGTTCCAACGGCTCGTGTTGCACGGGATCTTCGGTCCGGTCATGAGCATAGTAGATTTGTATTCTTGAGTTGTTCATCGAATCCGGCTCGTATTCATCGACGGCATCATAATCATACTCGTCTTCAACAATCATGTTGTGGAGAATAATACACGTCATCATGATGGATCGAAGAGCCTCGACATCAAACATTCTAGCTGCAGCCCTGACAATGGCCCAACGAGCTTGCAGGGTACCAAAACAACGCTCAACATCCTTCCTACACCCTTCTTGACACTTTACGAAGTGTTTCTCTTTTTCACTCTGCGGATGTGGTACTGTTTTGACAAATGTTGACCACCTTGGGTAAATACCATCTGCAAGGTAGTATGGTCCCTCGTATTTATTACCATTAACCCAATATGTGCATCTCGGCCCATTTCCTTGTAGCAGTTCGTCAAACACTGGAGATTGGGCAATGACATTTAGGTCATTCTGAGCTCCTGGAACACCAAAAAAAGCATGTCAAATCCATGTATCAAAAGAAGCCACCGCTTCCAGAATGATGCTTTTGACTCCTTTTCTGTCGCCATAAGCTCCTTGCCACGCACTTGGACAGTTTTTCCATGTCCAGTGCATGCAGTCGATGCTTCCAATCATGCCAGGGAAGCCTCGCATCTCACCCTTCCTCAGAAGCCTTCGCATGTCCCTTGGCGTGGGTTGCCGAAGGTACTCATTGGTGTAGAGGGCTTCAATTGCAGAGCAAAACCGCATCAGGGACTCCAGAACTGTTGATTTTCCCATCCTTGCGATCTCATCCACTTGATCTGCAGATGCTCCATATGCAAGCATTTGCAAGGCAGCCGTAATTTTTTGCTCAGGAAGAAGACCTAGAACATGAAAAGCATCCTCTTTTTGCACAAAATATGGATCATGGTTGCAAACATCACTCATGATTTTATCGAACAAACTTCGTTGCATTCTAAAACGACGTCTAAAAACATGATCAGGAAAAACGCTGTTGGAAATAAAATAATCTTCCAAGAGATCTTTACCTCGTCTTTCCCTTCTTCTATCGATGTTTGCTGCACGTCTAGGTTTGGCTATCTGACCCATAGCTTCCATGATACGGCGGGAATGTGAGGCCCTCCGCCTTCTATGGTGATCATCCTCATCCTCCTCCATTGCGAATGCCTCATCTCCACCTCCACCTTGGTCAAGATTGACCAATTTTTCCTGTTATGCCAACAACCTTTTCTGCTGCTCTTGCAACTGTTTATACGCTCTCCTTGAAGAAGACATTGTAAGAACTTAAGATTTGAAAACGATAAAGAAGAATTCTGAGCTAAAAAAAAAGGATTGAGTTTAGTGTGAGGATGGATATAGGGATGTAGGGTTTATATGGACAAAAAAAAAAGATGAGGTTCTGGACAATGTCACGTGGCACTACGTGATTGGTTGAAAATCTTATCGAAATCTTGGTTAAATTATTGTAAATAGGAAGTGACACGTGGCGTGTCGGGATTGGTTGAAAATCTTATCAGAAATCTATCTACAAAATAGTACGTTCGGATAATGACACGTGGCGTGACAAGATTGGTTAAAAATCTTATCGAAATCTTGCCTAAATTATTGTAAACAAGAAGTGACACGTGGGTTGTCGGGATTGGTTGAAAATCTTAGCAGAAATCTATTCAAAAAATAGTACGTTCGGATAATGACACGTGGCGTGACGAGATTGGTTAAAAATCCTATCCGAAATTAAAACTATTTTTTTTAATTTATTATTTTATAAAAAAAATATTTAATATTTTAAATAGACTGGGTGCCAGCGCATTTTGTAGGGGTGGAGATCGTTTGTGCCAATGCATTTTTAGACTGGGTGCCAGCACATTTTTTTTGAGGTGGAGATGCTTTGGCCTATTACTGTTCATTGAATCTATTACTGTTTAATTAAGTGGATAAATGGGTTAGGTGCTGGCGCAAAGTCTTTAGGGGTGGAGTTGCTCTAACATTTGAGGGTACCGAACTCACCTGACTCAATTTTAAATTATTAATTCTAGTTCACAATGATAATGACAAAACCCTAAATCCCCGACCTTGACTACACTTGCTCTTCTCCGCTCCGCCTCCTCTACTGCCAGAGCTGTCACACAGAACCAGAAAAATGGTGAGTTCTGTCGTCTAATCCATGGCGTTTATCTTCTCTGTATACTCTCTAGAAACGACTTTGTTTCGTTATTCTTCTTTGATCTCATCCTGTTTTTCCTTTTTTTTTTTTTTTTTTTTTTTAAACAGCCTTTCAAGAGGTACGTTGAGATCGGAAGGGTGGCTCTCGTCAACTACGGCGAGGACTATGGGAAGCTCGTCGTCATCGTCGACGTCCTTGACCAGAACAGGGTACCCTTCTCCTTCCTTTTTCCAATTTTATTTTATTTTTTATTATTTGATTTTATCAAATTTCAATATTTGTTCGTAAATTTTGAATTTTTTTCGCATTCTGTTTTTCTGAGTACAAAACTTGAGGGGAAATAGGGGGAAATTGTACTGGGGTTCATTTGGGTGTACTTCGGAAGCTTCAGTGCTACATATATTTGTTTTTTCCTCAAGAATTTTGGAGCTAGTAAGCATATTTTGTGCTCTGAGTTGAGTTTTTACTATTGTTTTCGGAATCTCGAACTAACAATTTATGACAAACTCAACCATTCCATAAACAATAAGGCTTTACTGTGTTGTTTGAGTTGTACTTGGATATATAAATGAGGTCAAATGAACTAATGGAATAATAGGTTCTTTAGTAAAGAATGAGTTTTGGATTGATATACGAAAATTTAGAATTTCATCTTCTCCCATTGTGTTTTATATGCATAATTTCTCGGGTGTATGTTATGATGTCTTTAGAATTATAGTTTTAATGTACGAAAATCTGTTTGATTGAGTCTCCTTTTAGAAGGGTTAAATTTTAGCATTTCTTACGACTTATCCTCTGGGCCTTGCATTTTGTTACTTTGCTACTTGCCAGTGAGAAATTTTTATCTAAACTTTTCGTTTTACTGCAAATTATAACGTGATTACCAATCCAATCTGATCCGAATTTCCTTGAGTTGTATAATTTTTAATTGGTGTTGGATTGGGCTTCAATCAGAACCAGTTCAATCTCTGCCCATATGTAATTGTATGATTGGTCGTCTTTTTTTATGTTTCTTCTGCATTGACGTCAGTGTTTTGATCCTCTAGTAATTGTCTCTGTAGGCTCTGGTTGATGCCCCTGATATGGTGAGGTCCCAAATGAATTTCAAGAGACTTTCTCTGACTGACATCAAAATCGACATCAAGAGGGTCCCCAAGAAGAAGGAACTGCTTGCTGCCATGGAGACCGCTGGTAAGCCCAAAAACTTGTAAACAGTAATAGTCTTGTTTTCATGTCATAGTTTTATTCTAAATATTTTTATACATGTTGGTAGATGTGAAGAAGAAGTGGGAGAACAGCTCGTGGGGTAGAAAACTGATTGTTCAGAAAAGAAGGGCGGCTCTTAATGACTTTGATCGGTTCAAGCTCATGCTGGCTAAGATTAAGGTTGGTTATTTTGCCATTAATAACTACTAAGTTTCAAACTACGTATTCGTTTCTGTAAAATCGCATGTTTCCTTATGTGGCTTAGTTTGGAATGTTTGTAGACGGTTGCAATTGTTCATCTTTGTCATGTTGAACTCTGTCAAATTAAATCCCTTTTCCTCATTTGCAGAAAGCTGGGCTTGTCAGAAATGAACTTACAAAACTGAAGAAGCAGAGTGCAGCTTAGGCAATAATTTTAGTTTACAATTTTATCATGGATTTCTTTTTCGAAACTGTATCGGATCTTCTATCAATTTTAGCTTTTCAGAGATTTTTTCCGTTTCTAATATCATTGACACTGTTTTGATATATAGATTTTCAGTTTCCTGTATGGATGATTTGTGTTTTTTGATGGGGATTCTGCACCTAAAAGTTCCCATAACCAAGAGTTAGTATCAGTTGTAACTTGAGTTGAAATCGAGTTCATCACAAATGTATTTTGTACCCGCCCATACATGTGAGTTGAACTTGAGAATTGGAATAATTTTGATTGGGAAATGGTAACCGCGCACTCCTCTTGATCTCCCCACTCTTGTTTAATCGTCTGTTATTCTTTTTTATTTATTCAATCTGATTGTTAGAAACAAAGAGAGATGTTTGACTACTGTGTGAGAGGCTAAAAAGAGTGAAAATCACTTCTCTTGTTGTGGCCTATATTTAACCAAGGGGTGCGGCATGGAGAGAAAGAGAGTGGAGAATGGACTTGAGGAATTGTGTGTTAATTCCCCAATCCTTATGCCTTTATTTAGTAATGAGGAGAGAAACTTGCTCTCCAAGTAATACAAATGTGTACTTTAGCGGGTACAAAAAACGAGATTTGGTTTGCAGATATAGTCATTAGTAATGCTTTTATGGTTTTCTTTAATGTGGAGAAAATTGGGATTCCTTTTAAAAGATTTTATTGCTCATATGGTTAGGGAGCACTTACAGGAACTTCGTTTTGTTTATCAAACGCTAGAAGAATAGTGCAAGTGAATGAACTTATGAGGACTGGCTTATAGATGGATGGGTTCCTAATCTGTATGACTACCATGTTTAATGTTATTGTCGATTCTTCATTATTCCATTCATGGTAAATCAAGTTGAAATTTCATTCATCTCCTGCAACCTATTGATTTGTCCATTTTATTGTTCAGGTTTGTCAAAAACTTGCTCAAAGAGCAGATTGTCAGTGTAATTTGAGTTGGTTGTAAATAATATCATCTCTTTTGTAAATAAAACTTTAAAATCATCTCTTTCAGTATAAACATATTATATGTAAAATAATATCATCTTAAAACGGTCATAAAACTCACGGCATCGCGCAGGGGCTCAATTGCTAGTAAAAATCTATAAGTATATTAATCAGAGATAGTTGGTTGATTTGATTCTTTTTCCTTACTTCATCTTTGTTTAAGTTACTTGATTTTTTTTTTAATTACAAAAGATATTACTATTCTGATTTATAGTACTAGTGATTTACATACTTTTTTACCTTTCACATACCTTTATTAATTTTTGTCATTGATCTTCTTCAATTCATTTAATTAGACGGCCGGAACTTGAGAGGGTCTGTGAGAGGTAAAAATTGATGTATGAATAGCATCATCCTCTATATTAAGGAGAGTGGGATGTTTGAACTTAAGAGGCATTGTGTAGAAGAGGAAAATCCTTTCTATCGAGGACAATACTTTTACTTGTCCATCTTGTAAACTAAACAAGCCGTGGAGACAAAATACAATTAGACCAAAAGTGTGGGTGATGGTTCAGCTTTCAGTAACATTCTTTACCGAAAGAAAAGCCCGTCGAAGCTTTGAAATCTCCCTCCCTAGTTTAATTTTGTCTAAATCACTGGGTGAGAAGGAGATTCGATTTCTAACTTTGAAGAGAAAAGTATCACTAGATCAAGAACTAGACGTTGCTTATCAAGTTCGATATTACATATCCTTCTCTCTATAAATCTTAATAATTTTTTTTTTTTGTGTCGTACAAACAAAATGACGTTCTCACACTTCGTAAGACCCCAAGCCCCCCTTTACAAATTACAGTTAAGATCGCGTCCTCTTTCTTTCCAAAAGAAAAGCAAACCCCATAAATTATTTGTTCCATTTCAAATCAACTGACTCGCTGGTTCTCTTCTTTTTATCTTTTTCCGTCTAGGGTGTAGTTTAGTTATGGCGGACGTCCGAGGTCTCGTCTCTCGTGAATGAGCTTGCCACCAAGCTCCGGAAACGGTGTGTTTTACTGTACGTGTGTATCTATGCATGCATGTATTTTTGTGTGGCTGTTGGTGTTCTTTTTCTTTGGTAAGCGTTGTTTATCAATTTTTGCGGTGGCAGGAAAGTCGAGTGTTCACGGGAGACTGCTCGGCTAACGGTGGAGTTGCTTCGGACAGTTATATCGGCACAGAAGTTGCCATCACCTACAAACCCAGCAGCTGCTCTTATTGAGGCCGTAAGAGGTGTTGGTCAGCGGCTTTATTGCTGCTAATCCTGTTGGTATGCCTTTTTGTTTTAGGCATACACTTTTAGTTGTTCTACACAGCTTTGTGATTAATGTTCTGGGATTTTACCGTATTGATCGATTAGATATCAAAACGCTTCATGTAATTGTTATAGTATATCATACCAGGCTTTTGATTACCAAGATGTCTGCCTCCATCTTACAAGGACCTTTTGCTATTGGGAACATCGTGAGGCATATTTTCCATATTATTAGGGAAGAGGAGCTTTCACTTTGTTTTTATCCACTCAAGGCAGGGATAGAGATAGTGATGAGGGAGATGATAAACCATTCCTATGTCTGTCGTTATTTCTCAAAGGCTTCTGCGTTCCCCTTCATTGGCTGATCTTCTTGGGACCAAAATCGCTGTGTTACCACTTACCAGCTTAAACGAATCATGAAATTCAGGGAAAGGCAAGTTTGAGCAATCGCTGTAGTTTATATATAAGATCTAACACATAATTAAATCTTAGTTAGGCATTGTAAAATATATTTCTTTACTAAATGCCATATTTTCTTTGCAGCTGACAAAAGTTGTCACAGAAGCAGTTAATGACCTCATTGAAGATATAAAAACTTGCCATGAACAGATTGCGGATCTGATGGTGGAGCTTATACATCAAAAGTAATTTTTTCTTTCACCCTGAACATGTTTTTTCACTACCGAGTTTCTTCAAACATTGAAACTATTTTCTATATTTTTTTTCAATTCATGCTCTTCTGGTTTCTCACGTGTAGTATGCACTTAGCGATGTTATTCTCTAGCTTCAAAACATTTTGATGCCATAACTCATGGAGATAATAAGTCTCAACTCTGATCATCATCCCCATATACTCAGTAGATAAGAATTTACGTGGAAAAATCCAAACATGGTTGTTATATACTGTTGGTCTTACATCCACAACGAATTAGTTTGGCCGGAATGTTCTTAATTGGTAAATTTTTTCCTTAAATGTCTACCGAATGCACATGATAGACCAAGCCAAATAGGGGATATGGATTGGCTTTGCAGCAGTAACTTATAACCTGTGCTTCTTAATATTTTGAAGTGGAGATTTTTACTCCTCCTGGTTAAATGCATACTTAACATAGTAGTCTATGTACAGACATTAGACACACATCTTGTGATAAGCAATTGAACTTTGTGTATATGTGTTTCTTATGAATATCTGATTTTCCATCCCGGCTTCATTACAACTGCATCTACTTTTCAGTGAGGTGGTACTAACCTTAATTAGGTCAGTCGAGAACCGTGAAGAAGTTCCTATGTGCTGCAAAGAAGAAACGACCATTCCAGGTCTTTGTTACTGAGGGTGCTCCAAAGTCTGTGCATGATCATACCTACTTGTTGATTAATCGATCTTGTGCCCTCTTTTGTTTTGATCTGTTGGTTACTTGGTATTTCTTAGGTATCTGGCTCATGTTATTGTAAAAGAGTTGGCTGCAAAAGGTATACAAATTACAATGATTACCAATTCTTCAGTTTTTGCCATGATTTCACGAGTAAACATGGTAAATGTTCACTTTGCTTACTCTTTTTCTTTTGGGAAGTGTTAGTGGCACTCCAAAAATCTCATTCTACACTCCTCACAAGTGTATTTTTCTTTCCTAATATAGAAGGTTTGGAGTGTAGAATGAGATTTTTGAAGTGCTAATAACAATTCTCTTTCTTTTATGTGAATTTTATGAATAATGTACCCATATTTTTTTGAAACTTCGCGTACAGGTCATAGTTGGGGTTCATGCCGTGATAGCCAATGGCGGTATCATAGCTTCTGTTGGGACGAATATGGTTGCACTTGCTGCAAAAAAGCATGCTGTTCCATTTGTTGTGGTTGCTGGCACTCTAGGCATAATCAAATTTGAACACATTCACACAATGTTTGGGTAACATGTTCGTCTCCTTTTAATTTTTATTCCTTGATATATTTTTGTTTGTTTTGCAGTTGTGTCCACTATATCCTAATAATCCAGAGGTTTTGGTGAATGATACGAGATGCCCTTCAGAACCCTTTATCTTTTGGGGAAATCTCCGATTTCATGTATTTTAGTATCGGCAGTGTAGCTCTTATTCTTACCGTTGTTAATCCTGCATTTGATTATGTGCCACCGGAGCTAGTCTCCTTCTTGTTACTGATATGTAAGACCGTGTTTTCCCATCACTATAAGCCTTCCGTTCAACATTCAATCAGCTTTATCTTCTATCTAGATGTTTTACCAAGATGTTTAGTTTGCTTTAGTTGTCTTTGTTTTTTGCATAAATAGCACTACTACAAATGCACTCGCACTTTCACCATTGGACAATTTCAGTTGCCCCATCGCCGCTGGACGAAATGAAGTGTCCAGCAATGATGGATGGCAGCCAAAAATATTTTCTCATCTCAATGAGTCACTCCCCCTTTCACAGTTCAAATTTAAGTGTTCTGCAAGTTATTCTTTCCTTTTTTTTCTAACCGATAAGATAAATTCATCTTACTTGTGGTCTCTTCAAGATTTTTGTATACTAGTTCTCATTGTTCTAACTTCGTATGCAGAGGGCGGCCTAATCCATCATACATCTATAGGCTCATTTCAGATTTTTACTCTGCTGATGATTTGGGTCTGCACCAAAAACCGGCTTCTTGAAGTGATTCTCTAATTCCATACAAAGATATTTTTCCTTTTTATTATGTAAGTTCGAGATACTATTATTGTTTTTTCGGCATTCTGATTTTGTCTTGCATTGTGCCCTTAAGTCATTCAGAATTAGATATCAAAAGATTTTGGTACATTTAGGGTATCCCATGGAAAATGTTTGCTATGAGATATTGAGTCTTGGGATACTACAGGTTTTCTGAGAAACATGCCTAACTCCGAATAATATTCAACGGAAACTTGATGCATTATTTTCCCAAAAGATGAAAATCTTAGTTTAGAATAGATTAGCCAAACATGCTTCGAAGATTTTGTTTCACTTTAAAAATTCTGGATATCAAGGTTTCCATGTACTTCCGATATAATTTTTCTCCGGACAGCAATTTGAATTTTGCCTTGAATGCAAGGCCTACTCATTACCACTGAACTTACAATGCCCCTCCTGAATGTTACTGTTTGATGTTTAATTGTGGCTGACTGCTTCCTTGTTATTAATGATTGTTTTTGCAGGAAGGTACACATTGATCGGAGAAGTGAAACAGTAGAAGGAAAAGTTTAACTCATAAACTTCAAATTATATTTTTGGTGTGTTATCAAATTCAAAAGTGACTGGGACGGAAGGACGAATGCCCTGCTGTTGTTATAGGAGTGTCCGTAGGCTAAGAATAAGAAGTAGAAACTAATGCAATATCTTGACAGTGAAGAACCAGTGAATGTATTTTTTTCTTTAACACAAGCAATATATTTGGGAAGATCAATACATTTGTATTTTTCAGTTCTTATGACATATGCAGGTATATGGCCGAAAGAAAAATATATAACGGTAGTAGTACAAAATCAAAAAAGAGTAAAAGAATGAAACAATTTTCTACTTCTTTGATCAAGCAGATGTTGCACACGCAAGAGCCTTAGGCACACGTGTAATGGTGGGCTTCACGTTTGAACATTGAGCGGTAAGAGGTCCTTTGTTTCCATTGTAGGTGAGATCGATGTCAACCAATTCCACATTCTCACACGGTATGCCACTGCTGCATACAATCTGAACTGCAAGTGGTGTTGCAGATGAGCCCTTAATGTTCTTGAAGCTGACATTGCTGATCTTAACTTTTGAAGGAACGTTCTGTTTACACTGGTTCCACGGGCAATACTGTTGGTCTATGAGGACAGGGTTGCTGACATTGACCATGATAATATCATCAAGGTGCATATCTGATGCAATACCATCCGAAGGGGAAGCAGGTCATGTTTTAATTCTCATGCCGTTGGATGTATTAGTCAAGGTGCAGTTCTTAACTCTCATTCCAACCACAGGTTCTTCGTTCGGGTACCTTCCAAGACTTCCAACGCTTATGCCATGGCCTGGTCCACAAGTAACCCTAGTCACATTGATTTCTTTGTTTCCATCACCAATGGAAACACAGTCATCACCAGTCCCAATGTGTGCATCAGTAATGTTGATTCCAGTTGAACGCCCAATATGGATTCCATCAGTATTTATGCTCTCTCCAGGTGCTGTGACATTAACACGGTGGAATGTGACATTGTTACACCCCAAAATGTTGATGTGAAAATTCTTGCTGTCGAGGGAAGTTATGTCCTGAATTATGGAATTGGTAACGAAGTTGAACCTCGTATTAATGGCAATAGGTTTGCAATCTTTGTTTATGTTGCAGTCATTTTGCTTCCAAGCAAGTGCTCCTTGCCCGTCAAAAGTTCCACCACCTGATACAGTGAGCATATTAATGTGCTCAAAACCAACCCAAGTATCCGGTTTGGTAAGTTTTCTGCCGTCTGCTGGAGCCTGCAATTTCCCTTGGACTTGAATCTCAATAGGAGTCTTGCAAGGACCTAAAACTTGCTTCTGTTAACATGTATGTTCCCCTCGGAACAACAACTTTACTTGTCATCAGTGATGCGCACGCATCAGTCCAAGCCTTGGCTAAAGCCTGTGTGATATCAGAGCCGGGCTTCGCACCATATGTTGCACTTGTGACATCAAACACTCCAACCTCAGCTAACAAAAACACTGCCAGGATATTCAATTTGCTAGCCATCTTAATTTTTCACTTGATTGTTTTCTTTTTGTTTGAAAGTTGATGAAACACCATGTGAGTTTCAGGTCAATTTATAGTCCTACCTGAAGGCAGAACAGAAAATATGTAACTAATTGCTAACTATTTTAAAAACCTGTCCCTAAGAAGATGCATTGTAGTTTAACTTTCTATCCTATAATTAGTAATTTGTTTAACATGAGAATATTAATCACTAACAACAACGCACCTGTCCACCCTAACATACATCAAATGCCAACAAGATTTCTGATAGCATTTCTGACCTGTTCAATCCCATTTTCGTCACTGAAATTTCATTGGATTCAACCATTGCCATTAAATCTGTGTCTTTGTTACTGATATGATATGTATGATTATTCCTTTCTATCCTTTTATGTAGCATTCTTTTGAAGTTTCGTTACCATTTTCCCATCAGCATTTGTTCATATGAAGCCTTAAGATGTTTTCTCCGGTTTCTACAGAATAATACCCTTTATGCATTGCATTAACATACACTTGCACTTTCACTGTCACTCTGGGGTTTATTTCAGTTGCCCCCATTACACACACCCGGTCACAAACCAAGTGTCCACAGCTATGATGTCATTTATTTACTCAATTTATACAAAAGGAATACAAAGAACACAACAATTTACGTCGAGAACATTAGTACTTTCTTCTTCTTAGATCAACGGAGGAGGCATCACAATGGACGTAGCGCAAGCAAGAGCACTGATCAGGCCAGAAATTGTTGGCTTGACGTTCAAACATTGAGAGGTAAGAGTTCCTTTGGCTCCATTGTAGGTGAGATCAATGTCAGTCAACTCTACATTCTCACATCGCGAGCCACTGCTGCACACAATCTTGAGTGCAAGTGCAGTTGCAGATGAGCCCTTAATGTTCTTGAAGCTGACATTGCTGATCTTAACCTTTGACGGAGGCAAATTATCACACTTCTTATATGGGCAATAAAGTTGGTCTATGACAATAGGGTTACCCACATTAACCATGATAATATCTTCAAAGTGTATATCAGAGGCGGTGGTAGCCAAAGGAGAATTCGGCCATGTTTTGATGCGCACGCCATTCTGTGTGTTGGTCAGGGTGCAGTTCTTGACTCTGATTCCAGCCAAAGATTCCTCATTGTTGTATCTTCCGAGACTTTCTATGCTTATGCCATGACCTGGACCACAAGTAACGTTGGTCACGGTGATTTGGTTGCTGCCATCACCTATTGAAACACAGTCATCCCCAGTTCCAATGTTTGTGTGAGTAATGTTGATCCCTGTCGATTTCCCAATATGAATTCCATTAGTATTTTTGCTGTCTCCGGGTGCTGTTATGTGAACGTGTTGGAACGTAACATTGATGCACCTGAAAACATGGATGTGGAAGTTTTTGCTGTTAAGTGAACTTACGTCCTGAATTGTGGAATTCGTGACGAAGCTGAACCTCAGATTAACGGAACCAGCACAATTTTTGCTTTTGCTGCAGTTATTACGACTCCAAGGAAGTGCTCCTTGGCCATCAAAAGTTCCGCTACCTGATACGGTGATCATGTCAACGTGCTCGAAACCAACCCAAGTCTCATTAGTTGTGAGCTCGCTGTCCTTTTCTGGAGCCTGCAATGTTCCGTGCACTTGAAGCTCAATTGGAGCCTTGCAAGGACCTCGAAAACTTGCTCCTCTTAACTTGTATGTCCCGCTTGGAACAACAACTTTACTAGCGGACGGTGATGCACACGAGTCATTCCAAGCCTTGGCCAATGCAAATGTAATATCAGAGCCAGGCTTTGCACCATATTCTGCACTTGTCACATCAAAAACACTAGAATCGTGTTCGGACTCATGAGCCTTAGTTGTAGATGTTAACAATAACAACAAAAACATTCCCAATACACACATTTTTTGACTAAATTTGATTGTTCGCTTTCTTAATTATTTTTTGTTTTTTCTGTTCCGATGGATGATGAAACTCCGTTTTGGTTTCGGGCCAATTTATAGTCGGATTCGAAGTCCCAATACCATCAACGTATCAACCAATGACTTGCTATTTATATACAAGTCCTAAAGGAGTTGCACAGCAGTTCAACTTCTGTGCCCTATAATTAGTAAGTTGTATAGCCTTAGAAGCATCCATCACCAACAAGAACTTGCTAAGTTGTTGATAATATGCCTTCCTCCTCAAAGACACCGAGTGCCAGTTGATATTTCCCGAGTTTTGGCCCACTAATGGTCGGACGTTCCAGAAAATGAGGACCAAAACGATGAAATACAAAATCGTAACAGAGTTCAGCAAGATCAACAGGAAAGGAAGGCATGGAAATTGGCGATTCATTGATTTCTTTCAAACAAAGAAAAACTTGTTCTTCAAATGTTTTTGGTCAATCACAAATTTCAGTTGCCTCAGAGCCGCCCTAACTAGTCATCACCTAACTTTTGTAATCATCCAACTAAAAAGTGCTTCATCTTAACAACTGCAATCATCCGGTACGGGCTTGCCGAGCCTTGTAGCGTGGGCCTTTAGCTAAGTGAATGTGACTTCAAATTTTTTCATAATATTTTCGGGATCTGTTTAATGAACATCCATTCCCGCATTTCTTGCTATTATTATCTGAACATGGAGTAGTGCACGCCAAGTTTTCATGTCAAGCAAATTGAAAAGGTCTGTCCAGCTCTTACTGAGAGACTAGAGCACAAAAATGCCTTTTATCACCCAAAGAAAAGGGAAAATTACGTCGTACGACATACATTAGCTGTTTTAACCATTAGATGAGACGGGTTCACTTTTCTCTCTAGAGTACAGAATTATAACTAACGTTGGATCTGCAACGTATGATAGACAAAAAAAAACAAGACGGTCTATATTTGCGGAAATATGCCTGCTCTGTTGTGACATTCCTTGTGCTTGAAGAAAATAATCGTCATAGACTGAATCGACCACACATACATCGGAGAGAGCTAAGAACTTGCTGGTTGCAGTAATGGAAACTAAAGCTCAAGATTGAAAAAATATTTGGGTAAAATAGAAACAAAAAGTAGTTTGATTAGAACTAGAGTGATCGGGCATGCCTTACAACAGAACAAGTGTACAAAACCAAGAATCATAACTTGCGAAGATCAATCCCGGCCTTCTTGGCAACGGCATCAATCCCGTTCTTCTCTATGGTCTTCAATGCTTTAGTCGACAAACGCAGTTTAAGAAAGCGCTTCCCAGCTTCCCACCAAACCCTCTTGTACTGTAGGTTCACAAACTGCAACTTCTTGGTCTTGTGGGCTGAGAAGGAAATCTTGTTTGCCCTGTTTGCTTTCTTCCCTGTGAAAGGACAAATTCTACCTGAAAAAGGATGAACAAATCACAATGTAAATCAATTTTCACCATTCTAACGAAACTTAGTAAATTAAATAATGACCAATTGACCACGAGAGTTGAGAACAAATGCAATTACAAGGCGGATGCCATATCTTAGCAAATGCATTTGTACCCCTATATTCCCACTCCAAAAAATTAACGAAATGAGCAGACATGTGTTAGGCTAGTTGGCTCGAGTAGTGTGCCCGGCATTCACCCAAGTTCGAATCCAACTCCTCCGTAGATTACAGTAGCTTAGAATATCGTCTCATAAAAAAAAAGGCGTACATTTTACATATAACAAAGTGATACATTTGTAAAGACAAATGGGTACATTATTAGTAAATGAAAAAATTTGTTGAGCTTCATTTTATCATCACATCAAATTTCCAAACATGTAAAACAATTCTCTAATTCATTGTCTAATTGGGAAAAAGCAGACTTTCCAAAAATGCACTTAAATTGCATAATTAACAAAAATTAAAAGTGATTAACCAAAATTTCTAATAAACATATGAGCAGAGAAAACATGGGAGATGGAAGCTGAGAGATTTACGGGCAACGATGGGCTGAAGGGCGGGGAGGGAAGGAGTGGAGATACTGGGAAGCTGAGACGACATGTCGTAGGAGATTCTGACGCCGCTCAGCTGACTGGTAACGAACCCGACGTCGGAAACTGCCTCCGCCTTGAAAGGGTGCGGGAATCGCTTGGAAGCGTCGGCCCTGCGGAAGCACGGAGTTCGGGTGGTGCCGAAGAACACGGCGGTCGTTGCCGATGCTGCTGCCATTGCTGCTCTTCTCAGTGAAGAACTCTGGGAGCTCGGTTATCTCTTTGGTCTCTTATCTGTATTTTCTGAAAACGGATCAGGTTTTGGAGGGACATGGCCTAGCGTGGGCTGTGGCTATGATGGGCTTAATGTCTGGGCCTTGAACCTCTTTTGAGTGGGCTCTCTCAACTGAAATATTATTTCCAACTTTTGTAGCCATTGAATTTAAATTCTATATGATATTATTCCAACCTTCCGCTTTTCTTAATGTAAAAAATCAGATTTATATCCAAAACAGTCGAAAAATTTTAAAGCTTCATTGTGCAATATGAAAAAATTGTAACTTGATAGCCATTTTGAAAACCACCCAAACCCGAAGGGTGTGAGACACAAGTAGCCCTATAACATAAGTAAACACTTATCATCCTGATTTTTTCATCTTTACACATTGGTCCCTCCGTTGGTTAAATTTTAGTAAGAGTTTAACTAACGACGTGACCAATAATAGCCTAGGGATTTGCATTTGTATGAGACGTTTATGAAATCTTTTACAAAAATGGACCAAATTGTCACACACCTAAACCACATGGGTGCAAAACGCGATTGTCCTCTCCTTTAGGGCTAAGAATTGAACTCTTACCCTAGATATGATGAGATTCAATTGCTCCCTTGCTGGACAAAGCCCAAGGCAGCAGCATTCTAGCTCAATTTTTTAGTGGAATCACCTTAATCTCCTTCTCTTCTCCAAAACACGGCAATATAAAGACATGAAAGAGAACCCGGCTCATACGCCGGGCTCAAGAGGACGGTTGCCCTAGGAGAGGGCCTTGAGCCTCAAATTGAATCATCCAAAAAGCAGTCAGGAAAATGGCCTGAGGCCACTAACAAAGTCTCAAATCGCACAAAACTACTAATGTTGTTCAAGTTATAGAATAGCTTATGGCTTTGAAGGTTCGGCGCGAGTTCAACATGAACTCAAGGGTTTAACAAGAGCGGATAATGATCAACAAATCCGCAGTTACAACTTCAATCGTTCAACTACTAAGCAAACTTTGGACTAATCGTGACCCAGATGAGCATAGGATTTTAGGCTCCACAAGCTTTCAGAAAGCTAGCTCCCATTTTCACCAAGATATTTACATAGCTAGCCTTCCATTTATTTCACCGGGCATTTTCCCTCCGGCGCACGTAACGGGTTCTATCATTGTACCTTGGTCTGTCCTGAGCTCTTGACGGCTGTGGCTCCACCCTCCTCTGCCTTTCAGGCGACCTTTGAACAATTTCTCCATTCACAAACAACTCAGCTGCATTAAAGAAAGTTACAATCATGAGTTACAAGAATAGGTTGCATTTAGAAGTTCGAAAATAATTGAGAGAATGAACAAATTTCAGAACAAGCATCCATTTAAAACAGCGGCGAACATGCAACAGTGGCAAACCATTTAGCAGGAGAACAGTATACACTGCAGATATGTACATGCTTGTTTCTAAATAAAAAGTTATGCCTTTTTTTAACAAGGAATTTTGTATAATCTGAAAGAAATCAAAATTAACAGCTCCAAAATAACACGAATGAATGAGAGAAAATGGAAACGCATAGGAGTTACAAGTCTGAGGTGAACGAACTATCACGTGACAAATTCTAATCAAATGTATCTACTCCAATGATTCCGAAACACCACAACGTTCAAGAAGCAACAGAACAGGATGAAGTGAATCATTATAAGTCCATTAGCATTCAAAGCTAGGCATTGCCAACTGAGGGCTATTAGCTTTGCCAAGATGGACTGCAAGTTACAGTGTCAGCAAGGTTGCCTTTTCAAGGATAAAGGCAAAGCTAGGCATTGCCAACTGAGGGCTATTAGCTTTGCCAAGATGGACTGCAAGTTACAGTGTCAGCAAGGTTGTCTTTTCAAGGATAAAGGTCATGAAATGTATCAACTCCAATGATTCCGAAACTCCACAACACTCAAGAAGCAACAGAACAGGATGAAGTGAATCATTATAAGTCCATTAGCATTCAAAGCTAGGCATCGCCAACTGAGGGCTACTAGCTTTGCCAAGATGGACTGGGAGTTAAACAAAAAGAAATATAAATGTTAACCAAACAAACTTCTTAAAACGATGTCTTTCCAATTTTTGAAAAATTAATGTTAGTCAATAACCAACATATTGGAGGCTGCAACTTCATAAACACAAACCCAAAGAAAGATGAATGGCATCAAAATTGCACGACACTAAAAAAATCTTATAGAATGTTTCATCTCCACTGATCTGCATTCCCACATAGTATAAGAAGTACAGGAGAGTCAAGAGAGACATTTGATATAAGTCCATTAGGATTCAAAGTTAAATAATGCCTATATGGCCTATTTAACTTCTCCAAGATGGACAACGAATCTTGAAAAGAATGCAGGCGAACTGTAACCTATAGTAACCTATACAAATAAAAAAGGAAAACAGATAGTCTTCCATCATTCAATTGGATAGTTGAAAAAGTAAAACTACTGCTTTGAGCTCAAAACCGACACCATGTCTCTTCAAGCAACTTCTATGTTGAAATGTGGGTGCATGCGGATTAAAATTAGAACACACGAGATCTGAAATCACAGTGCTTAAACTTTAGATCCTTAAACACTTACCACCATAGTCTTTGTATTCAGGATCAACATAAGAATCCGGAAGAATAAAAAGAACACCGGGCAAGCCTGATAACAAGAAAAGAATCATAAACATGCACAGACAGTATGCATAATCTACTAATTATACTTAGAAATTATAACATAGCTGCAATTTAACAGCACAAACCTTCAAGCTTATTTGAGGTCTCCTCATCAATCTCACAACCAAAACCGAAATACCTCTCGCATGACACATTGTATATCTTCTTCTTTGCTTCTTCCTCACTGCCACACCACACCAAGCAACAAAAGTCCACATCTTAAATATAATTATGTAAACCTAAACCCGAAGATGAAAACAAAATTCAACCATTGAATTGCAAACATATTTCTATGTGCCATTAAGTATACATATCTATCATCATCACATCAAGAACAACCGCTAAGAATAAATAAGCTAAAATTCTCATAAAAAACAAAGAAGTCACTTAGGAAATACACTATAAATAAAATTCACATATATCAAAACGTGAATTTTCTTTTTCCAGTTATTTTTCATCATTTTCCCAGCAAAACCAAACAAGAAATCAAAGAATCCATTACCTCCCAACAACTTTAGCCAGGGTCTGAACATAGCAATCGATCATCTGCTGCTTTGTAGCACCCTCGCCACCGGGCTTATCCATGACGATGAGCCAGTGCTCGTAGTCACAGCCAGGAAATAGCGGTGCCATTTCAGTGGGTGGACGGTCGCTGAAGTTGGAACCTGAGTTAAGGGGCGAGTAAGAACCGCCAGAGCGGTTGACCCGGCAGCGGATCGGAGTGTAGCGGGTGGTGGCGGTAGGGAATCGGACGGCGTGGGAGAGAGGGGCGAGGGATCGACGGCCGAGCATGAGGGATGGGATGGAGGGAGGTTGGGTGAGTCTGGAAGTGGAGAAGAGGCGTTTGGGTATGAGGAGAGAGATTGTGGGGTGGCGAGCGGTTACGGTGGTGGTGGCGGCGGCGGCCATGGCAATTGCTCGGACTAGGGTTTGAACCATTTTTGAGGGAGAGTGTGAGTGAGGAAATGAGACGATGGTTTGGGGTGGGGGGATAAGTTTTTCTTTGAGAGTTTTATTAGGTCTTTTGGGTTGGGCCACTACAACTGGTATTGGGCTACTTTCTGGGCTTAAAATGTTCTTTTTTTCAAGATAAGACCCTTTTCTCTATACAAAATGTCATCCAATTATTTCTGTACTGCATGCGGTCAAATAGTCACAAAATATAATCATCCCAAAATATAATCGTCCATACCAAAAAAAATTCTCGAACTTCACTTATATATGGTACTTTGTAAACTTAACCTACTTTTTTCTTGGTTAAGAAGAAAATAGAGTTAAATTCAATTTTAGAGTGAATAACGACATGTATACTTAACATAAATATAATAAGGAGGGAATGAGAGAACCTAAAGGGAAGTTAGTCCTAAATACTAGAAGAAAAAAAAGTGAACTGATTCCCATTCTTATATTTTAGTAAATGTGAAGAATTTAAGAATTAAAATAATTTTCATTTTCATTTCTTGAAAGTAAACATGCCTAAGAGCATTGAAATATATAAATGACTTTGAGAATTTAAGTAAACTTGGCATCCAAATCTTTTGATTCTCAATCTAAAGTCATCATCCCACATTAACAAATTATGTACTAATTCGTAATTGGAATTGAAGAAACTGAGAAAAACTAGTGAATTAAGGAAAATTGAAATTTACGACCAATCAGAACAAGTCATCAACAATATATTAATGCTCAATATTCTTTTTTTTTTTTTTTTTGTGGTTTCACACATGAAACTAATTGTATTTTTGCCACTTAGAACACCTAATTCTATCAAGGACAAAATGTTATCACATAGTCAGAGGGTGGCGTTGTCGTAGAGGGGAGTGGCAGAGAGCTTGGCGATGTAGAATGCCTATTTCTTAGGCGTAGCCCCAATTCATAGAAAACTCACCCAAAATGCATCGTTTTGGTAGTTAAAGAGCGTTTAGGTTTTTGTTCCTCCAACAATCATAAACTGTTATCTCACAGTGAGCTTCTCTCTCCTTCCCCTCTCTCTAAAAATGTGGCCTTTATAGCCTCTGCAACTTCGCCGACTCCTGCTCAGTTACCTCTCCACCTTCTTCATCGTCATCGTCTTCCCAAACACTCCAAACCCACATTCCATTTCTCCCCCAAAATCCCACCTATTTCCGCCATTCCCGACTTGCCATAGTCACCGGAACAAGCTCCCACTGTCTGTCTCTACCCTATTTCTTTCTCATAAAACCTTTCTTTTCCTCCACCCCACCGACCCAAGATCCAGATCAGTCCGAATTAGCTCAGTCTCTCTCATCTAAGCTCCTACAGGATTCTAGCTCCGACCCCCTCTCCGTAACCCAACGCCTCCAATTGAGCTTCTCCCACATCACCCCGACAGCTCCCCTGGTCCTTAACATACTCAAATCAGTCCCCCGAGGCCAGCCGTACGGTTTTAGGGTTTAACCAGTGGTTTAAGCCCAGCACGGGCTTGGCTTAGAGAAAAGGAAGAAGAGAAAGTTCGGAGAAATGGAAGAAAATAAAGGAGGAATGGATGAAAAATTAAAAAATTTAACAATAGGGTGCAAATTGACTAATTATGAGAGTTGAGGGGGAAAATTGGTCAAAATTAAAGTTGAGGGGGAAATTGGCCACTCCTTACAAGTTCATGAGGTAAATTGATGAATACCTTTATCAAAATAATACATCTCTTATATAACTACGATCATGAATTTCTTTATTTTTAAATTATGCTAATGCCAACACAAATTAAAGATCAACTTGAATATAAATTACAGACAAAAAATATATAAAAATAAACAAGAGTGTGCAAAAAAAAAAAAAAAAAAAAAAAAAAAAAAAAAAAAAAAAAAAAAAAGAGTCTACAAAAATCATATCTCAAAAATATAAACAAGTCCTAAATTGTATACACGAATTTCCTTATAACAGAATCCATACAAAGCCTTTTATGGCCATTATATTATCATTTAAAATCAATAAATAGATTTATAAAAATAAATAAAGGCCGGTAGAAATAGAAAATGAGTGTCTGCAAATCATTTCTCCAAAACCATCATCGCCTTACCAAATATCAAATAGATGAAAAGGACAACATAAACAAATCCCAACCAAGAAAAGGAAAAATTGATTAAGCAGGAATTGATATATATATGCATATGTATAGTTCTTGATAGAAATCAGGTAATTCACAGGATCGGAAACTGATGTCGCTTAGACTATCGATCACAGTATGATGTGAAAGATATGAACAAAGAGTGAATATTGAATTGAATTGAATGAATCTGACAGAAAGAGATTTGACAAATTTATAGAGATGGAAGTAACCTTTCTGGAGGAGTTTAACTAACGGGGGAAGTTATAACTTTTTACGTTGAAATATAACTGTTCATATCCTTTTAGAATTAATTAATTATATTATTTTCTTTATTAATTAATTAACTTATTTCACTACAATAATATGTATATTAGTACACCAATGTTATGGTGTACCTTCACATATGATTACACATATTGTGAAAACCATGTTATCATAATCATATTCCAACATCCCCCACTTGATTATGATATAATAAATGGTTTCCTATTTTGATATGTTTCTTAAGAGTATTACTCATAAACAAATTGAATGTAACATCAGATATGTGGCTTCTTTACCTGGTGCGCACCATTCCACTTTATCTGATAACATTTTACTCTTTAATAAAATGGCATCATATTCAAGTAACTTGGAAAAATAATCCATACTTGGTTACAAATGATGACTTAGTCCTGCACTATACGCCACAGTGTTATATGAATTATTTCTTGAAGCTTATCACGGATTTTACTTTCAAGATGATTTATTATAACATGGTTACCTCGCTAGTGCCCTCTATCTTTAACCGACCAAGTAATAAAGAACCAGATAGAGTCGCATCTAATTGTCCATATTTCAGGCATCCCTAAAACTATACAACGATGCCCGCTGCACATCTCACAATACAACACATCTAGATGTTTTGCAAACCCATTGTAGTCACATGCTCTCTGAATTTTTCTAGAGACAATCCCTTGGTCATCGGATTGGCCACCATCTCTTCGGAGGGTATGTAGTCGACCTTTACCTCTCCTTTCTCCATTATATCTTGTATATAGTGATATTTAATATCAATGCGATTTCCTTTGGAACTATTTGCTCCACTTTTATCAGAAAGATGGCGAACTTATTATCACAAAACACATTGACATGCTCCTTAGGTATACCTATATTTAAATTATCGATAAATCATTTAGCCCATACTGCAGTACTTACCGCTGTGTTACAAGATATATATTCTGCTTCCATAGTAGGCTTTGCAACATAACCTTGTTTTTTACTTAACCAAGAAACAACCGTTCCACCAAACAAGACAATGTTACCACTTGTTGACTTATTGTCATCCAAGTCACCTGCGAAATTTGCATCACAATAACAAACTAAATCCAGATCATTTAATCCGAAACAAAGTTTCATACCTTGGGTGCCTTTTAGATATCTAATAATTCTCTTTATTGTCATCCAATGTTCCTTTCTGAGGTTGGATTGATATCTATTTACCAATCCAACTGCATGACATATGTCAGGTCTTGTGCTAGTCATAGCATACATTAAATTTCCAACTACTTGGGCATACGGAACATTTTGCATATCAATGATGTCTTGCTTCTGTACCGGGACATATATTTTTAGAAAGCATCATTCCTTTACAAATAGGTGTACTAACTGGCTTGCAATCTTGCATAATAAATCTTTTAAATATTTTATCCAGATAATTTTGTTGATCCAAATATAGCGTTTTGGCATCTCTATCCCTAGTAATTTTAATTCCTAGAACATAAAATGCTTCTCCAATATCTTTCATTTCAAATTTGGATCCCAGATATGACTTAGTCTTTTCAATCATATCTATAAAGTTACCTGTAAGCAAGATGTAATCTACATATAGTGACAACATATAGAAATTATCTTGGCACCTCCAAGAGTAAACACAATGATCCAATGGATTTATTTTGTAGCCCATTTCCATAATGGCTTGGTGGAACTTTAAATACCATTGTCTTAATTTATAGACTTTGTTTTCATGTCCTTTGACATGATATCCTTCGGGTCAAATCATATAGATGTCTTCCTTCAAATCTCCATTCAAGAATGTTGTTTTGACATCTAACTGATGAAGTTCTAAATCCATTCTAGGAACAATTGCCATAAGAATACGAATGGATGTAAACTTCGCAACTAGAGAGTAAGTGTCCACAAAATCTATACAGGGTTTCTGAGTATAACCCTTAGCTACAAGTCGAGCCTTAAACTTATCCAGGGTACCATCTGATTTGTATTTCTTACAAAATACCCACTTACAACCAATGGGCTTTCTTCCATTAGGTAAATCAACCAATTTCCAAACTTCATTTTTCTTTATGGAATCTAGTTCTTCATTCATTGCTTGTTGCCATTGTTTAGACTCAAAACTATCCATTGCTTCTTTATAATTCCTTGGATCTGGATCTCCACTAAATGACCTACCTCTTCAAGATTGAAAACAAAATGATCTTTCAATCTTCTAGATGGTTCCTTTTTTCTTTTACTCTCACTGATTTAATCAGTTCTCCCACTATTTATATCTTCCATGATAATATCATGATCATCATCCATGTGTGTGTCATGATCGACATTGTTATGGTCACCCATGTTTACGTCTCCCACTTGATCATTGTCAATGTCATGATCATGAGACAAGTCTAAATCAAGATAGAATGTAGAGGTAAGTGATGAGTAGATTTTATATTATATATTTAACCCTATTCTTAGTATATTTTGGTTAATATTTTGGAAGAATTTTGATACTTTAAGTTGTATTTTTGATATAGGACTTTCGACTTCCTCTGGAGCAAAACATGACCAAATAGACGAATTTTGGAGTAATTCCAGTTGGAGGACGTTCGTGAGTCACTTGACTTGATCGTATCAAAATATCAGATTTTTCTACCAAGCGATAATTTTCTGGCAATAGAATAAATGAGCAGTGCAAGATGCTATAAAGTGTCATTTTTGGGCTTGAATTGCGTTTTTGAAGTCCAAGATGACCTCGGATGAGTTTGTGGCCCTTTGGAGATGTGTTCAGAACGTCCCGATCTTCAAAACAAGCTATTATGGGCCGGATTTGGAGGAGATTTGAGGTTAAAACATGGCTGGACAGTTTTTGTGCAGATTCTCCTAACTTAATTAAGGCTTTATTTTCTAAGTTATTTTATTATTATTTAGTTTCCTAGTTGGAATAAGAGACCTATGTCTTAAGGTTTGTGCGAGGGTTTAGCAAATATATTGCTTTGCCATTCTTAGTCTTTTCTACGCTTTCTTTTATGCAACTTTGGAGACAGAGAATAATTCCTAGGGTTCTTGGAGATTTTCTACTTTAAGGTGTTTTCATTCCTTTTCTTCTTAATAATATTTTCTTTGATTTTTATTATGAGTATGTATAACTAATTCCTTTGCTAGGGTTAGGTCATGAACCTTAGCATGAATATGTAATTTTATTAATTTTCTTATTAATGGATGCATGCTTGTTTTGAATTATTAATCACCGCGATTAAAATTATCTATATATTTTAATGATTGATCACCATTAGGATATTTTGACAAATAATTTGATGCAATTTCTGTTGTAACATCATCCTGAAATTGAGGAGGGCTTCTTGTGATTAGTAATTGTAAGTTCACTTAAGGCGAACATCACGCTTTTAAGGGTTGCATGGTTTTTCAAAAGGTTTTCACAAAGCTTAATGAGTCTTACATGTTTA
This sequence comes from Pyrus communis, assembly GCF_963583255.1. Lineage (NCBI taxonomy): Eukaryota > Viridiplantae > Streptophyta > Magnoliopsida > Rosales > Rosaceae > Pyrus > Pyrus communis. Next base: position 15,483,183 of record NC_084806.1, read on the forward strand.
TATTTGATCTGAACATCACAGACAGGTTGCATGTTAGATATACATTTTTGCTTGAACATCACGAGGAAAATATGTATTAGGAAAATCTAACCTTCAAAGCATGTATGTAGAAATTCATAAGTAATTGGTAAAATTGCATAGGATTGTTAAGGGGATGGTGGAACCCTAGGCTTTTACAAATTGATTTTCTTTAAATTGTAATTAAATTCATTATTATTCTTCTTATGTGATACTATTTTGTTGTTGTGTATAAGGGATAGTATAATTATGCCTTATACCATTCTCTTTGCAGAAACATCAAAGGCTTCAAATTCTCCACCTCTATCACTATTAAGGTATTTATGGATCTTCCTAATTGGTTCTCTACTTTTGCCTTAAACTCTTTAAATTTGTCTAAGGCTTCTTTTTTATGTTGCAAGAAGTAGACATGTCCATAACGGGAAAAATCATCGATGAAAGTCACAAAATATTTCATTCCCCTATGGGTTTTAGTTCTCATTGGTCCACATAAATCTGTATGCACTATCTCAAGTAAATTTGTAGAAGTCCAATGCTGAGAAAATGATTTTCTAGTCATTTTCCCTTTAATACATGATTCACATGTATCAAAAACATGTGCATTTATTTGAGGCAATATTTCATTTTTACTCATGTGTATCATTTTATTTTTATTTATGTGACCTAAACGTAAATGCCATAAATATGACAAATTTTGAAAAGTAGAGACAAAGGCATACTCGGAAGAAATACTTTTATTAATACAAACTGAGTACATATCATCAACTCTTATTCCCCTTACATAAATATAACTCTTTTTCTCAATAGTGACAGCACCATTCATGAATCTTGTTCAAAACCTTTCCTTTCTAGGACAGAGACAGAGTCAAGATTCCTCCTTATATTTGGTACAAGCAAAACATTTTTATGCACAATGGTATATTTACTATTGTTGATCTTGCAATCTCCTTCACCTAAAACATCGACATAAGTATTGTTACCCATGTAGAGGCGATGTTCTCCTAGTGCTTTCTCATTGAAATTGATGAAGCAACTTTTGTCCTTGCATACATGACGAGTTGCTCCTGAGTCTATCCACCATTGTTCTTGATCTTCATCAATGAGTGCTTCGGAGACAGTCAAAATCAATTCTTTGGGATTTTTGTTGTTCTTGCATTGTTTTGGGCACTTATACCTATAATGACCAATCTCTCCACAATTGTAACATGAACTCTCCTTTCCTTTAAACTTGTTCTACTTGCGGTGTCCAAACTTTTTGAAGTTTGGGCACTTGTTACTACTATGTGGCTTGTGCATGTGTTGCTTGTTTTTTTAGAGAATCTTCCGCTATGAGGAGGTTGGCTCTGCCTTGTCCATTTTCCTTTTTCCTATAATTTTTACGGACTTCTTCAATAGCCAACATTGCAAGCTTTGTGTTCATCATTAATTTAACTTGACCATAAGTCATGGAAGTAACTACATTTTCCCAAGAATTTGGGAGGCTACCAAGAAGACCACTAACTTGCATTTTATCAGAAACTGGATGGCCAACATTGGCTAAGTCTTTTGCCATTACTTCCATTTTAGTAATATGATCGACCATAGAATCAGTTTCCTCCATTTTTTGTCCCATTGTATTTCTCAAGCAATAACTGAATGTACGTTTGAGATTTAGGGCCGTACTTCTTTTCAAGTACATCCATGATTTCTTTGGCCGAATCATATTCGTTATAGAGAGGTATTAATTTATCTTCCATGTAATTGAGGATTGTGGCCTTAGCCAACTCATTATCTTCCACCCATTTATTATAAGGAAAACTAATGAAAATGGCTTGAAAACTTTGAATTTTAACGATAAAGGCAAAATAAAGGGTAAAGTGAATAGTACCAGTTTTGACTTTTTAGTGTAAAAATGTGGTTTTTCATTAAAGTGAACAATACCGCGGGCTTTTCGTTAAAACTCCCTTTATTATAAACTCGAAAGGGCCCAAGGGGTCTCTCTTCCTTGATAGTATGCAAAGTCTTGTTATGGGTTAAAAGATAAGTGATCACCATATTCGATAATTAACATTATTCAACCTCTCCATTTTAAGAACTTCGGATTTGAAAGATTTAGTTGCCATAGCTCAGAAAATTACAAAACAAATACAATACTTAATACAAACTTAAATACAAATACACATACTACTAGTTTACTTTTAATTGTTATAAACCACAAATACTAACTACTAGTGTACTGTTAATTATTAAAAGCCACAAATACTAAATGTTCTTAATAAATTAAAGACAAAATAACAAAATAAAATGAAAATGGAGACTTATTTATTTTTAGGAGCAGATACCACAGGCACTCACATATGCTTTGTCCAATCAGTGAAAGACGAGTACTTGTTCAGGCGATCACGTCGATAAAAGGCTTGTGGATTTCTTGCTTGTCTACTTAGCCAGGTGTGATCAACTCTTTCTCTATTTTCGTGCACAAAAGTAGCATCTTCTCATCTAGTGGATTCTCTTTCAATTCTTAGCGGCCTTGGTCCCCTTAAATTTCTTGCAGTTGAATTTCTCTTTGTGTCAAATTAGAATATATAAAACCGTAATGAGTATTATATTGATCCAAATGATTTAGCACTCTAACTCTTGGATTCCTAAAATTAAATCTTTGCTTCCACTTTTGATCTTTGTGACTGTTATTCAAAGTATTCTACAAATCAACCTTATGAGTAAAATTATTAGAGTAAACAAGATTAATAAAACCTGAGTTTGAATTGAAAGGAGCTACTAATGTTATAGGAAAAGGTTGCAGGTGGCCTTTCGAATTTGGCCTACTTGAAGATGACCCCACCTCAAAGGACCTGCGAATTGGACTTTTTGATATACAACACTCTTTATTATTGTCTTCTGGTCCTTCACGTGCACTATCACAGTGCTCATAATTAAAAGAAAATCTCTTATTTCTTTGAACCAAAGAATGCTGAATAATGGAGAAGTTCCTTTCTTGACTTTGAGTTTGTGATGGACACCACTTCGCCTTTTCACATACACTATCAAATTGTTTCCCACGTGAAGACTCCCCAAAAGCAAGTTCTCTTTTGAATCACTGTCAAATTGTTCAGAACCACAAAATTCCTTGTATTTTATTTGTTTCCCACGTGAAGCCTCTCCAAAAGCAAGTTCTCCTTTTGTATTTTCAAAATGATTCACTTCTTCATCTTTATTTTCGAAGTAGTTCTTCTGGAAAAAAACAGGTGCCTCTCTCTGCTGTCTGTGGAAAAACTTCGTTCTGCAACCCGGTGGATAATCTCGAACAGCAGAGACAATTTTTCTTGGAGGATAACGGTGTTGTCAGCGTGGTTTATTACCACGAGAGCACGAGACCACGGCTGGAGGACGTGACCACAGTGGGAGAACACGACCACGCTATTCAATATTATGAGTCGATGGGGTGCCGTGACGAGTCCACAGTGGAAGGCGAGACCACGGAAAACAACTGGGCAAATTGTTTTGATTCATGAAAAACCTGGCTCTGATGCCAATGATAGCAATCGGGTAATTTACAGGATTGGAAACTGATGTCGCTTAGACTATCGATCATAATACGATGTGAAGACAGAGAATGAATATTGAATTAAATTGAATGAATGTGACAGAAAGAGATTTGACGAAAATATAGAGATGGAAGTAACCTTTCTGGATGAGTTGTATTCTTGAGAGGAAGTTATATTATTTTCTTTATTAATTAATTAACTTATGTAACTACAATTATATGTATATTAGTACACCAATATTATGGTGTACCTTCATATATGATTACATATATTATGAAAATCATGTTATCATAATCATATTCCAACATTTCTTTCCTAAGAGGAAGACGGTGACCAATAGAAGAGAGAACAAGGCTTGAGATCTCATGGTTGAATGCTTTGATTGCTGCTTAATTTCCGATGAATTGGAATGTAGCGAGTGATTACAAACCCAAGAGGTGTGGTGGTATATATAAAGCTAATTGGCTGTAAAGATTAAAGAGAAAGAACAAGAAAAAATGGAAAGTGCATGAGCTGCTTAGCCATAATAAATTGATACATGCCGTTGGTAATATCGTCTCCAATTAAATTATTAAATTAGTCGGATTCATCATTCACGTACTCACATAAAAAAAAAAAAAATGGTGATTCACTAATTAAATTTCTTGATTTGTTTTATTTTAATTAAATCTTTAACTTTGTGGTAATTACAACTAAGTGGGCTCTGGCAGGGATTATGACCAAAGTTATCCCAATATAAAGTTCTAATGCAAAAAAGAATCTTACCACAAAAAAAAAAAAAAAAATGAAAAGAACAATTAATCTTGGTTATAAAAATAAATAAGGAAAATGGAACCATTGACCTAGGAGGATGAATTGAGGAAAGTCAAATTTACATAAAATTCTTTGATCACAAAAAACTGATAGTTTTTTTTTTTAGAGATGTTTAAGTTTCATAGTCTGCTAGTAATGTTAATTTCAATTGAAATTTATATTTAACTTCCATTGAAATTTATGTTCGCGTATCACAAACAAGTAACTTACGTGTTGCACATTTTTGAGCCAAAAAAACAATGAAGTCGGCTTAGGCCTAATGGACCGAGGTCGAATAAGCTTTCAATGTTTAATGTTGGCCTAATTTATCCGTTTAATGTTGTTTAAGTTTCATTAACTTTCTGGAGTAGTCCTAGGCTCGAGATTGTATTGTTATCTGTTTATTTGGTATTGTGACATATTTTATTAAATATTCTCGAAATTAAGATATATTTACTCAATTAAATTTGAAAGGACAAAGTAGATTAGAAACTAAACAGTACTGCTTGTGAATTAGCAACACATCAAGTTGAAAGATCACGATCTTGATGCATGGATTATCAATTTCTTTCAAAAGCAATGGACCCATTAACCCATTGATTAAGCAACCAGTCTTAAAATGATAAATCAACAATTGGGATTATGGGATGAGGGTCCTAGTGATTTGAAATTAAGAAGGACACGCAGCTAATTAATCACGGAATTGCGGCTTTTGTTTTGCTTTCTGATGCTAATTGATGGCTTGCTTGCAGTTTAGTTTAACTAATTTTAATTTTAATCATTTACACAACTTAGACAATCATTTAAAGATCACAATTTAATTGAAATGCGTCAACTTAATTGAAATGCAACAACTTAAAATATTAAGGACTACAATAATTAATAATGATCTTCATCCGTAAGAGTATAGTCAGATGTTGAAAACAACTCCCGTCAGACCATAATTTCTCTCTTTTTTCCCTTAAAAATGTGTCTTACTCATTGGAGTCATACTCGTGTACTAGCCATGTTCTTCTCATCCATCTCTTTTGTGTTTATTTTGCCCGTTTTTCGTGTCTTTGCTTCTTTTCTTCCAAGGTAATGACATTTTATTCAGCTATTAATCGCAATGAGGCTACCATTTCCTCTCAAAAGGCTAACTCCTCATTTTCCTACCTTTTTTCCTAGCCTTGTTTCGTCTCATAGCCCTAGGCATCGAAAATTAACTTGGATACTGATTTTCTTCAATGACAAGAGGTCTTAATCCCCAACTACATTAGCGGAAACATTTCCAAGCACTGGCGTATGACCAAATGTTCTTGAGGTGGATCTTGAAATATCACCCATCCTTTACAATTTCCTAACAATCATGATAAGTAAAAGGATTTTTTTTTTTTTTTCAGGTCGTCCATATACAATAGCTCTGCTTGGCGTTGCCAAAAAAATATAATTACAAAAATTAAAGGAGTAATTTATGAAATTAAGTTAAATGTAATTAATTATTTAAAAGAACTTGTGAAAACAATTACTTCGTCGTACTAGCATGTCTCCTTTCAGCCTTTGTCAAGGCTTGATTTCATTTGTTCAACCTCGGTTAAAGTTTTTTTTCCAATGGGAAAAACAATTCACCTGGTTTCTTGGGTTTGACGGAGAGGTGCCTTCATAAAACTCATAGTATTTTTTGGACGTACTAGTCCAAAGGCCTTCACTTGATTGACAAATACCCTTGACATTATCTTTAGAGACCTATCTATAGGCCTTGCAAAGAGCTTCATTTTCTTTTGCGGTCAAACTTTGGTTAAAGATGTAGCCATTTGAAAAAAATAATGAAAAGTGAAAATTTATACTATTGGAAGAGGTAAGAGAGGTGTGTATATGAAAAGAATGTTTTGAGGTGAATAGAATGTAAAAAAATAGAATAAAATGAGGTAAAATAGTATGTAAAGGTGAAAAGAATATGAGAGATTGATGGTGTAAAAATGGGACAGGTATTTTGTATGAAAAAAATTAGTTTTATTTATTTTTTATTTTAAATTTCGTTTGCCATGACGTTAGCACGCTGGTTTACCCATCTTTACCATTGGATGCCTTCAAATCCAACCATTGGATTTTTACCACTACTAAAGTTTGGCAGCTGGACCCATGAAACGGGCTGGAAGGGTGGCTGAAGTTAGCCAGCCCGATGGCCTTTTTGCTATTAATTGGCTTGTGAGCTCTGCAGATTTCTAGCCGAGACCTTCATTGGAGTTTTGATTTTTTGACAAATCATGTCATTTTTTTGGATTTAACTTTTAGTTTTTTTTTATTGAAGATGATCTTAAAAATAAAATAAGAAGACCAAAAAGAAATTTAAATAGAAGATTTTAGCTTTTTTTTCCAATTTTTTTTCCCTTTCCTCCCTTTCTATTTAAACGATTACGGTTTAACCACATTAATATCTTATATTGATTTTTTATAGAGAAAATAAAACAAAAAATAATATGGGAGAGGAGAGAAGGGAAAATGATGTGAATAGGAGGAGAAGAGGATCCTACTCCTAACCGTACACACAAAATAGCCATTCCAATTTCAACAAAAAAATAGACATAAAAATTAGTCATTCCAATTCCCTTAAAAAATCTCATTTAACACTCCTCACAATATATTTTTCTTTTTTAATATAAAAAATTTGAAGTGTAAGATAATATTTTTGAAATGCTAATAATAATTTTTTTTTTCAGAAAATAATTAAAAAAAGAAAGAAGAGGACGAGATTCTTCCGTTCGTCCGCCGTCACGTCCATCCCCACCATCCCCCGACCCATCCCTTCACCTCTCTCTCTCTCTCTCTCTCTCTCTCCCTTTTTAATTTCTTCTGCGCCAGAAAAATAAAGAAGAGGATGAGATTCTTCCGTTCGTCCACCGTCACGTCCATCCCCACCATCCCCCGACCCATCCCTTCACCCCTCTCTCTCTCTCTCTCTCTCTCTCCCTTTTTTATTTCTTCTGCGCCAGAAAAAGAAAGAAGAGGATGAGATTCTTCCGTTCCGTCCACCGCCACGTCCATCCCCCCGACCCATCCCCTCCATCCCTCACCTCTCTCTCTCTCTCTCTCTCTCTCTCTCTCTCTCTTCCCTTTTTATTTATTCTGCACTAGAAAAAGAACACAAAGGATGCCGGCGACCCCAGTGATAGATCTGAGTTGGAGTTTCCTAGGTTCTATGTAGAAGTAAGAGTGAGAGAGAAGAGGTGGAAATAAAAAAGGAGAAAGTCAAAGAGAGAGAAGGGACGGATGAAGCTAGTAAAATCGCCAGCCGGCGATGGAGGTGGGTGCACTGGGTGGTTGATTGGTGTCGTAATATTGAGGGTAGTAGTGAGTTTTTGATTATTTTTTTTTAAATTTTTTTTTGAGGTTATTTTGAAACAGCTGTCATTTTTTAAAATTTAAAAGAATAAAAATATAAAGGTGTTAAGTGATTATTGGTGGAACTCCATGTCAACATATGTGCCATGTACTTAGAAAAGTTTCTCATAATTTAGAGGAGAAAAGTTATCACACATTGAAACCAGTGCCGGTACTAAAGCTTTTTGAGACCCTGGCGACACTGAAAGTATACCTTAACATAACTTTACATAAAATAATTATTTGTTTTAGTATTCGTAGGTATGTATATTATTTTTCAGTAAGTTCAATAGAGAAAAATTAGACGAGATTAGGTCATCAACAATATATTAATGCTTAACTTTTTTTTTTTTTCGCACATGAAATTAATTATATATTTTTGCCACTAAGGACACTTAATTCTATCAAGGACAAAATGTTACCACATAGTCAGGTCCACCAGTACATGTAAAAATGCTAGTTTTATCATCATAAGCATAACTATAAGCCTGTGGGCACTGGCTCTTGAAGATCTTTGAATACGCGGTCGGAGGGCACGTCGTAGGACTCCCATAAGCACCTGTGCAACAATACTGCGGTTGGTTGAAAGCCAAACATGCACTTTTGCAAGCAATCACACTCCCATCTGATCCTTTCACACCCAATTCATCAGGGCAAACAGCGTTCACATCAGCCGGGCAGCTCGTCGCACTACATCCACGGGACCCTCCCTGTGGGGCTACTCCAATAGGCACGTTGAAGCCATCGACGAGGCTGACATCGTAGAAATCTTGTCCTCCACCTGGAGCAAGTGTCAACTCTATCAATGATGCTGGTGGGATTGCACCAGCACCGTTGCATGCGACTTGGCCAGATGCACAGTCTGCAGTTTCACAAACAAACTTTCCTGATGCGTTTGTAGAGCAACGAGTTCTGCCCCAGAAGCGACCGGACCATGGTGAAGGGACATCCAACGATGAGGAGGCACCAGATGCTAGCTCAAATCCGGTGGAAGATAATTGTGCACCACTCCCGGTCAGGGTTCCTGGCCAAACTGTATAGGGGCACTTGTTTTGGAATGTGAATTTGGCAGCATTAGCACCTGCATGTCATGCAACACAAAAGGAAAACAAAAGAACGAACATAAAAATCATCTTAAAAACATCAAACTTCCGTTCTTTCAAATCTGAATTTCATCACATTAAATTAATATATCTCATATCAATACGATCCTGAATTTCTTTATATTATGCTAATACCAACACAAATTAGATCCCAACTCGAATATGAATTACAGACAAGAAATATATAAAAATAAACAAGAGTGTGACACACACAAAAAAAAACAAAAGTCTACAAAAACCATATCTAAAAATTATAAACAGATCCTAATTTTTTAACACGAATTTCCTTATAAAATAATCTGTACAAAGCTTTTTATGGCCGATATATTATCATTTAAATCAATAAATAAATTTATAAAAATAAATAAAGGTGTACAGAAGTAAAAAATGAGCGTCGTGAAATCATTTCTCCAAAACCAGCATTACTTTTCCAAATATCAAATAGATGACAAGGACAACAAAAATAAATCCCAACCAAGAAAAGGAAAAATTGATTAAGAAAGAATTGATATACTCTATGATATATATGGCTGTAAATATATATAGTTCTCGCCTGAGAGGAAGATAGTGGCAAATAGAAGAGAGAGCAAAGCTTGAGATCTCATGGTTGAATACTCTGATTGCGGCTTAATTTGGATCTAATTTTTCCAATGAATTGGAATGGAGTGATTATAAACCCAAGAGGAGTGGTGGTATATATACAAGCTAATTGGCATTAAAGATTAAAGAGAAAGAACAAGAAAATGGAAAGTGCATGGGCTAGCCCGGCATGCTCATCCATAATAAGTTGATACAAGCCATTGGATATCGTCTCCATTTAAATCATTAAATTAATCGGATTCATCATTTATTTACACAAAACAAAAGGAAAAATGAGGTGGATTTAGTAATTAAATTTGTTGATTTGTTTTGTTGTAATTAAATCCTTAACTTTGTGGTAGTTACAACTAAGTGGGCTCCGGCAGGGATTAGAACCAAATTCACACCAATATAAAGTTCAAAACCAAAAATGAAAAGAACATTAATCTTGGTTGTAAAGATAAGGAAAATGGAACCATTATAGACCAAGGGAGATGAATTGATGAAAGTCAAATTTTCATATTCTTTTAGTAAAGTTACACTTACCACTTATTTGTATCATCTCTAATAAAGGTAGAGCTCGTAAAATGCATATGGGTCTCATCTCTATTAGAGAGACGTCACAAATAGGTGGTAAAAGTAGCATTTTTGTTTTTTTTTTTTGTCAAAAAATTTACGTACTTTAAACAATACAATTATCTAGACACGCAAAATTATTGGATTTGTACAAATATTTAAGTTTCATATTCTGCTAGTAATGTTAATTTCAATTGATATTCACATTTAAGAAGAAAGTATAAAATGAATGCCTAATTGTTTGGACCCAATATTGCATCATCGGTCTGTGCAGTTGAGGCCGTTGAATAAACAAAGTTCGGGGCAATTGGATGGTGAAGTATTAAGGTGATTTCCAATTATTTCATATTACCATGGTTAACATTTAGGCTTGAAATACAAGCTTGCACCGATGATAGATAACTTGAGTTGAAAGGCCATAATTCAACCAGTAATAATTCCTTAGGCCAATTGGCTCTAAACCTAACAAAGCACCAATTCAACCGAGTCCCTTTAGTAGTATGACTATTAAAAGATTGAGTTCATGCTTGGCTCGATCGAGTCTTAAGTGAATTAAACATGCTATCCATCAAGATAAATTCTGATAAAATTCGAATTATTATAAGGATCCGAATTTATATTTGACCAGATGAGGATGAATCAAGTTCATAAATGGACTAGGTATAGAATCCAAGTTCATAACAAAGAGGTCGAGACTGGATATAGATTGAGTTTTGGCTAAAGAAGGGATTAAAGGGATAAAGAGGGAATATTTGGGTAAATGCCGAGTAGGCATAGTCCTATCATGACTCAACTTGGCAAACCTGTTTATCACGAAGTCTACTTTATAAATAGAAGAGGTTATGCAACGTGAAAGCCCCCTTTAACTCAGCAAACAACTCAAAAGGATTTATGCGAAAACTCTCTCTCTACGAAAAACTTTTCTCACAACCTTGAGAAAAAACACTAATTACTCTAATACTCTCGTCAACACATTTTTAGTTTGGACAATTAAACAATATTGTGTTGAAAACTAGCTATGTGGAGCAAAAAATAATCTCAAAAATCCAAAAGATGACATATGGACTTTTTATCAAGAAAGACAAGATTGCCCTCATTAAATAGGTAGGGCACACTAATATTCCCACGCGCAACTCAACATCCCTGGAGGTTTAAATAGCTGACCCAGCTTCCCTGCTCATGGCATGGAAAAGTCAAAGGCATTAAAGATATAATTAATCACCAAATCCTATCTTTAATACATTCCCAATTGATATCAACTCCATCAAGTAAGAAACTTTTATCATAATCAATCGTGGATGTTTCCATCATCATCCTAAGATATTGTTTCCTAGTTAACTCTTGATAATATTATTTCTTCATTCATCCAACAGATGACACACCTTGGCCAATTGGTTGGCGCCAAGTGTAGGGCAAAACCTAACCCTATGACCGACCACCTCCTTTAAATACCTCATCTCCACCATTCATTGGTAAGCTTCTTGGTACGCATACAAGCCCTAAAGACTCACTCTTTTCAGAGATATTGACATAGATATTAGAGATCTATTGGCCAAACCCCCTACCTTGTGGGCATGTGAGGCTTTGGTCTTTGATCAAATGTACTAATTGTTTTGTAGGTACAAATTCGTCAAGATTGAAGACGGCAAATTTTTGCTACCACAAATTTGTGCTTTCATTAAGAGCTTGATACCGAAGAATGCTCTTGCATTCACCTTTTGAATTTTTCTATTATATATGTAAAATTTCCCACGCGTTCATATTTGTAAATTTTTTATTTTTTATTTATTTATTTATTGTAAATTACTTGAATAGCCTTAGGGAAGAAATATAATGGTGGGAAATTATGAAACCACGACGAAAGGAATGCCTTATGTTCAAGGATTGGGACCGGAGGATGGAAACCAAGATGTGGCCCTACGCTGACGATCCTTAAGGCTTTACTCAACGGCAAGAGAAGCCCCACCGCTGTGGAGCACCACCACCACCGTGGTCATTGCCCAGCAGCCGACGTTAAGGACCACTGCAGTAGCAGCCCAAGTCGAGGCCCAGAAGCAAAGTGGCGCAACAACTACCCGCAGATAAGGGGCCCATAAGCAAGTAGGCCATGATGCCCAAGCTTCCCAGGCCTAGACCAACCAACAACAGCTAAAGGCCATATGCAGCCCAGCAAGTAGCAGCACAGGCGCTCCAAGCCCACGGGCAAGTGACCCACACATGAGGCCAGCGCACAACAACCCAGGGCCAGGCAGGCCAAATCTCCCTACTCAGCCCTCGCACGACCTACTCGTTTTGCCGACGCAGCTCTTGTTCCAGACCGATCTAAAGTTGGTCCAGCCAACTTAAATTCTAGCCATCGGACCAGTGATTGAACCAAGCCTATTTTTGTCCCATTTTTTCCTAGGTTTGCCCATTCTGGGCCCGAGTTTTGCACCTGCAACTCACTTCCTTTCCATCATGGAGATGCTCATCATCCAAGCTCTTCCAACCCAAATGGTGATCAACACCTATCCCGGTAGGTTGCAGACTTAACCAACACCCTTGTGCAATAGATGACTATGGTTGAACAAACTCTTGGAGCACATCAAAATGCAATGCGCCCGCACAAGGTGTCCAGAAGCAGGACAAAGACATAATATGTAATCTTTATTTAATTGCTTATGATATTATGCATGCATACATGAATTGTTAATCATTGTGTTTAAGCTGTCTTTATGTTTTAATGCTTCACGACCATTAGGATGTTTAGATAAGTAATTGGATGCAATTTTTGTTGGAATGCCCCGAAAATTAAGGAATTCTTCTTGTGGTTAATAATTGTAATTTCACTTAGGGTGAATGCCACGTCTTAAAGGTTGCATGGTTTTTCAAAAAGTTTTTGCAAAGTGTAATGAGTCATGCATGTTTACATTTGAAACCTAACCTTCAAAATTGCATGTGTAATTCATAAGTAATTGGTAAAACTACAGATTGTTAAGGTGACGGCAAAATCCTAATGCCTTTTTATAATTGTTTTTCAAAACTGTTTATTTTCCAATTGGTTTCTTTAAAATTGTTTTCATGCTGATTTCATTAAATTTTTTTTATTAAAATTAGTTTGTATTATTTTAAATTGCAAAATCAAACTTTTCTAAACTTTGGTTTAAATAATTAATTAAGATTTGGTTTTAACATAAATTATTTTAAATAATCTCTGTGGAGAACGACTTTGCATGAGTATTCTTACAACAACTGCTTTGTACTCTTGCAAGTATTTTTAAATGTTTTTATTTTTATTTTTGCAAGTGATAAAAATCCTATTAGAGAAGTCAATTGTAGATAAAAGTCCACGTGCCAACTCCAAAATTTTTGAATTATTTTTTCGTTTCACAAATGCTCCTTGTTGTTCTATGCACATGAGGTGTAGACTTCTCAAGTTGTGTGAGCTTGCCAAAAGTTAGTTTCTTGGTTGCAGTGGATTCTAAGCTCTGATTTGTGAAAGTCTTCTGAGAGATGGACACCAATTGCCTCTAGAATATATTTAACTCTACCCTATATAGAGGATTAAATAAACCTAGAAGACAATTATTTTCCAAACAAGAAAGAGAGAAAACCAGAGGAAATTGTTTCCCCCAAATTTCTCCTTTGCTTGCCCCATGAAGAGTTGATTGCTGTTGTCATTGTTGGTGTTGTAGCCCCAAGGTAAGCAAAAAGGAAACTTTTTACTTCCCTTTTTTCTCGTTGTGGCTCAGTTGGAGCCTTGTGGAGTCGGTGGCAGGCAGTGTTTAAAATATCGGAATTGGTGGAAATATCGATATGCAAATTTGTGGGGATATCAATGGATATATCAAATATTGATATAGATTGGTTGCTTTCGATGAAAATGATGAAAATTTAACATGAAACTTTAATGATTGTCAAACATTAGTTTGGACAAAATATAACAATTTCTCTGATATTTAATAGATGCGTAAGAAATATCAACATATTTGTCGATTTTAGCCTAAATTTAAGAGTTTCTCCGATATCAGGTGAAGTTTAGATTTCACCCCTCATTTCCATATCTTTTTATGATTTTTTTTTTTGGATATTTCCATGAAAATATTGACCGCATCGAAAAAAATTTAAACACTGGCTGCAAGATGCGAGGCTCGGTCAGCACGGCTGTGAGCTAAGAGCTGAGGTCGTCTTGGGTCGAGTCACACGTAGGAGGAGGAAGCGATGGGCTGCCGGTAGGACTGGCGCGCTGGGCTATGGCTTGGTGAGTTGTCTTTTTTTTTTTCCTCGAATAATCTTCTAAATATTTCTGGTATCTTTGTGTAGGATTTTTTCAAAATGTCTTCTTCAAGTGCAAGAGTGATGATTATCCCCACCTAAGTACTGTCAAGGCGGGTCTTCTAGAAGAGTAGGATAATTCAGAAAGTTAAAGAACATAAATTAACACGGGTGTGTGGAAGGTAATAAGAGGTGTATAGGTAGCATCACCCAACAAAAATGAGCTCCTGTGATAAAAAAGAGTGGTGCTATCCACACACCCGTTTTACCTCCACAGACACCTCTCAGTTTTCAACCATCAGATAGAGTAAATTAAAGATAATCTAATCAAATGACAGAAATTAATAGAGAATATATAAAAGGTTAAAAAAAAAAAAAAAAAAAGTGTAAATAGCTCCACCCTTTAAAAATATTTTAACAACACCACCACCTACCTCCCCGTCCCTTGTCTTCCTCTCTACCATCAATTTTAAAGCACCAACATATATTTCCCCCACAACCCAGCTAGCCGCACAAAACTATTTATTTTTCATTTGTTAGTATTTATTTTTAATCAATATATATAAAGAGAGCATCCTAAAATGGTGAAACATTCAAAATACCATAAATTATCTCTTGAAAATAAAAACCCCCACCTTAGGGCGTGGTTCTGTTTTATTTACGAATTAATTTTTTACTAAATAAAAATCTTAAAATTTTCTATTTTTTTTTTTGTAAAAAATCATAATGAAAATTTTAATATGACATAGAAAAGTCAATTGTCACACGTCTAAGTGGAAAGCCATGAGAGCTGTTATTGAATAGTTTTGAGGGATTTAATCGCTGATACCAATTATTCAATTTGATATTTCATTTTATAATTTGAATGGTTGACTGGATTGATTTTTTTTTTAATGTGTCATATTCACAATTTAATCCATATGTAAGTATAGAGAGTGATACTGTTTAGACATAAGCACAAAATTAACATATTTCCTGATGAAATCATAAACTCTATAACATGGAAGTAATTATAAATTAAATAGTTAAAATCTACAGAACATCCATGCACCTCGAAAAATACCGCATAATATACGCAAGTGACTGACAATCACTTCGACTCGAATGATCAGATGAAGCTTAATTACAACAACACTATCAAATTCAAAGCCAAGTTCAATCAAAGCTTCTTCCTGATGGCTTAGTTACTTCTGATGGCTTAGTTACTCCTGATGGCTTAGTTACTGATGAAATCATAAACTCTTTAACATGAGTAATTAAAAATAGGACCTATTGAAGTAGCTTTTTATTCAAACTCAAGATTTTAGGTGTAAGGGAGAATGCTTACGTGTTCTTGATGGTCTAATGTTGTTGGATTTTAATGTTAATCCACATTCTAGAAGCTTAGACTTTAGAAACTTAGTTGAACACACTAACAAAATTGATCAAACTTCTTATAAATAGAGTTAACATCACATCTAAATACCTGTAATATTTTTTTACCGAACGTTCCCAAACTAAATTATCAATATTGATTCAATTATTTATGCAGATACATGATCGCAGGTCACTAGCAATGCACATAGCAATCATCCTCTTATATATATATATATATATTTGTGATATTCTAAATCCGAATCATGTACGTGGTGGATCTATATATATATATATATATATATATATATATATATGATTTCTTTGCGTTCTAAATTTGTAATTGATCTCATAGTGAGAACGATACATTACCTATGACATCATTTGACATATCTCTTAATTGTATTTTAATACGTCTATAGTTGAATGATTATAGTTAAACCTATATATTATGCAAGTCATTTTCTCATGTCCCAGGTCGGCAGAACTTGGTTTAGGCTGGCTACTTTACAAACTAACACTACCAAACAACGTGATTATTATATACAACCTATAAACTAATGATTTTCACCGCCATATTCTTTTATGAAATACCTGGTGTTTCTTTCTAATCTAGATTTTGATTTTTAATTCCCCCCGCCGATTCGTTTCGGCATTTGGAATCTTAGCTTCCCTCTGTTACGCAACTGTGTGGTATACTGAACGGGCCCAGGGAACCTGCTGTCATGCATGCTTCATCAATGATTTTTAGTTTAAGGGATGAGTGAGATATTTCTTTCATCAGAAACAATAGTTTGATATTTTCTTGATTAATTAAATAAATACAAAGAAGTTTATTGGGTTCAATGCTTTAGTAAAGAAAATGATTTGGGGCGAATTTGCTCAAACAAACAAAAAACGACTACTACATGCATGAGATTACAAACACCACCTGTACTAATATGTATGCAAAATGATAGATGTAGCATGTATGTACGGGCGACTACAACATGTCATTGCCGAATGGTAAGGTCACATATAGTCATCGGGAAGAGTGATACCACATAAAGTCTTCGTTGGTAGACAAGCACGCACAACTCATCGTTC
Source organism: Pyrus communis (assembly GCF_963583255.1). Taxonomy (NCBI): domain Eukaryota; kingdom Viridiplantae; phylum Streptophyta; class Magnoliopsida; order Rosales; family Rosaceae; genus Pyrus; species Pyrus communis. Next base: position 15,499,828 of record NC_084806.1, read on the forward strand.
AAGGTGAAAACAACATCCAGCCATCACTTTAGCGCGACAAAAAACAACAAATTGCCCTACACCAAGAAATGACCCACCAATCTACTCATCAAGCCACATATACCTGCAACCTCATCGCTCAACCAAATTTGAAACTCATCTTTGCTAAGCCGCCCTATCTGTCACGCCAAAGGTGGTGGAACCAACAAAATCAGTCACCAAACATTTTGTTTAACAGAATTTAACGGCTATGACCAGGGACGAAGCTAGATATTTGTAAGAATGGGGGCATTCTCAAACAACAAGGTACAATTAAAAAACTCAAGAATTCACTGCACAAGACACTATATATTAATCTATAAAGTTTTTTTCATACAACATCTTACAATTTGCTCAATGTGTTTGAAAGCGGTGCATGACAACATCATTACCAAATACCATCAAATATCTCTCTATAAAAATAATTATGTTATCATTCATCCATTGATCTCCCATTTGATTTCTCAATCGATTTTTTCAGAAATTTCATGGCCGAAAATGATCTTTCAACGATGGTAGTAGCAACTGGAAGAGTTAGTGCTAATGTCACAAACATGTAAATTAGCGGATACATCTTGTTTTTTTTTTTTCCACTGGACCATTTTTTTTATAGTTTAATTAGAACGGATGTTGGAATTGAAATGCAATCCATTTTTTCATTTGTAGTTTAATTAGGGCTTGGGAATTGGAATGCAAAAGTACACACACATACACACAAAATTGAGTAGGGGCGGATGCCCCCCTTAAGCCCTATACAACTCCGTCCTTGGCTATGACAAAATTGAAGACCAAGTCAACATATAAAGGACAAAGTTGACGAGCTTGAAACATAAATGACCAAAGTTATGAGTTAGTAAAACATAAAGGACCATTTGTGATTTAAAAAAAAAAAAATACAAAACCTTCTCTAAATGTATCTTAGAAAAATAGTGTAACATTATGTTAAAAAAAATAAAATTGTTAGAGACCTTTTAATCGAGTTAGATTTGGGCCTCGGTGGAAACACTCAGCTCCCCTGGTTCGTTTGCGTCACCAAGTCCTAAAATACATTAGAAGAATTAGCACGTCTTAGGAAGCATTCTAGATGAATTAATGTCTCCGATTAAGAGCAATGATTGAATAATTACAGTAAATATTTACCTGGGTGAAACGTGGTGTGGAAGCTAAAAGTTTATTGGTTTAGCGTGAGAGATATACTATGCTTGCTTGCATGGTTTAAGGATGACTAATCTAGGGTTTCTACTATTTTGGTGATTTTCTAAGGACTAAGGAAGCTTATAGGAAGACTCATAATGAAAGGAAAGTCAATCCCTAAAAAACTAGGGTTTCCTGCACTTAGAGGAAGCTTTCTCTGCTTTGTGCGTTCTTGCGTTAGTTTGTTCTTTCCCCCCTCCTTGTTGTTGCTTTAACATACTGACTTCTTTGATTTATAGATGAAGGGATTCCTCAACTCCAAGTTCTGGTTAGGGAACCCCTTGATTTCCTTTCTTCGTCCTGTTTTCCTAAGTCTTCTCATTCCCTTTTCATGGTTGCAGCTATAAGGCTCTCTTTTGTACATGTTGCAGGAGGTTGGTAACCTCGTGGAGCCTAGGCTGATTATACTGCCCAAAGTTCCTTCTTCTGGCACCAAGTTCCACAAACAACTCCATCGTTGTCAACTCTCTTCTCTATTTTCTCTCTCATTTTCTTATATGAGCTTGGAGGGAAATGTTCTTTCTATGCGTATTAATGAGGTGCGCGACTCTAGACCGAAACTTGATCTCGTTTTAGATTCAGTTAACTCAGCTTTGGGTTTTGGTTGTTTCCTAAGTGTCCAATTTGGTTTGTTAGGGAAAATGGACAGGTGAGACATTTCTCTCTCAAGCTTTCCCATGTGGAATTAGAATTGTTAATGCTCAAAACTATTAAAGCTAACAAATTAATGGATTAAACGTTGGTCATTGATGGACTGGGGCTTTGCAAATGAATGATAATAGACACAAGATTGAAGTGGTTCCCCACAAAGTTGGGGTATATCCACTGAGTTCCTTATATATATGAAGAACAAGGTTACAAGTAGCAGTCGGCTAGAATAGTATAATTTCCCTCTCAATTCCTCTTACCCCTTCTAAAGACTACTCATCCTTTTTTGTATAGGCCTTCCTTTAAACCTTCAGCCTCTGGGTTTGAATTTATCACCTCTTTTGCATTAATGCGCCTAATGCATAAAGTAGACCTGCTAGTTGTCCCTATGTTCTTTGGTCGACGTGTGGCAACGAGGGGACACTGGAGTAGACCCTTTTGTGTCCTTTCTTGGGATGACATGGCCGAGCACCTTGCTTGGCCTTGAAGTTGGTGGGGACTCGGACCCGAGCATTTCTCCTATTAGCCTTTGTGTCATTTCATATACCTCTGTTCCTTATCTAGCCGCTGCCACGTGACTTGGAGTTGCTATCTGATTAGGTCTGCCCCTTCTATTCCTAGAAACTCATGCCTTTAAACTTTATAGGGACGTGCTCAGCTTGATTGTTGACAAGACATTTGGTGGCCATGGGTTCCCTGAAACGCTTGGCTTCACCTTTCCACGCTCATTGGCTTGAATTTTGGTATTCCCAAACAGCCCAAAATCCTCCACATTCTTAATTCTACATAGGCCCAATGAACTCCATAATCATCCACACAACGATCCCCTTGACAAGCCCTGTTACGAGGCTTGAGCCCACTCTAGCATGCATGATTTATTGTCACACTAATAATGATATGGATTGGCACCATAATATGCATGATTTGTGTGGGCTTGGTACGAGTTTACAAATATCCAATTTGTAAATTATTATTTTATTAACGTGGCATGATTATAAATTCACATATCCTTCGCACTTTTTGCAGAAATTTAAGCTTGGCTTGTGATGTATCCACAACGATTGGGCTTTGGACTTATTGGTGAAGTTTTTCTTTACCCTAACAAGTAGTAATATCACTTGTAAAACAAATATATAAATAATAAAGCCATCACAAATTTTTTGAAGATAGGAGGTATCTCACAAAACATTTGTGACAGACTAATCTTCTTCCTATGTAGTTCCGGTTCCACATGAGGTGCTAGCTTATTTTTTTATTCTCGCATTAAACAATACGCCAAAGCAGAGCCGGTGGCCCCTGACCCCTATTAATGTTATGTATGGATAGTTGTATATAAAGTCCCTATTAAAGCTAAGTAAATTCTTGTATGTGTTCTTTCTTTTCTTCGACAAAACCCAAACGAAAAAAATGACTACTTTTGAGTATATTTTAGGGAATCGTTACTAGCACTTCAAAAATCTCATTCTACAATCCAAACTGTCTATAATTGGAAAGAAAAATACACTTGTAAGGAGTGTAGAATGAGATTTTTGAATTGTCAATAACACTTCCATATTTTATAGAGTAAGGGTCTCGTACAACGTTTTACAAAAACAACTTTTGAAAGGAAATTATTATTTGCATTTCAAAAATTTAATTGTGCACTTCTCCTAAGAGTAATTTGCTTTCTAAATAGTAAATATAGAAAGTTAAGAGTACGCTATTAGATTTTTAGAGTGTCAATTACAATTTCCGTTTTGAAAAACAAAAACAATAAATATAGTTTTGTATTTTTATAATACGAAAATGCTTCTAGCGGCCTGGATATGACAAAACCTATTCAATTTGAGGTCTCTATAAAAAGGGGAGCAAGAGCAAGTGAAGTGAGAATAAAACGGGGAGCTCTAGCCTCTAGCAGTAGAAGCCAAAGGAAACAAGCAAGGTAGAGATAATGGAAGGTGAGGAATCTGGGCAAAGGAGGGTTGATGAGTATGAGTATACACAAGATGGGACCGTGGATCTTAAAGGAAACCCCGTCCTTCGATCCAAGAGAGGGGGATGGACTGCTTGCTCTTTTGTTGTTCGTATGTTTTCTTTCTCTTCTCTTAACTCTCTCATGCTTCAAAGGATTATAGAATCTAATTGTCTTAAGTTATTAGTCGGTCAGTGCTCAAAAATCTCAGGTCCGGTCCCGTGGTTCTATACAACTTGGAGGGGCATTTCAAACCGAGGTGTCCCTCTTGCCGTGATGGTTTAGTGAGCATGAGTGATCGACACAGACTCAGAAAGTATGTTAGAAATAGTTATTTTTATAGTGATATTTCTCTTTTCAATGTTCGAAAAGAATCCAAATTAAGCTAGGATTGTTCTTCACCTTTCCTCCATTAGCAGTGCTTTACTACTTTGGAATAACCTTCAATACTGGTTATTGGTTGACTGGCTCATGAATGAGTGTCAACCCACCACCCAACCAACACCCATATAGCTCAGTACCTTACTTTCATATCAACTACATTTATTAATTAAATTCACAATATTTATTTTGCCCATACTATTTGCATCGAGAAATGATTTTTATATATTATTTTTCTCAATTTTTACACGTTTATGTTTGCTCCTGAAATTCGGATTGAAAACAAAAATGTGCTAAAGAAGGAAAAAAAAGTGCAGGGATCATTTTATTTTGCATTACACTGGTCGACCCATCTGTCTCTCTCTCATACACAGGAAAATATATGCACATACATTGCAAGACTATAAAGTCACAATGGGTACACCAATATATCCGAAATTCGATGTTAGATTGTCTGCTAATATCGCTTGTATCATAAACAAACACAAGAAAACTCGTGCGCGCGCGCGCACACATATATATATATATATATATGTTTGTCATAGACTCATAGCTTTGTCGCATGTAGGATATACAGTCCTCTTTTATATATTTGCTCTTCTTTCATTGTCCGGCGACATTCATGGAAAGTACAACTTGATCTTACCCGACAAGTTAAACCTACAATTACTTAAAAATGAAAAATGCACACTAATCAATCTTAGCCTAGATATTTAAAGATACATTGCTTTAGATATTCAAAGAAAGTTGTTAATGGCAGTCACATATTTCAAAAAAAAAAAAAAAAAAAAAAAAACTTGCTACTTAAGATGTTTATTTTGTCTTCGGCTGTCTACACAATCAGTCAAAACACGCACATCCATTAGCATACTCGAGATTAGATCCTCTCCAGATCCTCTTTGTGAAGATTTTAGGAATCCTCACATCCTATTCGTTCATCATACATCGTGCAGTCAATGTTCGTTAGGTACTGTTTGTGTTTAATTTTAAATTAAAAAAAAATTCAAAATGACTTTTGGTCCCATGATGTACGATGAACGTTCATCATACATCGTGCAGTCAATGTTCGTTAGGTACTGTTTGTGTTTAATTTTAAATTAAAAAAAAATTCAAAATGACTTTTGGTCCCATGATGTACGATGAACGGATAAAATATGAGGATCACTAGGATCCTCACAAGGAGGATCTGGATGGGATCCAAATCCCTGAAAACAAACCCTCTGTAGACAATATATATCACATGCACCGGATGCAGATCGAGCTCTTATACCACTTTGCCTTCCAACCTCTATCGACTAGTATTTTTTTAGTATGCACCGGTGTTGGATTCTTGACGGACAAATTTGTTTGTTAGATCTTTAACTGCACATTTGGCTCTCTATTTATGTAGTGCATACCATACACCGAAGCATACAAAAATGTCACGTATCACTATTCTTTTCGCAACTAAATTCTTGGTTGTTAGATGCTTAATTAGCTGCATAACCAACGATTCATTTATTAAAAGTATGCCATACACAAAACCATAATTTTCGCATATCAATACCCATACATACCCGACTTGCACTTTATTATTATATGCAATATTGAATGCCCACCAATCATGAGATTCAGATATGATTTGAATTTTGTGTGTGTAACCTTTTACTTTCCCCATTGTTTTGGTTTTTTGACATTATAATATATTTCATGCAGTGTATGAGGTGTTCGAACGCATGGCATACTATGGAATATCGGCCAACTTGATCTTGTATTTGACAAGGAAGCTTCATCAAGGTACTGTCACGTCTGCTAATAATGTGACCAATTGGGTTGGCACCATTTGGATCACTCCTATTTTGGGTGCATATGTCGCCGATGCTCATCTCGGTCGTTATTGGACATTCCTCATCTCTTCCCTAATATACCTATCGGTACGTATGCCCTTCAAACTTCAACGCACTTCCATTATCTCTAAGGTCAAAATTGCAATAGCTAGTTCATTTTCTACATTCATTTTAAACTTAAATGCCCCGTTATTATACAAATTAAGTCCAATAATATATACATGTAATGGGTTATTGCTCTTACCATACTAATCCGAATCTTGAATGAAAACAAGTGAATGATGATTTAAATTCACAGTCAGTTAATGTAAGACTGAATGACTGAACATTTGATATAATGAGACTTTTATATGTAATGGAATAATAAGCTAGCTAGTGGTGGATGTTGCCGCAGTGAATAGGGTATTTCTCTTCAATTCATAGTGTCACACATTCAAACCTTCGTCCTTTGCCTTAATCTAGTTTAGAATAGTTATATTGTTTGTAATAGTATGGTACATATAGGGAAATATTTTAGTGTCAACTTACGTTGCCATAAAAATGTTTATATTGACAGATCCAACTCTATATGATATATCACCAAATCAGGAATCTGGATCGTATTTCAACTTAACTAGAATTTTCAATTTATATGATTCATTTCTTTTCACAATCTAGGCAAGATCCAACTCTATAAGATATATTACCAACCATGAAACTAGATCATATTTCAAATAACGATTCACTTAATGAGTGATTCTTATTTTAACACTATAACAAACCTAACAAGTCAACTAATTTTTTTTTTTTTTTTTGAACAAACGATATCATCGACACTAAGGTGATGGAGGGGGTGGGCTCAGCCTCACAATGAGCTAGCAATAATGTGGTTCAAATTTTCCTTTGGCGAGAATCGAACTTAAGACCTCTCACTGAAGTAAAGAGAAATAACACTAAACCGTAGTACTAAGTAGCTACAAGCCAGACAATTCTAGAAAGAAACTATTTCCAATTATTAAGTAATTTAATATAAAAAATCCCTTATTTCAATAAATATTAGGTAACTATTAGTTAGGGTAGAAAATTACAACAGCACTCATCCTCCAAATTTCTCTATATTCCATTACAACTTGTATAGCATTGACAGGTATTTTTAATGAACCCTTAATTATTTTGACCAAAAAAAAAAAAAAAAAGAACCCTTAATTATGTTAGTGCAGAACTCACGATAAGACCAAAACCAATCAATTGATCAATACATAGTTGATCACAATTTAATTATTAATTACGGACAATCTTACAAAATCTCATGCACGCAAGCCAAATTAGATAATTATTGAGATTAATTAAACTTCAAACTTTGGATATATAGATGGAGAACTCATGAATCTCGTTGGTAAAAAAATGCTTGGATTATTGGTGTATGAAAGTTTGACTTGGAAAATCTGTTTTTATAAGGTTAAGGTAATTAGTAGTAGGAACACGTCCTTGTTATCTAGAGTGTTGAGGTCACAACTGACTTTGCCATCTTCAATTTCTCTGGCCGGCACTGATCCAAGTCTACGTGTATGTCTACATCTACGTCTTTGTCTATGTCTACGTTCTACGTTCTAGTCTCTTTATTTTTTGCCACTTGGAGATAATTTCATAATAAAAATTTCGAAAAAGAGAAAGTATCTTAATAAGACGTCACATATATGAAAATAAATTATATAGAATGAATTTACCGTGATATAGCGTCATGATTTACTAAATAGTTTGACATGTATTTATACACGTCATCATTTATTACAATAGGATGCCGCAATAACAATAACCTTGTTTAATATAAGTTATTCTTCATTTACACTTACATCGCGTGAGTACACAAAACGTCACTCATGCATACACATATAAAATGCCATTTGGCCTTACATATATACCGAGTGGCATTTCTCGTTCGTTTCTCGAGTCAACTCCACAAATCCGCATAAACATATGCATGCGGATGTGGTCCAAATCTAAAAGCTTTTTTTTTTTTTTTTTTTTTTTGTCCAACTCTAAAACCCTAAAGCTAGGATACATGTGCGAGGAGGATAATGTTACGCCATCTCCAATTGTGTTGCTATGTTTAGCCACTATTTTTAAATATAGCGTACTAAAAATATAGTAAGTTAATGAATAATACAAGGCTATCAAAAAGTTATAAATCTAAGCCTTTTGATCTTTTCTATCAAAGCAAAAGCCTAAACAATCAAAATGGGCCGTCAATTTAATCGTGTTTGTTTATTATATATCGTACGGTCAATTTTTGTCAAATATTCAATTTTAAATATAAAAATAAAAATAATTTTTGACCGCATAATATACGATGAATGAACACTATTAAAAGATCATCGAAAATGATCCTCACAAGAAGATCGAAATTCATCCAATGTAGTTTTTTCCTATTAAAAAAACAATCAACGACCGATATTAGTCATGACAATTGGATTATCTCATTGAATACCCTAATTAATTAGTTAGGCAACAATTTTTACGTGTGTTTGAATTACTGTTAGTGATGTTATTATTCTACCTAAATTATACACGTATATTTGTTTTTTTTTTATTTCTTTTAATAATATACACTAAAAGTAGAACAGTCAACCATGTTGTTCTTCACATTATAACAGTAGAATATTAACTACGTGGCAATGTTTACAATACATGTTTATAAATAAAATTACACAGGAAATATGCATGCTGATTAGCAAATTTTGAATAATTTTCAGGGAATGTCTGTATTAACCCTAGCAGTTTCACTTCCTTCCCTCAAACCACCTCCATGCCAAGATCCCCATGTGGAAAACTGCAAGAAGGCCTCCACCCTCCATTTAGCTGTGTTTTATGGGGCCCTCTACACTCTTGCCATTGGAACAGGTGGGACCAAGCCCAACATCTCAACCATTGGAGCAGACCAATTTGACGATTTTGACCCCAAGGAGAAGAACCATAAGCTTTCCTTCTTCAATTGGTGGATGTTTAGCATCTTCTTTGGGACGCTGTTTGCCAACACTGTGCTTGTCTACATTCAGGACAATGTGGGCTGGGCCTTGGGATATGGGCTTCCCACTCTTGGGCTTCTCATATCTATTTTGATTTTCTTAGTTGGCACACCATTTTATAGGCACAAGGTGCCAAGTGGAAGTCCCTTCACAAGGATGGCTAAGGTCCTAGTGGCTGCATTGAGGAAATGGAGGGTGACTCTCCCTAGTGACCCTAAGGAGCTCTATGAGCTTAACTTGGAGGAGTATGCAAAGAAGGGAAATTTCAGGATTGATTCCACCCCAACCCTAAGGTTTTGGTGCATACATTTCTTTTAAACAATTACTTATACTATCTAGGCTACTATTAGGGACGAGACTACATGGAGGGCTAAACGAGCTCTACAAGGACCCAATATACTTTTTATGTTCTAAACTTTCGTGTGTGCAGATACTTGTTCAACTTAACTCTAGCTTAGCACAAACTTTTAGGCTAACAACACCGCCAAGTCCTTCCACATTGCTGTCATCCTGGTTATGTCCCCAACTACCGCATTAATGTGTACATTCATGCAGGTTCCTCAACAAAGCTGCTCTGAAAAGAGGCTCAACTAGTCCATGGATGCTATGCTCAGTAACCCAAGTAGAAGAGACCAAGCAAATGCTAAGAATGATTCCAATCTTGGTAGCCACATTTATACCAAGCACTATGATTGCACAGGTTAATACCCTATTTGTCAAACAAGGCACAACCCTCAATCGATCACTCGGAAGCTTCAAAATCCCCCCAGCAAGTTTAGCTGGGTTTGTGACACTCTCCATGCTTGTAAGCGTTGTGCTTTATGACCGGTTCTTTGTCAGGATCACGCAAAGAGTGACCAAAAACCCTAGAGGAATCACTCTCCTCCAAAGAATGGGAATTGGAATGGTCTTCCACGTTTTCATTATGGTCGTTGCATCTCTAACTGAAAGGTACAGGCTTCATCTTGCAAAGCAACATGGAGTAGTCGAGAGTGGAGGACAAGTTCCCATCACTATATTGGTTTTACTTCCTCAATTTGTGCTTATGGGAACAGCTGATGCTTTTCTAGAGGTTGCGAAGATTGAGTTTTTCTACGACCAAGCACCTGAAAATATGAAGAGCCTTGGGACTTCTTTTGCCATGACCACTTTAGGAATGGGAAACTTTATTAGTAGCTTCCTTCTTTCGACAGTTTCTCACATCACCAAAAAGCATGGCCACAAAGGATGGATTTTGAACAACCTTAATGCTTCGCATCTGGATTACTACTATGCATTTTTCGCGGTACTAAACGTCTTCAATGTTATTTTCTTCTTGTTTATGACTAAGATGTATGTGTACAAGGCTGAAATTTCAGATTCGATAAAAGTGCTCACGGAAGAATTGAGGGAGACGACGTACAAAGCGTCCAATAAAGGTGATTCAAGAAAAGGTCAAATAACAAGTGAGTTATGAGATAGAAATTGAAGATAAAAGGGTAAAGGGTGACCTTCTTGATTGTTCTCAGCTTTATGTATGTTTGATTGTATTATAAATCGTCAATGAAATGGGAAAAAGAAAATATAAACTTGTCAAATGCTTGCAAATATCTTAACATATCTTAACAGAAATAACTCTTGAATTTGTTTAGGTTTTGCAGACAAATAACGGTGTAAGTTGATTTGTTTTGCAAAAAATGAACTTCAGAAACTCCATTTGCGCGCAACAGCTGTGGTACAATACAACTTGTCCTAATTGGGCATGAGGATTAACAATCAATGCCTACAAATAACGATGACAAATTTGTACAATCATCTCTCCATTGCGATCCCCAACAATATATATGGTTTGGCATTAAAAGTTCAGTAGACTTGGATACAATGCGCCCCCTCAATTTTTCCTTAAATGTTTCTTTTTTCGTTACAATGTTGGAAGTTAATACTAGAATGCACCGCAGATACAAACACATTGATTTCACATGTACATGAAAAATTATTCCCATCACCTTCTCTTCGCTAGCTGGAATGTCCTTTTCAAGAATTGGTTTGCTGCTTTGTCATTCCTGTGGCATAACACCCTCAGTAATGTGTTTGGATCTGATCTGTTCCATCGTCCTGTTGTCGGAGGCATTGGAAGCCTTTGCCCTGATCCCACAACTCCAATCCCGCTTGATTCGCAAGTCACAATGCTGAAATCCTCCATTAGTTGTTCAGTACATTGCCCCATGAGCTCTATCACCCCTTCCGTTGTCTCTGCCTCATGTTCCACCACATCCTTGGTTATCAACCCTTCACCGCAAGTGCAAAAAATACGCTTTAAGTTGTCGAAATCTTCCTCAATCATCTCATGGTCAGTTCGATAAAACACCCGGGAGCTTCCTCCAGCAACCAAAACCATGAGGAATGCTTCGAAAGAGGCCCTCATTACTTCCTTGATTGCCAAGGCCTGCGCTTTATCGATGAGAATTACTCCTAAGAGAGTGAGATTCTGCTTGAGAATTCGTAACGCAGGTCTTATTCTTGCATTGGCTACATCACCAACGTAGAGGCTCTCATAGAAGACTGAGTTTGAGTCGAGGAAGATCAAGCGGTAGGCAGCTACTTCCGAGACATGTTGGCAGGCAGATTGGATGCCTGATTGTGCAAGTTCAAAGTAGGAAGAGGCGTTGGTTTGACTCTTGCGATTATTGGCATGACGACTTCGAGGTGTTGAAGGAATGATTTGAGGTGAGAGGGACAAGTTTTTGTCAAGAGAATGAAGGTGGGAAAGGAGATGGTGCAAAGTGTTTAGGCGGATGTAGAGGCGTTGCGTTCCTCTACTCGTTGATGGGCGAGGATGGTGACCTTCATTTGTTCCGTTTGGGTGAAAGTCTTCTGCTCCAATGCTACAAGGGCTAGCTTTTTTCCACAGCTTGAGGAACTTCGAGTCTCGATTGCATCTTGTTAGAGGAGGAAGTGTGGGGATATAACTCTGTTTCGAACCTGAGAAAGGAATATACTTTGATCAACACAAAACATTACCAGAATCTTAAAGTTGTACTGAAATATAACATGGCATAAATTTATTTAGAAAAAAAAAAATTACTGATCTCTAATATGAAATAACGGCTCTTACCACAATACGCAACAAATGAAGTATACTCATTGAAGACATGCTCTAACCCATCAGCAAGATCTTGAACTAAATCTTTAGTAATTCCTATCGGAATTTGGAAGAAGTCATCTATGGTTTCCGTGGCCAATTTCATTAGCTCCTCAGCTGATTGCGCATAAGGTTCCGATTTGGACTTTGGATTCCATGTCTGCAACACAAATACCTTGTTCACTTAAGCTCAAATTTAAACATGGATTTTTATCAAATGCAGTTATAAAGAAAGCGTAAAACATACCTCGCTTTCTTTCGCTCGGTGAACGCACTCTTTCACTCTCTTTAATCTCTCATGAATCCATCTTTTCAAGAGGTTCATTATCATGGAATCAATTTCGTATGGAACCATCTCTCTAACAATTGCTTTGCCGCCATCTTCACACTCAGCAGAGTCCTCAACCACCATTTGGAGCAGAACCTTTTCTAGTTTTCCTGCCCTTTGTAATATCTCAACTGCATCGCCTGAAAGAGTGGAGACCCCATTTAGGTATTGCTTCAACACAGCTCCGTAACAGTTGTGCAGTGTCATGGCCGCGACACCAGCTGCAGTTGTGTGCCACCTCTTGAGTATGGGACTGAAGCTTTCCCTCTCTTTTAAGGCCAACTCCTCTGTCTCTTTAGCTAACTGATGCAAGGTTTCAGTCACGGCATCTTCTGCCACTTCAGTTACATTCCTAGCTTCCATAATCTACAGAAAAAATTGAAGATGAGAAGCATATCACAATTACATTTGTACGGTGCAATGGGAAATGCTTATTGTCACATTGGCCTGTTATTTTACCAAATTATGAAATTGTGTCTAGTCCTGATTTATAGTCTAATAACATAACATGCCGGATATCTGGTAAAAGAACATTACTCATATATAATACTAAAGAGCGTGTCAAAGAAGCAAATAGGCTGCATCATATTAACCTTTGCAAAAGCTTGTTTCATTGAAGATTGAATGTAGTAGTCCACGCGGTCACCGGAGTTGTCGACCACCTTTATTTCACCTTTCCCTCCTCTTCCCCTCTCTGTGATTGTAACATCTTCACCTAAGATCTTGGAGGATGACAAGGCCAAGGGGAGAAGGTTCTCAATTTGGCCAACTGTCCCTCTTTGGAAATAATCATGGTACCGAAGCAATTTCTTCTCCGCCCACGCCTGCATTGAACTCAACACCGAAGACAAAATCTTGACATACAAAACCTCTCTATCCGGCCTCTTGGCATTGTTTGCCACTTCTGCAAGCATAGCATGAGCAGCACACAAAAGGTCGGCCTCTATCTGTGCGGTTTTCACGTATTGCTGAAACAACACCCATGTAAAGCACACATTGTGTATTGGCCTAGTGATCCCCAATGTCGACCATGTTTTCTTGATCAGCTCAAGCATTTCATCGACTTCATCTAATACTAGTGTCTCGTCTCTGATGTCGAAGACTGATTGCAGGAGAGCAACATAGAGGTGGATGTTGAGGGGGTAACCATCAGCCCAGTGACAAACATCTGTTGGAGTTCCGTTGGAGCTACGCCATGATAAGGAGACTACAGAGTTGCAAAGGGTTCTCATGGTGTCTGAGTTCTTTCCTGTGTCTATGACTTTGGTGTCACCGGCTCTGATGATCTCTCTGAGACGCAAAGCGAATGTGTTGGACTTGGTTAGTGGGATTGAAGAGTGAAGAAGAAGGCCGGCTTCGAGGATCTTGAGCTGCCGCTTTTGCCAGTAATGGTACTCGTGGGAGTCGTTGAATTCGGATGGCTTTAGGTGTCGAAGGAGTTCTAGTGGGAGAATTATGGTCTCTGCTCGCCTACCCATCTGTGATCATATATTAGGAAAGACATGATTAATTACCAACCAAGATCAATGTCATTGAACTAGTGATACATGCATGATGCATCATATTTTCTGACATTGTAAAATTGTTTGTACCATATCTACACATCAGGTCACAAGTCATAAAAGTAATAGTTTATATAAAGAGTTTTGAAGAAACTACGAGATTTAATACAAAAAACTACAGAATATAACTGTTACATCCTGGCCCGGGCCCCCACCATATCTCAGGCCCGACTCCACTGTAGCATGATATTGTCCGCTATGGGCCCCCTATCACACCCTTACGATTTTGTTTTTGGGAACTCATACGAGAACTTTCCAGTGGGTCATCCATCATGGGATTGCTCTCGCACGACCTCGCTTAACTTCGAAGTTCCTACAGAACCCGTAGCCAGTAAGCTCCCAAAAGGTCTCGTGCTAGGTAGAGATGAGAATATACATATAAGGCTTGGAGGATCCACTCCTCTGGACAATGTGGGAAATTACATAACATTCTCATCCATTATTGTTTGTTACAAGTCAAATTAAACAAGATGAGAATGAGAAACCAAACTTTTACTTTGGGATTGCAGAACTTCATGTGTGATTTTCATGCTTATTCCCAATTTTCAAATCCACAAAACAAATCCTTACCTTTTAAAATTGAGTAACCCTATATCTTGTTAATTTATTAGATCGCATTGTGCTAAATTTTATAATTTACATTCATTAATTAATGGATTATTTTGGTTGCGGTCCCTAACCTAATCAACCTAATTGTTAGACTAAAACCTTGTTTGTTTAAATATTTTGATCGAGGTCCTTAACATCATTTAAGAGATTTAACTCATACATTATGCATTTAATGTCCCATGAATTATGAAATTTAAACAAATTCAAATAATATTTTCAAAATATAATAAATACTTAAAAATAAATATTAGAGTAATATTGTCCTTCACAAAGTTATACCAAGAAAATATGTACCCACATAATTATTAACATATTTTAAAAAATAACTACTGATATATTTTGAAACATAAAATAAATATATATAATTAGCATGGGTACATTTAGCACAATTGAAAATGGGTACAAATACAAATAAAACTTTAAAATAAATATGGGTACAAATTAAAAATGAAAAGAAAATTGGTACAAATTAAAAAAGGGTTGCAAATTAAAAAAGGGTACTGACTAATAAAAATATATGATAAAAACTTTAGCCATAAATATAAATATACTAAAATGTAATATTTATAACTAAATGAATATATTTAGAAATAAAAAAATATTTTATTATTAAAATAATTAATAAGGTTTATTAAAACTTAAGGACTTTAATCAAAAATTGAAAAGGAATAAAATTTTAATCAATGGAGTAGCAAAAATATGGATGAAAACTTAATTTATCTGTAATTAATTATCATGCATTTAGCACATTTACATGCATGAAGATATCAAAATTGAAATGAATACGTACTTGGCCTACGAGGGTCCTCATGAGCGTCTTCCGCAGCCGATTATCGCTGCCTTCCGTGACCCTCATCTGCTGCCTCATAATCTCGGCGGATGTCATTGGCCGCCTCGGCCTTGAGGGCGGCAAGGTGAAAGACATTCCGGGGGAGCCACCACTATTTGATGCGTTCGGCGAGGAGGGACTTGACCATCCACCATTTCCGGCGCCCGACGCCATCCTCCTCGACGGAGACCGCTTCAGCATCTTCAGCCCGAGCGCCCGCTTCACCCTGCTCGTCGGCGTTGTCACCACCCCATTTACCTTCGACCCCGATCCGGACCCGCTCCCCTCCCCACCATTACTATTACTGCTGTTGTTATCGTGGTGGTTGGAGTAGAACACGAGGGCGTTCCGTCCTCCAAAGCCAGGGGACGAACGACACGCGGTGAAGAAGATCTCGTACGCGGTCTCACGCACGTCATCGCGGTCGATGCCCTCAAGCTTGCCAAAGGGCCAGACGAGGTCGGGGTCACAGTCGTGGTAGTCAGGACGGGGTGCGAGAAGGGAGCTGCAGAGGGACTCGCGGCGAGAGTGGTGGTGGGGGCCCATAGCAGCGAGGGCGGAGGTGGATGAGAGAGAGGGAGATGATGTCGCGGTCGGAAGTCAGATATCCGGCGGGAGAGACAAAGCGGGCATTTCTCTTAAAAGAGAGGAGAACAAGAAGGTTGGAAATAAATTAGGGGCAGATGTGATTGGTTATGCTGATGACAGCGGAGCGGGATTGAGAGAGAGAGAGAGAGAGAGAGAGGACCCAAATAGATGATGAGGGTTGGAGGGTTGTCTGTGTGGAGTGTTGGGATATCGATCAATCGATGGCTTTCCCAACGCTGTTGTGCGAAGAAAACGAGAAGCAATGCGACATAGATAGCAAAGTCGATTCCGAACATTTCTGCTGCTTGTGCTTCTTAATTAATTATTATCTTTTAATTTAATTAATTAAATTCTGATTTGTTTTCGTTTTGCTTTGTCATCATGCATGTGTTTCCAAATTTTGCAATACGTCCGTACGTACTTGTTTGATGGAAAGCTACCTATATATAGCATTTGTGATGTGGGAAATTGATTGGGATCGATATTATTGGATTTTACGGTAAAAGCTAGCTAGCCAGTTAGATTAGATACTACTTACACTACTCTACTCCAGCTCACTGGGAGAAGAATGATCTTGATTCATACACGTACTTGCCAGAAAATTGTTTTATGCATTAGTAGTCACTACCTGTTTTTGTGGAAACATTAATTCTTAACTAATTTTCGTGTCCTTTCTGTTTATGTGTTTTGCTCTGTTCCACTTGGCAAGCGATGATTCTATTGGTCAAGTGTGATGAATATGGAGTTATATGTTAGGATAGTGTTATCCACACATCTATGTTTATCTTTTTATCTTCAACACCTTTTCAATTCATTTGATCTGACAATCAAAAATTGAAAGTGTGTGAAAAATAAAAAGAAGTATATAGATAGCACTACCATCTATTATTCCATTGATTGAAAGAAAACATTACATGTATTTGCCAAGACAACTACATAATTCAAAAGGACTACATTTTGCAAAACTTAATTACGAGATTAAATCCTAATAAATATTAGGGAAGTATCATGTTACAAAACCATGATAAGAAAATACCAAAAATACCATAACATAAATATACCAAATTGGATTTTTCCAAATTAACTCCTCGTCAAATCCATGAAGGTAAAGAACATGAGTTTGCTAAGAAGGAAACTAATACTAATTGTTGATGTCAATTTCAATGTGAACTTCGATATACTGATGTTGATTGAAGGTGAGATGCAATTGACATTCATTCTAAACCAAGCATAAGCGGCCAATTGTTGTCCCCCAAACACTACCTTTATAGGTATATTATTAGGGTAGGAAAAAAACTCGAAAACCCGACCCGAAAAATACCAAACTAATAATACGAATCATTCAATAACTAAAACTAGGGGTGGGCACGGTTTGGTTTGGTGCAGTTTTGGGGTAAAACTGAAATTGAAACTGAAATTTATTTCGATTGGGTTTGGTTGGGCTTTACTGTGTGAGCTGAAATGGAACCAAACCATTTAATTTTGGTTTGTTTTGGTTTCAAACAGTTTTGGTTTCAGTTTGGGCCTAATAAGTATTCAACACTCAAACAAACTCAAAAGTTTAAAACTTAGTCATTTGCATACTAAATGCTTTATGGAATTAATACAACTCAATTGAAACAAAGTTCAACATCAAAATGCCTTATGTCATTAGTACCACCCAATTGAAAAATTAAGTTTACCATTTCAAAGTTCAAAAAAAGTTCTACGTTAAAATGCCTTATGGCATTATCAAGCCGGAAAAATAAATTGTTCATCCAATTCAGCATAAAAGTTTTGGTGTTTCAAGACTAATTTGAATCGTTCAACATTTCCTTTCCCTTTCGTTTTGGATACTTACTCTTCAAAGGTTTAGGAGGCTTTTGAGCATGTGAACGAGCTTGAAAAGACCTTGCACCTTCTGTAAGTAAAACCGACCACAATGTTTAATTGTGTACTAAGTTACTAACAGAGTAACAATGTTAGAAACTCAAATCAGTAAGCATCAATAAAAAAATACCCAGTGAAGAACAAAACAAAATTGTGTAAAGATGTCCTTTTACTTGATTCAAAATTTCAAATAATGTAAGCATTCCTGTCGGATATAACCGACAGAATCATCGCTTCAAATCACAAAATAAAATCACAAATCACAAATCACCTCAAATTATTCACAAATATATTAATAAATTAACAATAGAAGTTCTAAGTTAATAATTCTTACATAATAGCACGCCGGAGGATCAGAGCTGAAAAGAAGCGAAGGAAAATCGACTTTGGTCACGATATGTAGTGAAATAGAGGACAAATAATGGGTCGGTTTTCAAACTGGGAGGATGACGTTAAGGACAAAACGAGCACAAGCATCTGTATCCGTGTGAATGCCAACTGTTGAAAGTCCAATAGTTGAAGTCTCGAGGACTCAAATTGGTTTCTATCTCTGATTCTCTAGGGGGCCTGGGCATGTTACGATGTGGTTTTCATATTATGCAGTGCAGTTCGGCTTTAAGCTTGCGGTTTGATTCAAACATGAACTTTTTTGAAACTGCAAAACCGAACCTTTCGATGCAGTCTAGATTGGTCCGTGTTTTGGTTTTTAGTTCCAAGTGCCCACCCTAACCGAAACCAAAACATTCTCGAAAGTTCGGTAATGATATTGGGGCCTCAACTCAATATCTTCGGGTGAGATTAAATCTCAACCATTGGATAAAAGACCCACCACTACAACTATTTTCTCTCTCTCGCGCACACTCTCTCTAAGGTCATCTCCAACCGAAGGCTAGGCCAGAGGGCTCGTGGGCCCCATGGAATCTGAAAGGGCCAAAAGGCCAAAGGGCTGGCCCAATCTAGCGAGCCAGCCAACCCTGGGCTGGCCAAAAATGTGAGCATTCCTGTCCGATATAACCGACAGGAATATGTATATTCCTGTCGGTTATATTCGACAGGAATGCTAGGCCAAAATTTCAAATGCAACGGCTAGCTGACGTCAGCTAGCCGTTAGTTTTGAATTTTTTTTTTTTACAGTTTTATTTATTTATTTTTATTTACAATTTTTTTTCTTATAACTTCTATTTTTAAATTCTATTTTTTTTTTCTATATCTTCCTATAACTTCTATTTTACAAAATTTATTTCATATTTTCTTTTAAATTCCATTTTTTTCCCTATAAATTTGTTTCATATATTTTTTTTAAATTATATTTATTTCCTATAACTTCCTAAACTGTTATACAACATTAAATTAAATTAAGTAACATTAAACAACGTTAAACAATATGAAATAACATTAACCAACATAAAAATTATACAACATAAAAAAAACATTTAACAACATGAAACTTAAACAACATTTTTAAAAACATTTAACAACATAAAACTTAAACGTCTACTCCATCCTTAGATGTGCAACAAAATCCTGTTGTAGGTACTTGTTTGTGGCACGGGAACGTATCATTCTATAGTGCCTCATGTATTCATTTATAGATCTACTACCAGTTCTTGGATTGAAAGGCAAATTAGGCCCATGATATATTTTTGCACGAGCCCTTCTTGACCTATTTGGATCTTTTTGGTTGTCATCGGACTCTCCATCAATATACCTATCTCGCTCATCCTCCACTATCATATTGTGTAATATGATGTAAGACAACATGATGGAGTCCAAATTTTCTTGACTCCACCCTTTTGCCGGTTCACAGATGATCTTCCACCGTGCTTGTAGAATACTGAAAGATTTCTCAACATCTTTCTAATATGCCTCTTGGTGTAAGGTAAACAACTTTTCCGCGTCATTCGTAGGGTTTGGAATTGCTTGGACAAATATCGCCCACTTTGGGTAGATTCCATCTGCCAAGTAATACCCTATATTGTATTAACGGCCGTTGATGTAGTAGTCAAGTTGGGGTGCTTTACCTTCTGTTAGGTGATTAAAGATGGGTGAACGCCCAAGAACTGTAATGTCATTTTGGGATCCAGGGACTCCAAAGAAGGCATTGATAGGAGCATATTTATGCTACTTAGCTATATTGTTTCCTTGCATTTAGTTAGTTAATTACTACTTATTATAGTCTTTTAAGCTATTTTCGTATGTTTTTAAGTCCTAATGACAAAAGGAGCAAGAAAGTGCATTTTGGAGCCATTTGGAGCAGTTTTGGGCATAGATTGGATAGCTTAACTATGGAGCAAAGTGGATGGACGAAATTGAAGTCAAGAGAGGCTAGGAAAGGCTACAAATCTAGAGAAAGAAGTTCAAATACAAAGAAGATAAGGAAAGAGCAAGAAATAAGGAACATTTTCCAATCTTATCTTATCCTATTCTAACCAACCTTATCCTTTCCTAAATCTAGCCTTATCCTATCTTATCTTATCCAAATCAGTTTATGCCTTAATTCTAGCTTTTTAGAAGGGATTAGATATACATTTAAACACATAATTTAGATTCTAGAAGCCTAATCCCTTTGTGTGCCGCATATAGGCCATTCCTTGGAGGTTTAGGAGTTGTAATCCCTCTTCTATACCTATGCCGTGAGTCCTTGTCCATTTAGGTCCTAAAATCTGTCTCAAACATCCTTTCTAGAACCCTATCTTCCTCCTAAAAAGGTGCCACACCTATTCCCTCTAGAACTCCAAATCCTTGCCATGTATTTCCTATCCCTTTCCCCCTTGGTTTCTGCCAAACCTTAACCTTTTTCCTTAGGATTGTGCAATCCTTTTCCTTCAGAAATTGTGCAAAACCTAGCCTATAAATTCAAGCTTTTGCCGCACCATTCACACCATCCATTCACTCATTCATTCAGCCATCAAACACCATAATTCACACCACATCACCCTAGTGCCGCAAGCAAGAAAGGAAGGAGAAGAGGACTTGTGCAATCTGCTATCCAAGGGAGTGCCGTGCATGCCATTGGAGTGTGGAGCGTTTCTTGGTTCTTTTTATCCTTAGTTTTAGTTTGATGTTTATATTAATTTGGTTTTCAATTATGATGAACATGAGGAACTAATTTCCTTTTAGTTAGAGGTGAATTCGAAGCCATGATTATATGTTTTATATGAATTGATTACACCCAGTTATTGTTTCTTAAGTCTTGAATGTGGTTTGCTTATCTAAGTTATTAAAACTTGTTTATCTGTGTTGGTTGAGGGTCGACACTTAATTTGCATGCATGAATTTGATGCTAGAGTATAATGGAGTTTCATGTAATAGTTATTCACTTATATTCGTAAGTAGTGTAGGTTGCTAGTCACAATCGTGTTAAGTGAATCCTTGACATAAGTCTCATGCGTTTCATAGTGATGAATGCCTTGTCAATGCTTATGATTTTCACAAAACTTAATGACTTGTGATATGTATCTTTATTATGCGTTTCATATAAAGAACTTGAGAAAGATAATTTGGTTGTAATGTGTATTCATTCAATTCAATGAAATAAGGAAAATCTGATGGTTAGTTATTCAATGCAACTAACTTGGGGCGTTGTCATTCATAGTCTAAGGGGATAATAACTGGAAATTGGTTCATATGCATATGTCATGTGTGGAGAAGGACCCTCTAACTAGCCTTTCACCCATTTAATTCACCTAAACTCGTTTTTGCAAAGTGTTTTATACAAAGTTTCTGTTTTAAGTTTTAAATTCGTCAAAAACAATCCCCTTTTCATTTAGTCTTGTTATTTGAGTCAAAATCTGTTTTCCTTTAGTCTTTTGAGTCAAGTTAAGTTCTATTTTCGTCAAAATCACTTGTTAGGTCTAGAATTGAGTCTTTTTGATTGTTTGTTGCTGTTTTGAGTGTTTTAAGTTAGTTTTGAGTTTATAGAGTCTAGTTTAGTGTTTTTGAGTCTTATTTGTGTTGATTAGCATCCCTAGTTAATCCCCGGTCTAGAACGATCCCTACTTGCATATATACTACAATTGTCACAAATAGGGTTTAATTTGTGTGTAAAGTTAATTTTCACATCAAATTTTGGCGCCGTTGCCCGGGATTAGCAAACTTGCTAGTTCCTTTTGTTTGTGTCGTGTGAAATTGTGTAGTGTGTTTCTTTGAGTCTTTTTGTTTGTGGTTGCCGTGCCCTTTTAAAGAGGTTGCTAATTTGTTTTTGTTCTTTGTTTCAGGTACTATTTTATGACTCGTCATTCTCAACCTATACGTGCAAACATATTGGATTTTGACGACGATTTTGAACAAACTTTGAGAAGAAAGAGGAAGCAACCAGAACCTAATCCACCTAGTTCAAGTTCAGAGTCCGAATCTGAATTTGAAGAAGAAGAAAACATGGCGGTGGACAATCGAACAATCAAAGAACTTTCGACCTCGGGATTAGACAATGCCGTGTCTTTATGCATTCAATATCCTATGATAGCTCAAGGCAAGACCAATAAGTTTGAATTGAAGTCTAGCTTGTTGCATCACATTCCCAAATACCATGGGCTGTCCATGGAAAATCCAAACAAGCATCTCAAGGAGTTTGAAGTGGTATGTTCAAGCATGACACCCATCAATGTCAATGAGAACATTTTGAAGATAAAAGCATTTCCATTAGCTCTTTTGGAAAAGGCTAAAGATTGGCTATACGAATTGGCACCCAGAACCGTCACTTCTTGGGAAAGCATGAAGCGAGCATTCTTAGAGAAATTCTTCCCAACTTCACGAGTGATTCTTTTGAGGAAGAAAATTAGTGGCATTCAACAAAACCAAGGGGAGTATTTTCCAGCGTATTATGAACGTTTCAAGACTCTAGTTGCATCATGCCCTCAACATCAAATGAAGGAAGAACTTTTAATTCAATATTTCTACGAAGGACTTCTTCCAATTGAGAGATAAATGCTAGATGCCTCGGCGGGATGTGCTTTGGTTGACAAAACACTGGTGGCTGCCAATGTTTTAATTGCAAATCGAGCCTTGAATGCACAACAATACGAAGGTGTTGGACAAAGAGACACCCCACGACAGCAAGTCCATGAGGTAAGTTCAATTTCTGAAATTCAATCACAATTAGCTAACCTCACTATGCTTGTATCTCAGGTTGACGAAGGATGCAAGGTGCAAGGAATTGCACCAAATGTGTGTGGCGTATGTTCTATGCAAGGGCACCTCAATGATCAATGTCCTCAATTGATAGAGAATAGAGGATGGGAAAGCGCCAATGCCATAGGTTATCAAGGCCAAAATCAACAAAGGAATGATCCATATTCAAATACATACAATCTGGGATAGAGAAATCACCCAAATTTTAAGTGGAGGAAGCCTCAACAACCTCAACAAACTCACGACAATGGAGAAGGATTTCGTCCACCACCCCCTGGGATATATCAAAGGCCATTTGTACAATCTCAACCTCAATCACAACCTACGCAACAAAATTCAGGTTTGTCAATAAATAATGATAATGTCTTTCAATTACTAACTACTTTGTAGCATGGCTATCAAAATCAAGCCAAGGAGATGGGAGAATTGAAGAAGCAAATGGGGCAAATGGCAGAATTCATGGGCCAATTCAGAGAGGAAGGTAAATTGCCTAGTTCAACAATTGTCAATCTGAATGAAGGTTTTGAAACCACCAAGGCAATCACGTTGAGAAGTGGTAAGGAGGTTGGAACCACCCCAAAACCGTCCAAAACAAGCCAAGAAAAGGAGAAGCTGCTGCAAGAAGAAGAGGATGGATTGGACAAAGCCACGGCAAGGGTGGAACAAACCTTGCCGCAGCCCTTAGTACCTCAAAACCGCCAACACCACCGAGGTAAGTCCAAATTTGAATTTTTCTAGTTTTATTCCACTAAATGTGCCCTTTCGTTGCAGGTTTAGGCAATCAAAGAAAGAAGAGAATGAGAAGGACATTTTGGAAACCTTTAGGAATGTTCAAGCCAATATCCCACTCCTTGTTGCAATCAAGCAAGTTCCTAAGTATGCTAAATTCTTGAAAGAGCTTTGCACAACAAGGAAGAGAATTTCGAATAAGGAGGTGGTCCAGGTAAGTGAGAATGTTTTTGTGGTGTTACAAAGAAAACTACCACCTAAATGCAAAGATCCGGGTAGTTTTACAATTCCTTGTGTTGTTGGCAATACTAAGTTTGAACATGCTATGCTAGACTTAGGAGCTTCAATTAATGTCATGCCTTTCTCAATTTATGCATCTATGAACTTAGGAGAGCTTAAAAACGATGATGTGATTATCCAATTGGCCGATCGTTCTAACGTCTATCCAAAAGGAGTTTTGGAAGATGTTTTGGTGCAGGTTAACAATTTGATCTTTCCAGCGGACTTTTACGTGCTTGACATGGAAGATTCAACCCATTCTACACCATTGTCGATCATACTTAGGAGACCTTTCATGAAAACAGCCCGCACCAAGATCGATGTGTTTAAAGGGACTTTAACGATGGAATTTGATGGGGAAGTTATTGATTTCAATCTTTCTGAAACTATTAAATATCCTAAAGATGATCATTCTTGTTTCTCTATTGATATATTTGATTCATTGGCGTAGGACTTTCTTGATTTGTTGGACAAAGATCCCCTTGAAACAACAATTGCCGAGGGATTGGGCTTATAGCCCAATTTGGCCGTGCATAATGATGAAGTTGGCGAGATGGTGGCTGCACTTGAATCATCACCACAATATCAAAGTAATCCCCCAATCCCAATTTCAATTCCCGTTTCTACTAACAAGTTGTTACCTTCAGTGATTCAGGCACCCATTCTTGAACTTAAACCAATGCCAAGTCATTTGAAGTATGTCTATTTGGGAAACAAAGAAACATTGCCCGTCATTGTTTCTTCATCACTCACGGCAATTGAGGAGGAGAAATTGGTTTGAGTGTTGAAAGAGCACAAAACAGCCATAGGATGGACCTTGGCCGACATTAAGGGCATTAGCCCTACAACATGCATGCATCACATACTTCTAGAGGAGAGGGCTAAACCAACTCGAGAGGCTCAACGTCGACTCAATCCTCCAATGATGGAAGTTGTGAAGAAAGAGATTATCAAATTACTTGATTATGGAGTAATTTATCCTATCTCGGATAGCCGTTGGGTTTCACCAGTTCAAGTTGTGCCAAAGAAATCTGGAGTGACGATGGTAAAGAATGCCGAGAATGAGCTTGTGCCAACATGTATCCAAACAGGTTGGAGAGTTTGCATTAATTATAGGAAGCTCAACGCCACCATTAGGAAAGATCACTTTATTTTGCCGTTCATTGATCAAATGCTTGAAAGGTTATCCAGTCATTCTTTTTATTGTTTTCTTGATGGTTATTCGAGATATAATCAAATTGTCATAGCTCCGAATGACCAAGAAAAGACCACTTTCACGTGTCCCTTTGGTACTTTTGCCTATCGTTGAATGTCATTCGATTTATGCAATGCAGCTACCACCTTTCAAAGATGCATGGTAAGTATATTTTCAGATTTTGTGGATAAGATTATTGAAGTTTTTATGGATGATTTTAGTGTATTTGGTGATTCGTTTGATGATTGTTTACATAATCTCACTTTAATCTTGGAACGATGCATTGAAACTAACCTTGTTTTAAATTGGGAAAAATATCATTTAATGGTAAAACAAGGCATAGTTCTAGGGCATATAATTTCGGCCAAGGGTATTGAGGTTGATAAATCAAAAATAGATCTTGTACGCTACTTACCCTCTCCCACTTCGGTTAGAGAGGTTCATTCTTTTCTTGGACATGCAGGATTGTATAGGCGATTCATCAAGGACTTTTCAAAGATTTCCAACCCCCTTTGCCGACTTCTCCAAAAAGATGTCCCATTCAAGTTCGATGAGAAATGTGAGAAGGCCTTCAAGCACCTCAAGGAGATGCTCACTTCGGCCCCCATCATTGCCACCAGATTGGAGCCTTCTTTTTGAGCTTATGTGCGATGCCTCAGATTATGCATTTGGAGCTGTTTTAGGCCAAAGGAAGAACAAGCAGCCACATGTCATCTATTATGCATCCCAGACCTTGAATGATGCCCAATTGAATTACTCCACAATGGAAAAATAACTTCTTGCTGTTGTTTTTGCTTTAAATAAGTTTCGTTCTTATTTACTTGGTACTAAAGTTATAATTTACACTGATCATACACCGTTGAAGTACTTACTCACCAAGAAGGAGGCCAAACCAAGGCTTATTCGATGGATGCTTCTACTTCAAGAGTTCAATATCGAAATTCGGGACAAGAAAGGAAGTGAAAACGTGGTGGTTGACCACTTGAGCCGTATGGTGCATGAAGAAGAGGCCGTGCCTATCCCAGAGACGTTCCCATATGAACAGTTGCTGTCCATTGAGGTAAGTGAGCCTTGGTATGCCGATTTAATGAATTATTTGGTTTTAATGAATTATTTGGTGTCTAAACAAGTTCCAACCAACCTAAATAAGCACCAAACGTGATAAACTTAAAAAGGAGGCTCGGTTTTATGTGTGGGATGATCCGTATTCGTGGAAATATTGCGTTGATCAAATCATTCGTAGGTGTATGCATGAATCGGAGTTTAATTCAATTTTAACTTTTTGTCACACTTATGCATGTAGAGGTCACTTTGGCACTCAAAGGACTACACGTAAAATACTTGAATATGGTTTTAATTGGCCTACTATCTTTAAGGATGCTAGAACTTTTTGCATAACATGTGATCGTTGTCAAAGAATCGTAAATATAGGTCCAAAAGACCAAATGCCGCAGACACCTATCTATGGTGTCGAAAATTTTGATGTTTGGGGCATTGATTTTATGGGTCCATTTCCTTCATCTCATGGTTTCTTATATATTTTACTTGCGGTTGATTATGTCTCGAAATGGGTGGAGGCAAAGGCCACCCGCACGAATGATTCTAAAGTGGTTGCAGATTTTGTCAAAACTAACATATTTGCAAGATTTGGAATGCCAAGGGTTCTTATAAGTGATGGGGGCTCCCATTTTTGCAATCGAACCACTGAGGCGTTGCTCAAGAAGTATAATGTCACACATAAGGTGGCGACACCTTATCATCCTCAAACAAGTAGGCAAGCCGAAGTTTCTAATTGAGAAGTCAAACAGATTTTGGAGAAGACCGTTGGGCCAAATCGGAAGGATTGGAGCTTGCGTTTGAATGATGCATTGTGGGCATATCGTATGGCCTACAAAACACCAATTGGGATGTCCCCATTTCGGCTCATCTATGGGAAACCATGTCATCTCCTCATTGAATTAGAGCACAAAGCGCATTGGGCCGTCAAAACCTTTAATATGGACATTGATGTCACTGGAATCCATAGGAAGCTTCAATTGAGTGAGCTTGAGGAAATAAGGAATGAAGCTTATGAGAATGCCTGAATTTACAAGGAGAAAAAAAAAGCATTCCATGACAAGATGATTCGTAGCAAGACATTCTCAATTGGGCAGAAAGTGTTACTCTTCAATTCTCTCATTCGATTGTTTCCAGGTAAGTTACGTTCTAAGTGGATTGGTCCTTTTGTTATTACTAATATCTTTCCTTATGGTGCAGTTCAAATTCAAAGTTTAAAGACCAAAAACAAATTCAAAGTCAATGGACATCGGTTGAAGCCATACTATGACCACTTTGAGAAGCATGTAGTGGAGGATATACCCCTCCATGTCGTGGGCTCCAATGAAGCCTAAAAGGGGGAATCGTCCGGCTGGAAGACGTTAAAGCAAGCGCTTCTTGGGAGGTAACCCACGCAAATAAAGAAGAACTAGGAAGCTCCAACCCCCCATAACCAAATTTGCGTTCCTAAACCCTACTTTTTATTGCTTTTACTTTGCCATGTTTGTCATGTTTGTTAGTTGTGTTATTTGGTTGTTTGTTTGTGAGTCTATGCTTAAAACATTGAGGACAATGTTTGGTTTAAGTGTGGGGGGGTAAACAAGCTGTTTTTGCATGATTTTCGTGGGATTTTATCACCTATCACTTCTAAAGTTGTTATTCACTGTTTTTAAGTGTTTTTATGTGTCTTAAACAGAAAATCCAAAAATTTGAAAAAAAAAATCGAAAAAGAGTGTTTTAAAAACCCAAAAAGAGTTGTTTTTAGAGTCGTTTTTGTTTTTATGTTTGTTTGTGTCTTAGGATACCTTCCAACACAATGATGAGGATTTGGTTTTTAATTGCATGACTATTAAAGAAAGTTAGAAACATGGATGGAAGTTTGATTTGCTCTTTGGTTTATGCTTAGTTGTAGTTGACATTTACGAATTCACATCTAATCACAAAGAAGAAAAAAATCAGTTTTTGTAACATGCTTGAAGGAAGAAACTCAAACTAATGCTACAAACCTGAGAGACTTGAGCCTAAACTTCATTTGGAGAGTTATTAATCTTGATTTCTTGTTCTCTAAAGTCGTTGCATGATCTCATTATTCTTTGCTTGGTTGCTACTTAGAATGCGTTTTATCACTATAGTTCCAAATACTAGAACTCATGCCCATTTCATTCAAAGCATAAAATTGATTAGCATAACAAATAATAAGATGAAGTTGTTTAGTTAAACCAGAGCCAAAAAGCCTTACCCTTTGCATATGTATTATAGGTTTAACACCTTTGAGCCTTATTTAGCCTATTTTCTTTGTTAACCACATTATCCTTACCTAGCCTAGAATAGGACTATCCATACCCTTATTCTTAAAGGATAGTAAAGCATGACTTAGAGGGAAATCCGTTTGATCTAAAAATTGCAGAAAAACAAGTGTGGGGGAAGGATTTTTCATGGGAATCTAGGAGGATGGATGAGTTATGCGCCAAAGAAAAGAATAGGGCATGGAAAAAAAAAAGGGGGAAAAAAAAGGTGAAAAAGAAAGAAAGAAAAAAAGAAGAAGAAGAAGAAGGAAAAAAGAAAAGAAAAAAGGGGAGTTGAAAATAAGTGAGAATGAACTCACAATTGTTGTTTGTTGAAGAAAGGGTCCAAAAATTTGAATATGGCCCTAAGTATTGTGTGAAGTTTCCCTTGGTGTTCAAAGTTGATTTTTGCATTCAAAAGTGAATTGTAAGTTCTTATTTCATTACTTTGTTTACTATTGCTTTAAGAACTTTTGTTTTTCTTACCTTTCTTTGTTAGCCAATACCCTAGCCCCGTTACAACCCTTTGACTTCGATCTTGATTGTTATGTGTTTCAATATGTGGAGTTTAAAGTTGGTTTGAGCATATGGTATCCCTGGTTCTCACGTCTAAGTAGTGGCATTCCATTCATGAGATCATATATATATATATATATTCATGTTAATAATTCCAGAAAATGTCTTCTTTGATTATACATATGTGAGTACAAGTCTACATGTTTACATCAATCTTCTCACATATACTTAGTGTAGGGAGTGTAGTCAGAAAATCTGTGTGAAAATAGAGTGTATCCAGTGAGGAATTGAAGGATTCTCTAAGGCATGTTACTACATTCAAAATCATGTTTTAAATTGATTAAATGAGAGCTAGTGAATGGTAACTATGATTAAGTATGAGCTCGAGGGTAGGGATAACTAAAATCTATGTGAGTGGGGATCGTTAATAAGTCATGTTGCATTGGAAAACCCTGAGGCAATTGTTGGAAGGTTTAGATTGTGTCTTGTTTGTTTTGTTTATTTTGTTTTGCTCGAGGACTAGCAAAAGCTAAGTGTGGGGGAATTTGATAGGATCATATTTATGCTAAGTATGTTGTTTCCTTGCATTTAGTTAGTTAATTACTACTTATTATAGTCTTTTAAGCTATTTTCGTATGTTTTTAGGTCCTATTGTCAAAAGGAGCAAGAAAGAGCATTTTGGAGCCATTTGGAGCAGTTTTGGGTATGGATTGGATAGCTTAACTATGGAACAAAGTGGATGGACGAAATTGATGTCAAGAGAGGCTAGGTAAGGCTACAAATCTGGAGAAAGAAGTTCAAATACAAAGAAGATAAGGAAAGAGCAAGAAATAAGGAACATTATCCAACCTTATCTTATCCTATCCTAACCAACCTTATCCTTTCCTAAATCTAGCCTTATCCTATCTTATCTTATCCAAATTAGTTTGTGCCTTAATTCTAGCTATTTAGAAGGGATTAAATATACATTTAAACACATAATTCAGATTCAAGAAGCCTAATCCCTTTGTGTGCCGCATCCCTTTGTGTGCCGCATATAGGCCATTCCTTGGAGGTTTAGGAGTTGTAATCCATCTTCTATACCTATGCCGTGAGTCCTTGTCCATTTAGGTCCTGAAATCTATCTCAAACATCCTTTCTAGAAGCCCTATCTTCCTCCTAAAAAGTTGCCACACTTATTCCCTCTAGAACTTCAAATCTTTGTCGTGTATTTCCTATCCCTTTCCCCCTTGGTTTCTGCCAAACCTTAACCTTTTTCCTTAGGATTGTGCAACCCTTTTCCTTCAGAAATTGTGCAAAACCTAGCCTATAAATTCAAGCTTTTGCCGCACCATTCACACCATCCATTCACTCATTCATTCATTCATACATTCAGCCATCAAACACCATAATTCACACCACATCACCCTAGTGCCGCAAGCAAGAAAGGAAGGAGAAGAGGACTTGTGCAATCTGCCATCCAAGGGAGTGCGGTGCATGCCATTGGAGTGTGGAGCGTTTCTTGGTTCTTTCTATCCTTAGTTTTAGTTTGATGTTTATATTAATTTGGTTTTCAATTATGATGAACATGAGGAACTAATTTCTTTTTAGTTAGAGGTGAATTCGAAGCCATGATTATATTTTTTTCTATGATTTGATTACACCAAGTTATTGTTTCTTAAGTCTTGAATGTCATTTGCTTATCTAAGTTATTAAAACTTGTTTATCTGTGTTGGTTGAGGGTTGACACTTAATTTGCATGCATGAATTTGATGCTAGAGTATAAGGGAGTTTCATGTAATAGTTATTCACTTATATTCATAAGTAGTGGAGGTTGCTACTCACAATCGTGTTAAGTGAATCCTTGGCATAAGCCTCATGTGTTTCATAGTGATGAATGCCTTGTCAATGCTTATGATTTTCACAAAACTTAATGACTTTTGATATGTATCTTTATTATGCGTTTCATATAAAGAACTTGAGAAAGATAATTTGGTTCTAATGCGTATTCATTCAATTCAATGAAATAAGGAAAATCTGATGGTTAGTTGTGCGAAGCAACTAACTTGGGGCATTGTCATTCATAGTCTAAAGGGATAATAAGTGGAAATTAGTTCATATGCATATGTCATGTGTGGAGAAGGACCCTCTAACTAGCCTTTCACCCATTTAGTTCACCCAAACTCGTTTTTGCAAAGTATTTTATACAAAGTTTCTGTTTTAAGTTTTAAATTTGTCAAAAACAATCCCCCTTTCATTTAGTCTTGTTATTTGAGTCAAAATATGTTTTCCTTTAGTCTTTTGAGTCAAATTAAGTTCTATTTTCATCAAAATCACTTGTTAGGTCTAGAATTGAGTCTTTTTTATTGTTTGTTGTTGTTTTCAGTGTTTTAAGTTAGTTTTGAGTCTATAGAGTCTAGTTTAGTATTTTTGAGTCTTATTGTGTTGATTAGCACCCTTAGTTAATCCCTGATCTAGAACGATCCCTACTTGCATATATACTACAATTTTCACAAATAGGGTTTAATTTGTGTGTCAAGTTAATTTTCACATCAAGCATGCTAGATCCATATGTCATATGAGGCAACCGCCTCTAACACAACAGTTGGCTTTCTCGACCTTCTGCAGAAGCCTCTGATAGGAGCATATTTAGGCGACTTACTTAGCTTGTTTTCGTGCATTTATATTGTTAATTCCTAGTTGTTTTAGTAGTTTATGTCATTTTCGTGTGTTTCTAGGTTCATATGGCTAAGGAAGCAAAAAGGTGCATTTTGGAGCAAAATTGGGCTTGGAATGGATAGCTTACGTTTGGAGCAAAAGGAATGAACGAAATTGAAGAGGATTCCTAATCAAATGAGGAATCTTAGTCAAAGAAGGTTCCTACCTATTCTAGGTCACAAAACTTGCAACCTTAAGCCATGCCGTGTATCCCCTTGATGTTTCCCTTCCTTGCCGTGCAAGGGAGGGCCTTCTTTCCTATTTTAAACCATTTAAACACATTCATTCATCAAACCATCTCAGCCATTCACACTTCACACCATCACAACCCTTGTGCGCCGTGCATTCCCATTCTCTCCCCAAAAACAATCTTCAAACCCGTGCATAATAATTCCAACACCAACAACAAGCTTTTGCCGTGCATTTCATACCCTTTCTAGCATTCCATTTCATTATTGCAGCCACCATTCACTCTTTAATCCACATGCATTCATCATCATTCACCCTAGCTTTAATTCACATGCTTTCACATTCATTTCCAGCACCAAACATCCCAAGCCGTGCATAACCATTCAATTCCAGCACCTCCACACACCTTGCTGCAGCTTTCCAACCTTCCCACTTCATCATTGCAGCCACACTCTTCCATATTCCCTCTTTAATCCACATGCATTCATCATCATTCACCCTAGCTTTAATTCACATGCTTTCACATTCATTTCCAGCACCAAACATCCTAAGTCGTGCATAACCCTCCATCTTTCCCCTTTTATAAAACAGCCAGCCACACTTCCACATGCATGCCCTCTTTAATCATTCCCTCCTAGCTGTCATATTCCCTCTTTTAATCATTCATCCACCTATAAATAAGAATCCATTGCAGCCACAAAGAAAATAATTCCCATTCATAACACAAAACAATCACACAACACACCATCACAAAACAGCCACTTTGTGCCGTTCTTTCCTTCACCATTCCAGAAATTCATACACACTTCACACCATCACACAACCATTCCTCCATACACATATCACCCCAAAACCTATCCTTAGACCTTGTGCCGCAACAAAGAGGAAGAGAAGAGGGCCTAAACGTTCATACAATTCAAGTTTGAGTTGTTGGAATGTTTAGGTGTTTCTTTTCCTTTGATTTCAATGTTTAATTTCAATTCTCTTTGTCTTGTACGTATGAGGAACTAAACCCCCTTTAGCTAGGGGGTGATTCGAAATACATGTTTATGCTTGCAATATGAATTGATTACCTTTGGTTGGAATTTCATAAGTTGTGGATTCAATTTGTTTAACTGTTTGATTGATAACTTATTTATGTATGTTTATTGAGAGTGCACGCTTAATTTTCATGCATGAATATGACGCTAGAATATAAGTGAGTTTCACCTAATAGTTATGAACTTATATTCACAAGTAGTGGAGGTTGCTTATAAACAATCGCGTTAAATGAATTCTTGGCACTAGTTTCATGCTTTTCATAGTAACGAAGGCCTCGTCAACACTTATAGTTTTCATGACGCTTAATGATCTTTGATTGTATCTTTATTGTGCTGTTCACGTAAAGGACTTTTGGAGAATGTTGTGAATTGCGTTGCGCAAACCCATCCAATTCATTAACTTAAGGAGAACTTGACGGTTAATTTAAGCGGACCTAATTAACCCGGGGTGTTGAGTTTCATAATTTATCGAAAGACCAACTGAAAATCAATCTTGTATGCAAGTGTAACATGTGTGGAGAAGAACCTTCTACCTAGCATTCCATCCATATTTTCATCACATTCATATTTACATTCTGCCTTTAATTACAAATTGTGCATTTTAGTTAATTTCGTCAAAAACTCAATCCCCCCCCCATATTTTGTTAAGTCTTAGTCATTTGAATTGTTTTAGTGTTTTAAGTGTTTAGTTTTGCATTCTTTGAGTTTAGTTTAGTGTTTTAAACTTTATTTTACGTTTTTGAGTCAGTTTCCAAGTGATTTTGCAATCCCTTCTAATCCCCGGTTAAGAACGATCCCTACTTATACATATACTACAATTGTCACAAGAGGGTTTAATTTGTGTGTCACATAAGTTTCGCATCAGCCTCCTTGCCATCCAGTGGGACAGTTCTTCCAATCCCAATACATGCAGTCTAATGGCCCTATCATGCCCAGAAACCCGTGGTCTTAAACTTTGCGAATGAGCCAATTAAGATCTTCTTGATTTGGCTTGCGGAGGTACTCGTCTTTGTAAACTTGAACAATTATGTCCCAAAATTGTTCAAGAGTATCAAGGCATGTAGACTCAGACAAACCATGGTTTTCATTCATCGAATCAGCTGGAGAGCTATATGCCATCATTCGGAATGCAATAGTAACCTTCTGATGAGGTGAGAAACTAGGGCGGCCTACTCTGTCCTACTTTTGTTGAAAGTATGGATTGACCTGCTGGAAGTAAACGCTTGAAAACATGATACCTCATCCGAAAGCGACGTTTGAAATCTTCTTTTATGTACCGAGTTGGGGTTGAAGTAATTGTTCATCAGATTGGCATGCATTATTGCTCTGTTTCGTGGTTTGTAAAAGAAACCAGCAATGAAGCCACCCTATTGAGGTGTTCCTCAGTTGGCTAACACACCATGGTCGCAACCATGTCTGCTGCTCTTTTTTGTTTGTTATGCCTTACTTGAACTTCTTCATCAGACTCTTGATAGGAGCATATTCATGCGACTTAAATGGCTTGTTCTCGTGCATTTACGTTATGTTTCTTTAGTTATTTTAGTACTTTAAGCTATTTTCGTGTGTTTGTAGGTCCAAAGGGCTAAAGGAGCAAAAAGATGCATTTTGGAGACTTTTGGAGCACTTTTGGGCTAAGGATGGATAGCTTATGCTTGGAGCCAAAGTGTTGGACGAAATTGAAGACCTAATTAAAGACCAAAGTGTTGGAACCTTGTTCCCTTTAGTTTTAGGACATTTAAACCTTTCCTAATCCCAATCATGCCATGCATAACACACATCCATTCTAACACATTGTCATTGCACATGCATTTCCAACCCACATGCCCCTTTAATCATTCAACACATGCATTCACTCTTTAATCCACATGCATTTATCATCATTCACCCTAGCTTTAATTCACATGCAAACACATTCATTTCAGCACATGCACCACCATTTCAACACATGCATCACAAATACACAACACCTAGCCGTGCAAAATACTACCATTTCTTAATCATTCAGCCATTCACCCCTTTTCTCCACACCATGCCGTGCATCCCCTCACTCTCTAATTATTTAAACACATGCATAAATCAACCACATGCATTTCCTTCATCATTTCCAACCCACATGTCCCTTTAATCATTCAAACATACACCCATCCACCACAGAAATAAGGCCTTTGTGCCAGAAATTCACCCATTCCATTCACTCTCCCTTACAATCCAAACACCATCTTTCCATTTTCACCACTCCCCAAACCATTCACACCATCAAACTATCCTTAGACCTTGTGCTACAACAACGAGGAAGAGAAGAGTGCCTAAACGTTCATACAATTCAAGTTTGAGTTGTTGGAATGTTTAGGTGTTTCTTTGATTTCAATGTTTAAATTCAATTCTCTTTGTTTTGTACGTATGAGGAATGGAAGAGAAGAGTGCCTAAACGTTCATACAATTCAAGTTTGAGTTGTTGGAATGTTTAGGTGTTTCTTTGATTTCAAAGTTATGAGGAACTAAACCCCCCTTTGCTAGGGGGTGATTCGAAATATATGTTTATGCTTGCATTTTGATTTGATTACTTCTAATTGCGTTTCATAAGTTGTGGATTCAATTTGTTTAACCGTTTGATTGATAACTTATTTATGTATGTTTATTGAGAGTGCACGCTTAATTTTCATGCATGAATATGACGCTAGAATATAAGTGAGTTTCACCTAATAGTTACGAACTTATATTCACAAGTAGTGGAGGTTGCTTATAAACAATCGCGTTAAACGAATTCTTGGCATAAGTTTCATGCAATCCATAGTAACGAATGCCTCGTCAACACTTATAATTTTCATAGAGCGTAATGATTCTTGCTTGTATCTCTTCTATGCATTCATGTTGAGGACTTGTGGGGAATGTTTTGAATTGTGTATGCGCTAACCCATCCAATTCAATAACGTTAGGAAGACTTGAAGGTTAATTAGTGCATCACGGTTAACTTGGGGTGTTGAGAATTCATGGTTTATTGAAATGCAATTGGAAATCATTTTATTATGCAAGTATAACATGTGTGGAGATGAACCCCTTAGCTAGCATCCATCCATTCTATTCTATCACAAATCCATATTTACATTCTGTCTAGTTTATTAATTTGTTTCATTATTTCAATTTTCGTCAAATCTAATTCCCCCTTTTACTTTAATGTCCAATTTAGTTAGAAAGTGTTTTAGTTTGTGTTTATAAGTGTTGTGATTCAATTTATTACATAAATTCGTCCAAATTCACCAAAGTGCTCAAAACTGCCCAGAAAGTGTTTTTAAGGCAGTTTTGAGTGTTTTGGGTGATGTTTGAGTCTTTTGGTTTGTCTTAGTGTTTTAAAGTTTAGTTTTGCATTCTTTGAGTCTAGTATAGTGTTTCATATTGTTATTTTACGTTTTTGAGTCAAATCCAAGTGGTTAACAATCCCTCCTAATCCCCGGTTAAGAACGATCCCTACTTATACTTATACTACAATTGACAAAAAGAGGGTTTAATTTATGCGCGTATAATTCTCGCATCAACTCTTCATCTTCTCGTCTCATTTTCTTCCAATTTGGAATTGGATGAGGACCCCCAATTGGAATTCGAAGAGGATCCAAAGTTAGAATTCATTGCAAACTTGAATTGAAATAGATTGAATTCAAAGTTGTGTGAATTATAACCCAATATCCACTCTATTTACAGCAAAAAAAAAAAAAAATTATTCAAATCCAACGGCTGGCTGGCATCATGTTGACGTCACTTAGCCGTCGGATTTGAATTTAAGTTGTAGGTTTTAAATAATAAATTATGTTTGGCCCTATGGCCCTCGGTTGGAGACCTTTTTTTGTGACAGGGCTAAAACAAGCCATGGGCCTTTGGTTGGAGATGGAGGCAAATATGGCCATGTAATGTTCATTAAAATATTAATATCTTGGAGGGCCAGAGGGCTAAAATGAGCCCTTTGGGTTGGAGATGGCCTAATCTTTCGACTCTGTCTTTACATTTTCCTATCTCCTCTTCCTCGTTTTCTGTCAGCATACCGGCCACCGTCATTTCTCGTCGCCATCATCAATCCATTTTCGACGTCGAGTGGTAGACCACCATGAAACCTCTATCTCCTCCATATTCTAAACTTCCACTTCCATCTCCACCACCACCTCCAAATTCAAAAATCAAAATCAAAGCTTCATGATTTGAAGTGTAAATCGAGTCCATCAACGCCACATGCGACCCTAATACAAGGTAAGATACCAAGATTCATGTAATCTCTCTATAATTTTATTTGATTTTTGGTTCTTGAAGTTTGAGTTTTGAAATTCTATTTGGATTTTCTATCTGGGTTTTCCAAGGGATAAATCGCTCCCTTTATAATTAAGTTAAACAGTTCATCAAATTTATAAGTGGACTATTTAATTAAAATAATGGGATTTTGACAATTGCAGAACTAAGTTGTTGAACAGCTGGTTCCCAAAAAAATGGCTTGGCCCATTATTGAACCAACAAAAAAATCAAAATTATTTCAGCTTCATTGAGTTTTTTTAAATTGAAAATTTTGGTTGTGCTCCAAATTCTAGGTTAACAATCTTAAAACTGTTAACCCTTAGTTGGTGCTTGGAACTGAAACTAAAATGAAATGGACTCAGAATTTAAGTGGTTTACCCCTTAAAGTTGGGCTACATCCAATGTGTTAGTCGGATTATATTGATTTAGAGGTTACAAATAGCGCTCGGCTAAAGACTATAATTTTATCTCCCTTTAGTTTACTGACCCCGAT
The DNA here is from genome assembly GCF_963583255.1 of Pyrus communis. Lineage (NCBI taxonomy): Eukaryota > Viridiplantae > Streptophyta > Magnoliopsida > Rosales > Rosaceae > Pyrus > Pyrus communis. The sequence goes on from NC_084806.1 coordinate 15,537,620, forward strand.
ACAAGAGATTCTCACCTTTTACATAGGCCCTTCATAAGTCTAGAAAGCCTTTGGCTTACCTAACTTCTTTTTTTTAGCAATTAATGCGCCACCTACATCGACTAGCGTGCTAATAGCTTTTTTAACCATCAGTCGACATTAGGCGGTGAAGTGATGTTTACTTAGTCTGGTTGGAACGTCCTTCTAGATCGATACATGCCGAGCGACTTGCTTGTCCCTGATTAGTCAATGATGTCACTATGAGCAGCAGCCTAACCACCTTTATGTCTCGTCCTTGACTTTTGCTTTTGATTAGGGATTAACATGTGGCCTAATTGATGCTTGAGTAGGCCTGCTCCTAAAGCCTTGTGCCATAAAGTTGTCAGTCTTCCCACATGTCCTTGGCGGTTAGAAGTACTTTATGTTGCTGAGTTCTGGTTAGCGGTCAACATTAGCACTCGGACCTGCCTTCTTTTTAATTCCATTGGGCCTTAGGCTTCTTATTATTTTTTGGACTTTGACTTTTATTCGGCCTTTTGTGGTCTATTTCCTAGCCTACATTTTTTTTAGGGTCGAAAATGACCCTGTATTAACAAGTCACCCTAACTTCTTATCCAAAGGTTCATTCTTGGGCATAAGTTGTGACAGTTAGTTGGACCTTAAAATAATGCTTGGCTAGAAAGAGCGCCTGGGGCGTTCCTCTCCTGCCGAGCTCTCCATGTTTATCAGCCTATCGAGTGCTTGGATCTGCCTCATCTAGGTTTTGTCTAGAGTAGGATGTTTGTGCGAATGGTGTACATGTCATTGACAGACTGGCGGAGTATACAAAGTACCTCCTTATTGAATGCATTGCAGGTAGGCGTGATCTCGTGCATTGTGACATCTCTTCACGTCCTTTCTGTTTTGAAAAGTAAAATGACTGAGTTGCCACGTGTCAAGATTTAGTCAATTTGGTGCCCTTTTCTAAGAGATGTGATCAGTTACTCTGGGCTATATATACTGATCCTTATGTCTTTCTTCATTCTTCATCTTCTACTTAACTGAAACTCTGTTTTTGCACTCTTCTCTAACGATGAAGAACTTGCACCTAGACATCTTCAACCTTCTCTACATCGATTCTCCTCAGGTTTGTTTCTCCACACTAGTACTTTTCTTCATTACTTCATAATGGAATTCGGTAGTTACCTTAAATTGTTTCCCTGAATCCTGCCTTATAGTTGTCGCTGACATAGACTGATGTTAGTGAAGACCATCGCTGTCAAACCTTCAATTGATAGGGTATAAAGTTTCCTTGTAAACTTATTAGGCTTTTAATCAACCTAAACGAGCGCCTCACTGCCCTAGCACTTAGGCCTTCGCTTAGTATATTTTTTATTCTTTCTTTTCTAAGAGTAAAAAACTATTTGTAGATACTTAGCACACACAATGTCGATCGCTTCATACTTGAGAATGATAGCCGAAAGGCCCAGAATTACGAGCACTTAGTCCACAGACGTCACAAATAGCTCAGTGATGATATGCTGGTTGGTCTTGGGGGCACCTTCATTTACTAAATCGATCATTTGTACACTCGTCATAAACCTAGAGAACTCTCAAAGCCATGGGATGGATTTACGCAAGGTTACATGGAAGATAACCTTGAACAAGGCGTTGACCGAGCTCACACAAGTGAGATGGGTGACGAGAACCTTCTTGACACTTCTGACTATCTGGGGCCATTGTTGTCGCATGTTGAAATACTTGAATTGGATGAGTTAGGAGATCCCATCCCTATAAGTTCCAAGATAGGGTCGAGGGACCCTTCGTTTCCCAACGGGGCAGATGTTTTCTTTAACCCTTACTATTATGATACCATAGACCATATTGTTGACCATTCTATCTGCATTATGACCCAAACATGGTTTGAGGAATTGAGAAAATGATATCTAATCCTGATTGACATTGTCTTCTGAGTACCTATGCTAAGGTAAAGGCTTAGTCAACCACCTCATGGTTTGGTAGCCTTCTCCACTGAGCTATTTAAGTTTGGCGTCTAGTTTCTAATCCGCTCTTTTCTCCACAAGGTCCTTGCGCACATTGAACTTGCCCTTCATAAGGTTAACTCTAACTCCATCCAATTCTCATTAACATGTAGTGCTATGGATGAAGGGTAGCATAAGGTAGAGCCTAACTTGAGCATAATTAAACACTATTATAAGCTACAGGATAGCCAAAACCAAGTGAGGTTCTACCATATTGTTGTCAAAATCAAGTGAGGTTCTGATAGGAGCATATTTATGCTCTTATCAGAACCTCACTTGATTTTGCCAACAATATGGCAGAACCTCACTTGGTGACAAGAAATGGCATTTTGGAGCTATTTGGAGCAGTTTTGGGCTGGAATGGATAACTTGCGTATGGAGCACAAGGAATGGACATTTTTGGTGCTTAAAAGGTGCTAGGAATGTTTAAGGAATCAGGAAGAATTAATTAAGGCTTGGAATCAGCTGAAAACAAGGAAACCTTATCCAATCCTATCTTATCCAAACCTTATCCAAACTTACCTTATCTTACTTATCCATTCCTGTTTTGTCTCAACCTTATCATATCTTATCTTATCCTATTCTAATCCTATCTTACCTTATCTTCAGTTGCAAGGGGGATTCCTTATCACATTAAACCACTTCCTATCTGATTTTTGGGAGTCCTAAATTAACTCAAAAACGCCAACACCCTTTCCTCCTTGGATTCAACCATTTTCCCCTATATATATGAAGTTCCTGCAGAGATTAAGGGTGTGCCATGCCTACCATTCATCCATTGAAGTTGCTGGAGCGTTTCTAGGTATATTCTATCTTTAGTTTTAGTTTCAATGTTTAAATTAGATTGTTTTTATTTAATTATGATGAACATGAGAAACTAAATTCTTTTTAGCTAGAGGTGGATTCAAAGCCATGAATATAAATGTGATATGAATTGATTTCCTTCAGTTATTGTTTCGTAAAACATGAATGTGATTTACTTATCTGTTTGATTGATAACTTATTCTCGTATGTTGATTAAGGAGGCCTACTTAGTTTACATGCATGAATTTGATGCTAAAATATAAGGGAATTTCACTTAATCGTTATGAACTTATATTTATAAGTAGTGGAGGTTGCTAGTCACAATCGCGTTAAGTAAATCCATGGCAGGAGTATCATGCAGTTCATAGTTATGAATGTCATGTCAATGCTTTTGATTTTCATAGAACTTAATGATCTTTGATATGTATCTCTATTATGCTGTTCATGTAAGGAACTATTGAAGAATAATTTGGTTGCCGATGCGTTATCCATCCAATTCAATGACTTAAGGACAATTTGAGGGTTAATTAGTGTTGTTCATGGTTAATCTGGAGCATTGTCATTCATGGTTTATAGGAATAATAACTGGAAATCGATTTGTATGCATATGTGTCATGTGTGGAGATGAACCCTCTAGCTAGCCATTTACCCATTAAAACACCCAATTTCGTCCAAAGTTGTTTAGAGTCTTTAAAATCTGTTTGATTTTACTTTAATTTCGTCAAAACCAAAACCCCCTTTATATTTCGTGTCTTTTAGTTAGAATCTGTTTAAATTGGTTTCTTTTTAGTGTTTTGAGTCAAATTAGTCAATTTTCTTCCAAATCACTCTCTAGTTCATGTTTTGAGTCAATTTAACTTAGTTTGTGTTGTTTAGGTCAATTTAGCTTGTTTTGAGTCGTTTAAGTTTAGTTTTCTATTTTAGAGTCTAGTTTTATGTTTTTAAGACTAGTTTGAGTATATTAGCATCCCTTCTAATCCCCGGCCTAGAACGATCCCTACTTTCACATACTACAACTATCAAAAAGAGGATTTAATTTGTGTGTTAGTTTATATCACATCAGGTTCTGCCATATTGTCGCACACATCCTACCATTCACCAACAACCCATCCAATCAAAGGCTTTACAAGGAAACTTGGTTCTTGAAATAAGGCAACTGGGAGAATATTGCCTAAGTTGATGCGATCAGCGCTCAAGACGCTTAGAGATTTAGGCAGAAAGGTTATCACGAGTCTTGATATTAGCTTTATAACTCTTGTTCCATATGAGTTTTTTTTTTAACTTTTGACAACATTTTGCTTGCAGCTGATTAGACGAGGACGATTCACCTCTTAGACGAAGAGAAGCGTCAATTGGCTTTTATTTGTTCCCAGCGCTCGTACGGTTTATCCATATCTTACATCTTTATTTTTGGCAAACTAAAGGGGTCGGCTTACTGAGAGGTATGTTTCACGTTCGTTGGTGCCTTTATCATTTTCTCGTCTACTGTACTTAATTTTGTTGGAGGACAATTTAGAAACAATAAAATAACAGAAATACAGAACCAAAATACTTATACTTTATTATTCACAAATACTTGCAATACAAAATGCAATAACACAATAATTACAAAAAATTAATATGATACTAACTTGAATGAATTGAAGGTAGAGGCTAGCGCAAACGCTATGTCCTTCGAACAGTATTTCCGTCCCACTCGTGTGCTTGTGGTTCTACAACGTCTGCTCGACCAGGATACAACTACCTAATTCTACAACCCGCACTGGATTATAGAACTCTAGCGAATTGATTTGTGTGTTTACTCTCTGGAAAGTTTGTACGAAAGATAAGGAGGAAGAAAAGATAATCATTGATAGAAATGAGGACTCCAGTTATATAGGCTCTTTCATACCTCTTCAAACACCTTTTGGATGTATCTGAAGCTATACAGCTCTTTCCAAAAAGATACAACTCTTTCCAAAGAGTTGTGTCTATTAATCAAAACGTTTTTTAATTAATTTAATTAAAAACTTAATTCGAAATTAAAACTAATTGATCAGATTAATTTTAATTCCTTGTTTAATATTAATTAATAGTATAATCATCAAGCCTAATCCACACAACCATAAGGCCCAAGTCTTCAATCCATTTTCAAATGCTCCAAGTTCTAATTACTAAGAAAAAGGAATAAGCCTATATAAAGGCTAGTGAAAAAATACTGTTGACCAATGTGGGACAAGAGGGTCTCAAACTCCAACAAATTTAACTAACTTTTTTTACCTCACAGACGGTGAGATGGCCAACCTAGATGTAGAACCCAGAGGATTAACGTAAGGGCAATGGGAGGAAGAATGTCGCAGACGGTTCCTAGAAGACACTTGGCAGTCGAAACACAAGTTAGGCTGCCACAAGCGCAACTATTGGAGGCCATGGTCCGCCTACAGTGTTGCTAGTCATCATTTCTCTGAGTGGGCGAAATGAGGAAATCTGTCGGTAAGCGCCTTCTTGCAGGCGATTCCTCGGCCTCACTCGAGAAAAAACGAACGATCGAGATGATTTGTATATGCAAGCTTTAGTGTTGTAAGGACTGACCTAGTTTAACTTTGCTTTCCTAACAAACTTCTTTTCTTCAAAAAGGAAAAACCCTACGTGCAGGAGCACGTCTCTTGCACCTCCATTCAAGGTAGTGAGGCAAGTTTTCCATTTACAAAATGTGGCCCATGTTCCCATCACATTTCCCGAGAGTTGTATGTGTCTCTTCCACGATTTTTTACCCACCCCGTATCCAACCCAATTCTAACTAAAGTGCCCTTTAAGATGCTCGACATTTCAGGGGTAAGCCAATTGTCGCCCTTCGTGGACCTGGTTTGGTACTGAGGTGATTCTGAAAAAAGCTGCTATCAAAAAAAGCTGGGAGCTGTTTTTGTGTTTGGTAAACACTCAGCTTCAGCTTTTTTTCACAGTTTTGGATGAAAAAAAGCCAAAAACAAGAAGCTGCAAAACCTAGCTTTGAAAAACTGGTTTTTTTCACATTTGTTTTACATAAAAGTTTACCAAACACTTTAATACTGCTTTTTTTTTTCAAAAGCACTTTTACAAAAAAGTTTACCAAACACTCTGCTGCTTTATTTCACAGATGCTTATTCTCACAGCACAGCAGAAGCAACTTTTTTTCAAAGCACAGCAATACCAAACCAGCCCGTAATCGGTCAGTCGATATGGTCCCAGTGCACCATCTTGACCACCTCGTATGACTCTTCCCATCATGAAACGAAGGTGTCTACCGCCTTTTTCTTTCTAAAATGTGTCACAGCTCGTAATACTAAATTCCCATGGCAAAAAATTCTTTGGTGAACATTTGAGTCATAATGCCATGTAATCCTCTGTTGGTACGTCGCTTGACGAATTCGGCCTTTTGTCATCTTTCTTTGAGAAAATCCAAGCTAAGAGTTAGTTACTCCCGAATGTCCCTGGGATTGAAGAATTTAACTTGGTAAGTAGGCTTGTTCACCTCAGCGAATACGATTGCTTCTGACCTAAACGCCGAGGCAAAGGGTGGTTCGCTGGTGGTAACCTTGTATAGTTGCTGAAAACTTACAAGTTATCATACTCAAAACAATTAACCCTTGGTTGGTTTGGAACCGAAACTAAAATTAAAAAGACTCAAGATTTAAGTGGTTCACCCCTCAAAATTTGGCTACATGCACTATGTTTCTCAGATTACCACCTACATCAACTAGCGTGCTGACAACGTTTTCTCAGTCAGGATGATGCTTCCTTCTAGATCGATATATGTCGAGCGACTTGCTCGGCCTTGATTAGTCAACGATGTCACTCTAAGCAACGACCTATCCCCTTTACATCCCGTCCTATACTTCTGCTTTTGATTGGTGTCTGAGTAGGCATGCTTCTAAAGCTTATGCCATAAAGTTTTCAATCTTCCCACATGTCCACAATGTGTTAACGGTCCACTACTAGCCCTCACATTTCACAAAGAGTAAATTGTGGCAATGATCCCTTAACTTTAACTCAATTGGAGCAATAGTCCCTCAATTAAAAATCAATTACCATGGGTCTCTCAACTTTAACCCAATTGGAGAAATTATCCCTCAACTTTAACCCAATTAAAGTAATGGTCCTTCAAACATAACTCATTTTGACAAAATTCTGACGAAGTTGACGAAAAAGACCATAGCTACATATTTTGATGAGTTGAGGGACCAATGGTAATGAATTTGTAGTTGAGGGGCCATTGTTACACTTTATTCTTTCACAAACAATCCAACATGAATTTCAAATCATATTTCATAAATATTTCCAATACACAGGTCAAATCACATTTCATAAAAATAGATCGATGGCTAAATATAAAAATCACATTTTAATAGAAATCATATTTATAAAATCAAGTCATATCTACAAAGGATACAAACATAAGAATTTCATGGTAATAATCACATCACATATATTAAAGTTACTCAAAAGATGACTAGAAAATGTCTGAAATCGATGGGGAAAGTACGACTCAAACCGAAGTCCACGAACTCGTGTCTCTGCTTGAATTTTCACGAAACCAATGATGGATTCCCGTTTCTAGATACGAGAGGAACATGATGATGATGTTTGCAGGGTTCAACTTGCAGGTAAAAAAGATTTGTGTTGGTTTGGTTTTCACAGGGGAGAAGAGAGTGTGAGAGAATGATGAGATAAGAGAGATGCCCGAAGAGAAGAGATAAATCACGGGAAAGAAAGGAGAGGGAGAGAGTTCCAGAAGATTGGGGACTCCTCCTTGGGTCCCACGTGGCACCCAAAACAAAGCCACATGTGTTCCAAATAGCAATTTACCAATATAACCTCGCTGTTCAAAGGTTCGTAGAATCTTTGTTATAACTCCGAATTTGATTCTTCTTGTGCTCACGAGTTCGTATCGATGCGTACTATCCCTATATGTAAATGAAAGTAGCAAAACATATAGAAATCAGATACGTCCTTGAGAATCCTATTTAGTACAATAGGGGCAATTTTGTCTTTTTACTTGTCGAAAAATTTATATGCTGTAAATATAAATGCGTCGTAACAACATAAGAAAAATGGAATATGTAATTTTAAACAATGAAATCCGAGGATGGGATTTTACACTAGTGGTTGATTTCTGGGCATATGATTGGGATTTATTTAATTTTAATAATTAAATACGCAACGTAAGATAAATACGAAATATAATAAATAATTGAAAAAATTAGTTTCTGGTCCCTAATTTCTAATGTTCATTGACTAAGACCTTATCAGTTTTTAGATTTTGATCAAAGTCCCTTTTACATAATTTTTACAAAAAAATAAAAAATAAATAAAAAAAAATTAATAATTGATTTAGAGTTTTAATACTGACACCCTTATTAAACTCGTAAATAATTTTCAACTCAAACATTTCCCAAATATAAAAAATGAAATTAGAATAATTTTGTACCAATTCTTTAATCTTATATGTATCCATTCTTAAATATACCAATTTGTTAAAAATGTACCCTTTTTAAATTTAAAACTAGCATATGGGCACACACAAAGTGTGTGAGAAAATTTTTTTATTTTTGTTTTTGAAATAGAAGGAGAGAGGAAGGGAGTGGGAAGTTTTTATTTTATTTTTTATTTTTTTTATTAGAGATATGTTAGGATTAAATGTAAGTGAGGCTTTGAAAAAAAAAACAGCAAAATTTGGTTGTATGAAATTATATTTCTGCCTCATATTTCTTATTCATGTTCTGTTTTAATTAGAGGGTTAAACTGGTAATTTCATAGGATTTTGGTTGATAACGAGTGTTTTATTAATTAGTAGAGATAAGTCTGTACCCATTAAAGTTTTATAAAAAATTTCAATTTTTTAATCTTATATGTGTCCATTCTTAAATATACCAATTTGTTAAAAATGTACCCATTTTTTATATAAAATTTCATTCAATCTTTTTTATAATCCATTTTTTTAACTTATATGGGCACATTCTATTTCATTGATTTGAGAATGTATCCATGTCAAGTTTAATAGAAGAAATTTAATATTGTTATTATGCCTGATATCTTCTTTTTTTTTTTTTTTTTTTTTTTTATTTGTGCTTTGAAAATGTACCCGTGCTTTGGTACAACAATTTTTTGGTTAGTTTTGATGAACGTACCCATGTACACACACACACACACAAAATATATTGGAGAGTATAATTCATCTTTAATATTTTTAATCCCATAAATTATGGGTTTTATTTAAAATCTCATTAATATAAATAAGTACAAATTTTATTTTTAATTTAAAAATATAATAACCTACATAGAATACATTATTACATTAATGTTAGGGATTTCTATCAAAAACTAAAAACCACCATGGTTTCAGTCAAAGAACATTGGTAGTTAAGGACCGCATCCAAAGTGTCCCTAAATAATTTCTTACATATCTGGTTGGTTGTAAATCCATAATGCAACAAATAAAGACGACGAATAAATTACTTACGTGAATCTTTAGTCATGTGTACACCGCTTTGTAGAATCAATTGTGCTAGCAAGATCTCTTACTTGGAATAATAATGGGTGGCACACTAGGGAATTTTGGCTAGGGTTTATCTCTTTTCTCCGAGAGACAAATCTTAATTATTAGGGACATATGAGAGAACTCAACGGGTATATAAACAACCCATTTGCTGCACCCATAGGGTTTTTGAAGCCAAGGGCCTTGTGCCTTGGGTCAAGCCCTATAATTGACAATTAATTACATATCATAAGTGTGTGACCTCTTAGGTTCTAACTAAAGCCAATAGTGTAATTAATCAATAAGTTAATTTAATTAATTCCACTAGTCATGAGTGACATCTAACTGCATGTCATGGCTACCATATAAGATAGAAGCATTTGTGAAAGAATCATAATACTTTAAAGTTTTTTTTGGTCAAATATACTTGAATTGTTATGTTGATTTAATCTATCTACTACAGAATTCTCAAAGTTTAAACCCTTCCACTTTAAAGTGATTAAAAAAAACAAAAGATCTAACAACATTTTACATCCTTTAGGTTTGAAGTGATTTAAAAATGGACCACTAAGTTTCAAATTGTTCACATTGCACCTTGAGGTTTAAACAATGTATTAATTTATACATTCTGTCTATTTGAACATATAAATCTTCTAATTTTTTTCTCTTCCTAATATATGAGTCTCATGTTCACATTTTCATCAATTTAATGGAAGATCAAACAATCAATGCGACCAAAGGCATAAAGTTACAATTTTCAATATCTTAGGGTGTAAATGAAGTTAGCCCAAAATGAAAAAAATAAAAAAAATTACATTTCAATTCTCCCTTTGATGAAGATTAATGTTTGCTAATCTTCAGGGCTTCCACAAACCATGAGTGACACCTAGCAATATGTCATGTCTACCTAAGCTAAGTAGAAGTGGTTAGAGAACCTATCCAGTTACAATTACAATGCAATATGGTCCTTCTCTAATACAATACTCTTAATAACATTGTTTGAGTGATAGTTTGTTTCATGTCTACTATCCAATGTGATACTTCTCTATATGATTCAATTGAATATGATTTGGAACAAACTTCCTAAGTCATATTTGTATGCTTTGGCCAAAGACTCCTGAATCATATCTCAGAGTATTCTCCCTCCACCATGGAAGGTTAGAGATCCCTTGATGTGCATTCATATGCCTACATGACTAGATAGCTCGACCCCAACAATGTCGTGGACACTCTCGATGGAATGCCTTTGACATGATCAAAGATCAAGGACCTAACCATTAGACATCTATGATGCCTCAGGTCAAATGACTACTTTGCATATTGCAACTTATGAGTTCTTACATGACATGTATGTTCAAACTCCTTTTGATCGTTGTTCAATGTACTCAATTACCTTTTGAGCACCTATGTGTTTGTCTCAGTGTCCAACACTAAATGACTTGAGACTAGCCATACTCACACTTGAGTTAACATAACAGATACTAACCTTAGCGGATTGTCAATGCCCAATTGGCAATCCTATGGCTAGGAACATTTTAGGAATCAACATAAAAGAAAGGTCTCGTTAATCTAACTTACTTAGATCACTTCTCTCTTGGATTAAATACATTCCTTGACTTCCCTTATTGCTTAAACACATAATACAATAAATAGTGATTAACAATAAGCTTTGCCCTTTATTAAACGTATAATAGTTTAACACAATAAGTATTCCAAAAGCTATTACATCAACTGAGTGGCTTTGTGGGCATACTTCCAACAAATTAGGCTCAAAGGGTTACTTTCAGACTTGGGATTCTCTAGTTCAACTCTAATGTCACTCATGTGTGACAATCAAGCAGCCATGCATATCGCTATTAACCCAATGTTCCATGAAAGTACCAAACACATTGAGGTGAACTATCACTACATTAGGGTATAAGTTCAATCCCAAGTTATTCAAACCATATATACTCGCAATCATGATCAACTAGCAGATGTGTTCACAAAAGCACTGCCTTTAGCGTCTCCTTGAAAAGCTTGCCTTGATCAATCTCCTCGATCCAGCTTGAGGGGGAGTATTGGACGATATGGGCTGAGATATGGGGTGACCGATACCCATGCTGTCAGTTTTCAGCTTTCCTCTTTCCATGGGATTCATTAGTAAGCCTAATCCCATAATTTGAGGAAGATTGACAACTAGTTGACTTGTTGATATATAGTTGTATGCTAGTTGTTTGCTGCACTCCCTTAATTTAAGGAGTGACAGGTTTAGGGTTTTACCCGGTTAGTAGAGTTTGTCAAAGAAAGGTTGCTTGTAACCATCTCCCTCATTTTATATATACCCTCTTGTACATTCATTCAATCTATGAAACATACATTTAAATCAACTTTCCACAGAAGGTCAATGTCATAAGTTATTAACAGTCATCAAAATTATGTTGTTGATAGGCATGGCAAGTCGCCAACCTGATATTTCCATCCATATTGTCCTATCTCGTCTCATTTTTCTTTTACATCTTTCTGATTTTTATCTTCTTTTCTGTATAATTCTTCTGATTACTTAAATTCATACGATCTACAACCAACTATAACCATAGAAAGCACCCACCAGTTATACACCAATCCTTTCTCAGGGATTCACCCTCAGCAACTGATGAGTGGTGCAAGGAGACCACATATAATCCATAAAAAGTTTCCAGAACTGTTACAAGCTAAAATGTTAGCAACAATATCAATGTGGGACGTAAAACACTTGACATGCAAACCAGCTGTAAATCCTAAACCCTTAACCCTGTCACAGACGTAACAAAGAATGATTTCATAGCATGTAAATAAATACACATCCAGACATTTGTTCACAAGAATAACTTTATTACTCACTACTGCAAACCAACAGAAGTACAACAGAACAACATATATACATCAGCTTAGAAAAACACATTACGAAGCTTCCATTACAAATGTTTTAGACTCTTGCTCCTTAGTATAAACACAGTGAACACAAATTAATCAAAGACGTCGAATTTTTAAAGTTCTTAATCAAGCAAACGTTATGTTATATTTCACAGCCAAGCCGTACCGTTACAAATTCAATCAAAGTCTAACTTCCAAACATTCTAGCAACCAGCAAACCAGAAAAACTGCAACCGTAAATACTTCAATGTCAGACAATTAAAATAAAGGGGTTTTTGAACTTTAATCCTTGAAGAAGATTAAAATTCAATAAAAACTTGGTGTTAGATTGGATATTGATTTTAGTCCTCTTATGTGTACTTAATTCGAATTTATATTATATTTTTGTTTTAATATTTAATAGATATCTTATTTAAATGTCATTACATTAAAATTAAAATTATTTTTTATTATACACATTTTAATTCATTATATTTATTTTACTTCATCTAATTAGTGTACCTAAACGTTCTTATCATAATATATTTTACTAAATTAGTGTACCGAAACATCTGTACCAAAATATATGATACTAAATTAGTGTACCGAAATGTTGGTACCTAAATATATTATAATAAACTAGTGTACCGAAATGTCCGTACCTAAACATATTATACTAACCTAGTGTACCGAAATGTTCATATCTAAATATATTGTAATGAATTTGTGGCACATAAGAAAATATGCAAAAACATGTGTACCGAAAAATCTTTATAAAAAATTTTCTTATATAAGATACTTAGCATAATGAAAATTAAAATTTATAATATTTTCATAAAATTATAAATAATAAAGAAAGGCGTTTAATATGTTATCATTAAATAGAGTTTAGGGACTAAAATCAATTTTTAATCTTGCATAAGATATTTTTTTAAACTTCAACTTATTTAAGGATTAAAATTTAGTTTAGAAAGACGGAAGTTCACGAGGACTTTGTCCCTTAGTACTTATAAAAAAATCTATGTTTTTAATTTTTTTTAAATCAAAAGTTCATATATAAATAATTATTGAGTTTGTTTAGTTTATTTTAGTTAAATTAAATTAATTTATATATCAATAAAAACGTCTCCAGAAATGCTAGCCATAAAAATTAGTTATGGTATGTTTTTTTTCCCTCAAAAAGTGTAAACAGCGACACGAGTTATGGGTTCCCTTCTCATTAAAACGATAGGTCCCCAAATATTAGGATAGACGAGTTTTTATTTTGGATCATGTTAGAGGACCAAATTTTTTAAATCAAATGATGTAATTATTGATGATTAATTATTACTTAAGTACTGATTAACATTTTTATTTTCTTTTAATGACACATCATTTGATTTTAGGGTTGGCAGACTTCATTCCCCTTCAATTAAACAAATACTATGCATGTTATCAGACAAAGTAATTATACTAATTTATTATTTTTCTTATCGAGTTAATCATGCAAATATCATTAGACGTTGGGTGGTAGCTACTTAATCATAAGCACGTCATCAGACTCGAACCATTTTCTTAATACATATGTTGTTGCATGTATATTAGTTTACAAAATATGCAGTTGGAAGAGCCTTTTCATGGCCCGTCTCAATCTCTTATCCGTTCTCTCACCATAAATTTTATGTATTTATTCTAACACCCACCCAAACAAAAGACTCAATGTAGACGTGCGCTTCTGTTTGGAAAGATTCTGTTGGAAGATTGAAAGATTGGAGGCTATTGGAAGAAGCAACTCTTGGTTGGAAATCAATCACAATCATACCTTTTAGTGCTAGCTGTTGTATCCATTGTACAACTCTCCGCTAAGGCTAGGTACTTTATTCAAGAGATTGTTTCACCTTACTTTAGCCTACAATCAAGGGATCATGTTTCCTTGTTATTTTAAAATAGTTAGTAGCTTTCCAAGGAGTAATTTAGGGAGCTGATTGGAGGCTGTCTTTCCTCCATTCCTTTCTTTATATATGTTCCAACTTGTAAATGATTTACACATGAAATATACATCAAAAATTCAATATGGTATCAGAGCAGGAACCCTGAATTCATGTCTCTGTTGATTGTTTCCGCTAAGTTTCTTTTGCTCTAAGCCAAGATGGTTGAAGAACACTCTAAAGCTAAAAGCTCAATGGATGCTTCAGCGTTACGTGATATTGAGATCAACCCTAATCAACGTCTAGATTTGTCTTGTTGAATGAGTTCAACTATCTTCCCTGGAGCCATGTTGTTTCTCTTGCACTTGGAGGGAGATCAAAGCTTGTTTACATAAACGATGCCATTGAAGCCCCAGCAGCCTGTAAACACGAAAATTATGTATCGAATGAAATAAGAACATGTGTACAAAGTAGATTTGTATTGATGAATTTGTAGGATTACAATCTTTGTTTACAATTTTCCTCTGATTCAATCTTCAAATTTGATGTAGATGCGTAGGTTGTTGATCCAAGGATCGCGATGACTTGATCTCGAATGAACAATTGAACGATTTCTTCAAGTTTTGAGAAGAAAAAAAAAAGCATGTTTTTTCCTTGGTTTGGGAAACATGTCATCTGACTTGCACGCCAAGTTTGAGGTCGATTTCTCTTCTGTAAAAATATGAAAAACGTATCTTTATCTTTTATCTTTTCAGGCATATATCACACACCATTGGGAAAAATCGAGAAAGCATTCAACTCGTCATTTGCCCACAGCTGCGTAGTTCTGACAGGAAAAAAAACTTCTACAGGATTAACTTTGAAAACTGGAAAGTTTGTCTTTAGGGAAAATTATGAAATTTGGACACAACGATCATCAACCTCTTAGCTTCCTTCTCTAATTGGCCTTGTATCAAAACTCCTCTGGAAAGTCGAATTATCATAAAAAATGTCATGATTGCGCAAGTTGGCTTAAACTTGCCATTTTCTATTTGGAATTTGCTTCCTTCTTTTGGTTGGAATGTGCTTCCTTGTTTTGATTTTCCTTTTGCTATTTGGGTATGTATTTCCCTTATAGCATTAGGAAGCAATTGGCCCCTATTTATAGGACCATTGGGTGTGTGCTTTTTTTTTTTCACAATTCACATCCTTGCTGTGCACAGCCATTGTGCTTGCTATCATGCCCTTTTTGCTGCTACTGTCGTGGGTTTTGCTGCTTGGAGCTTGTTATAATGCTTCACTTTTTACCGCGTGGTGATGTGCAAAAGACTGTAGTGAGGTTACACTATGTAGTGCTTTGAATGATCATCTCGTAGCTGCCATTTTTGTCGCTTTTGTAGCTGATTTCTTCTCGTCGTTATGATTTTGTCATCGTCATTCTCCAACGCTCACGAGGTTTGTCTCACATGTCTTTCGCTTTAGTGAAGCAATTTTGTTTCTTTGCGGCCCCACTCTTATGTTGTATGTTGCTTTTTTTATTTTGTTGCGACCATGGTATTTTTCAAATGCTTTAAGAGCAATACCATCACCATTCTTGCGAAGGAAGGTGATTCACAAGATAGGGGAACAAAGTTGAAGCTTTGTGCGCCGTTGACTAGCCCTAAGGCGCTTGTTCTTCTTGCAAAAGACAACTCGATGCATATCAAGTTATGGTCTTCTGACGTATCTTGGGTGGTGACAGATTTTGGTTGTCCGAATACGAAGAAAAAAGCTTGCATGTCAAGGATCCTTGTCTTGAATCCTTCGCACCATGCTCGTGACACTTCACCAACTTCGTTTGAGCTTCTTGGGAATCACATTTTGTAGTGGAGCTATCACTTGGAATAGCACCTTGTCAACTGTTGAAGAAGCCATCTTTGCTGAGTTTTACGAGGAATGGCTTTAAGATGTCTTGAGCTAATCTAAAGATGTGCTTACTAACATGGACCTTTATCACGCTGTGTACGCATCTTTGTTTAGTTATGATCGACATCCTTCCGTTCTTCATGTGTTCTTTAAGCATTGGTTTTCAACGACCAACACACTTCACACGTCACAAGGAGAAATGTCGATTTGACTTTAGGATCTCCACAAGATAGGAGGTTTGCCGATCCAAGGTAAGTTTTACGACTAGGTTGTTCCTTAGTGTGGAGGAATTTTCTCATCGCAATAGCCGAGGATTGCCTGCGAGTTGCTGCTATTTGTTTTGGGTGTATCACAAGTTTTCCTAGGAGGCTTAGGGTAAGTCAGGTGTGAAGATTTCTCCATGGATCCGATTTTGGTATCGCAATGCCATGAAGTACAAGAAGCCTTTGAAGAAATGTGGCCGCAATAAGACCACTAAGCCAAAATGAGACTCAGACCCGTCAAGTGTCATTGGTTCAGCTAGGTGTCGTGCCCCTACTGAGTTGAAAGCATTTGAGGATCTTGTCGTAACGTCAGGGCACATGGAAGAATCTTACCTAGCCGCTTTGTTAGCTTGTTGGCTTTGTAAGTTTGTTTTCCCCAAAGACGACGTCAACTTTATCCGCCCCAAAGTCTTCAAAGTGTTTGTGTTTTTTGTTGATTCTGTGACTGTACTTGAAGTTTTGAAGTTTCGAGTTGCCTACATACCCTCAATTGAGGAGGGATCAAGTCATGACGTAGTTTAAAGGAATAATGGATTGTTTTTTACGGTTTTGATAGTTTTCATGGTGACTTTGGTGTTTGATTTTGTTTTTTTTTTTTCTTCTTTTGCTGTACACAATTTATGCTCTTGTGGGCTAGGAGCGTTGGGTGTCACCTTTTAAGCTCGTGTGAACAAAAAACATTGGGTGTTACCTTTTAAGTTCATGCAAACAAGGAGCATTGTTGCCGTGTGCAGTTTAGGCTCATGCAAGTGATGAGCATTGAGTGTCACCTTTTAAACTCATACGAACAAGGAGTGTCACCTTTTAAGCTTGTGCGAACAAGGAGCATTATGCCTGGTGCAGTTTAAGCTCTTGCAGGCGAGGAGCTTTGTGCCATGTACATTTTAGGCTCATGCATGTGAAGAGCATTGTTTGTTTGGTTTAGGGGTGGTAACACTTCAAGAATCCACCATTGATAAGACCAATCTTGAAGTCGTCTTCCGCCATGATTAGGTAGGCGCGTTGGTGTAGACCTCTTGTATTACGTAAGGCCCATCCCACTTTGATGTGAACTTGCTTTTTGTCTTGTGAGTTATGATAATAAGCCTTCGTAATGCCAAGACAAGATCTCCAGTTTGGAAAGACCTTGGGCGGAACTTCTTGTTGAACTCCTTGGATAGCCGTGCTTGGTAGCATTGCAAATGTTGTTGAGCTTCGAGCCTCCTTTCATCGAGTGCTTCCAACTCTTGAAGTCGTAGCTTTACATTTTCCTTTTTAGTCAAGCCTTCTTGTATAGCCATCCTTAGTGAGGGGATTTAACTTTCGAGTGGCAGAACAGCTTCCACGCCATATATAAGAAAATAAGGTGTAGCTTGGGTATGAGTTATATGTGTCATCCTATATGCCTAAAGTGCTTCACTTATTCTTTCGTGCTAGTCTCTCTTTGTTCGGTTGATTACCTTCTTCAAAATATTGCACAATGTTTTGTTGAATGCCTCCGCAAGACCATTGGTCGGAGCATGATACATGGAAGACTTGTGTTGTTTGAACTTGTATTTCTCACAGAGTTCATCCATGAGTCGGTTGGAGAACTGTTTTCCATTGTCGGTGATAATGTAGCGAGGCACACCATATCGATAGATGATATGCTTTTTGATGAAATAGACGACGGTTTCCTTCTTAACTTCCCTTAGGGGTACGGCTTCAGCCCATTTGGAGAAGTAATCTACTACAGCTAGGATGTAAGCTTCTCTTATAGATGATTTTGGTGTGATTGGTCCTACGACGTCCAATCCCCATACATCAAACAACCATGAAACAACTGTAGGGTGTAATGGCTAAGGTGGTTAATGTGTGAAGTTAGCATGGAATTAGCAGGCTTGGCACTTTTTGGCGTATTCCAGGTAATCCTTCACCATACTTGGCCATTAGTAGCCCATTCTTTTGAGCTGGAAGTGTAGCTTTAGTCCAGACTATTGCGCTCTGCATATGCCTGAGTGTGCTTCTTCCATGGCTTGATTGGCTACTTCTTCACCTAGGCATCTTAGAAGTACTCCTTTAAAAGAGCATCGGTAGAGTGATTCTTTGTAGTAAAGGAAGCGTGGTGCTCGTCGGCGTATTTCAGAGCGATGTCTAAGATCGTCTGGACGCTTTCTATGCTCCAAGTAGTCGATCAGCGGTTGTCTCTACTCTTCATTGTCGACTAGA
This sequence comes from Pyrus communis, assembly GCF_963583255.1. Lineage (NCBI taxonomy): Eukaryota > Viridiplantae > Streptophyta > Magnoliopsida > Rosales > Rosaceae > Pyrus > Pyrus communis. The sequence goes on from NC_084806.1 coordinate 15,556,032, forward strand.
AGTACTAAGATGACATTTGTATCATACAGTAGCATTTCAATGACGAGCAGGATCATCCATCTTTGGCACACTGGCACGTCCACAGCTTCGTCTTCTCCTTGTGCCATACTCGAGGCTAGGTTAGCGAGAGCGTTCACCATTTGATTTTCTTTTCTTGGCATATGTTCTAGTGTCACGGCCTCGTTTGTAGCAGTTGAGTTACTAGCTGAAAGTATGGGAGGAGATCATCTTTCGTCACTTTATATTCAGTCAAGAGTTGATTGATTATGAGCTTAGAGTCGTCATACACTTCTAGCGTTGTGATGTCCATGTTGATCGCCATTTGGAGTCCAATAATCAATGCTTGGTACTCAACGACATTGTTGGAACATAGCTCGCTTAGTTGGAAAAAATAGGGTTGTACTTGTCTTTGTGGTGACATGAACATTACTTCTGCCCCCGCTCTGTCTGCTCGTACGGATCCGTGGAAGAAAATTGTCTATGTCGGCAATATGTCAATATATAACACCTTCTCGTCCGGCAAGTCATATGAGATTTTCCAATCAGCTGGGGTTGGATGGTCTGCAAGGAAATCTGCTATGACTTGTCTATTGATGGCTTTAGCTGGGACGTAGATGATTTCATATTGATTGAGAAGCAACGCCTATTTAGTTAGTCGCCCTATCAGAACAGGTTTGGACATAACGTACTTGACTGGGTTGGCTTTAGCAACCAAGTGGATGGTGTCAGCTTGCATGTAGTGTCTTACTTTTGGACGGAAAAGACTAAGGCATGGCACATCTTCTCAATTAGTGAGTAGTTGAGTTTAGCACCAGTGAGAGTTCTACTTAGGTAGTAGTGTTCTTTTTCCTTTTGTTCTTCATTTTATTGTGCCAAGAGTGCTCCAATGGAACCTTCTTGTGTGGCAATGTATAGGATGAGCAACTTTCCAAGCACGGGCCCTCCTAACACAGGTAGGCTTGCCAATTACCTTTTTATGCGTTCAAAGGCATGCGACAGGCGTCATCCCATATGCATGGAGTGTCCTTCTTCATGAGTCAACTGAAGGGTTAACAAGGTCTAGCAAGGTTAAAGATGAAGCACCTAATAAAGGTTAGCCGTCCTTGTAGACTTTTTCAGCTCATGTAGATGCCTTAGCTCAAGCATGCTTTGAATGGCCTTATTCTTCGATTGGTCCACTTCAATGCCACGGTGCTTGACAATGAAGCCAAGGAACTTCCCAGATGTGATGCCAAATGCACACTTCAACGGGTTCATCTTGAGGTTGTAGTGCCATAGTTTGTCGATCACCATTCGTAAATCCTTCAAGTGATCGGATTTCTTCTTGATCTTGACAACTACGTCATCTACATAACATTCTACATTTTTGTGTAGCATGTAGTTGCAGATCTTCTACATGGCGCATTGATATGTAGCTCTAGTGTTGAGCTCCTCGCTTGTGCCTAAGTTGAGCTCCTTGAGATCACCGACTGTGGTTTGCCCCTCATCCTCAAGTTGTGGTGGCGCAGTGATGAACGTCTTCCTCCGGGGATTTCGTCCTCTTTGTCTTCATGGATCGTGATGTGGAAAACGTCTTAGGCCTCCTCTTTAGTGTTGTCATCCTGGGCTTGTTGGCGTGAAGATTGGCAAGTGTGGATAATGGTACGCCTCTTCACCTTCAATTGTCCTTTTGTGTCAACTTCCAAGGTTGATTAGTGCTTCATTCTTGAAGGAATTGAGCTTTGAACGTCGTTTTTTCTGCTAAACCATTGAGCTTTTCTTCCTTTGGCGTTGTCATCTCTTTCTAGAAGGTTTCTTGGCTTCTTTGAGTCTTTCCAAGGCCTACCATCGTAGAGAAAAGCTAGCTGTGTTACTTTGTTTCTTAGGTTTTGACAACCTTTCGAAAACAGAGCTTTGGGGTGTCAGCGTGTTAAGCTACTTAAAAACAGAAGTTCAATTTTGACCACCAATGCAATCAAGTGCAGAAATTTTGGGTTTTGAATGATTCAGCCTATCAAAGACTAACGTTCAAGTGGTGAGTTTAGGCTCCTCTTGATTTTGTTCAACACTCACGCTGATGTGTTAAGCACTAACGTTTTTCGCTTTGCTTGAAATATTCACGTGTGTATTTAGTGTGTAGCCAAGTCCAGCTTTGTTGTTGTCAACTCCATAACCATGCTTCTTCAACTTCTTTTGAGTCTTGGTAAGGTTACGTTCTTTTTTATTGACGGTGTTTGCATTCTTCTTTCCAAGACTTGAAGAGGAGGCGAAATCATACCCAGCTTTTGACGTGAGTTTTGTAAGCGTTTACGTCGAAACCTTCTTCAGTCCTCTTGGTCGGAGGAAAGCTTGGTTCTGCCCCTTTTGGCAGGGGTTTTATGAAACCTTATGGTGGTTTTGAAACTTTAGCATTGCCTAGCTGTGTCAGAGGTAAAACCACATTTGTCTTGAGCAGCTTTACACCATCCTTATGCAGCTGTGTGTCAGCTTTGTTTGTTGCAGTTTCGAATTAGGATTGCCCATTCTTTCTTCTCAACATGGGGATGTATCGGAAAACAGGTGTGTTTGATCATTTTGAGGGCGTCACACTCCATTTGCTTGAAGATGGCATAGTTTTCCTTTCTTGTTTCTTGGGCATGGCTTGCCACTCTTGTTTCTTAGGTACGTCTTTGCCTATGAATTTGATTTCTTTTGGACGAGCTTCGTGCACCATTTCTTCATCCATGTAAAATTTGGCATCCACGAAGTATGATTCGGCTTCTATGAATAGCTTTGTGTCGCCTTGTATCACCTTCTCTTCTTCTTGGTAATATTTTAAGCAATTGTGGAGGGTGCATGGCACCACTCCATTCTCTTGGATCCAAGGTCTTCCTAAAAACAAGCTGTATGAAGTTCTTGCATCAATCACATGGAATTGTGTGCTTGATTTAAGCTCGCCAATGGTCATCTCCTCTCGAATCACACTTATCGCTCTTTGTCCTTCTTGGTTAAAACCATGGATTAAGAGTCAGCTTCGAGTTAGTTCATCCACCTTGATGCCAATTATAGTCATTCTTAACTTTGGCATGATGTTTATGGCCAACCCATGATCACAAGCATGCGGTTGATTTTGTTCTCTCTCACGTACCCAGAAACGAAGTGATCACGGTTGCGAGGCTTTGACCCTAGTAGCAAGTCTTCATCAGTGAAGTTGATTGCGTTATGGGTGGCACAGTATATGGCATATTCATGTAGTTGAAGCTTCAAACCTTCATCCTTGCTTTCTTACACTTTGTGGTTGTCATGACTCATTAAGACCGCTACTAGTGCTTTTCGCATCTCATTGGGCAATTATAGTGCTTCATTGATGCCAAAGTGTGCCGGCAGGCTTTCTTTGAGCATGAAGGTCTTCTCTTCCTCGACGGGAAAAGCTTTGCCTTTTGAAGGCTCTTCTATCTCTATTTCAACCATGTGACATGCAACAGTAGTGCACTGTTGGAAGAAGTCCTTTAGGAAGTACTCATGCAATGAGACAGGAATGTGCGGCTCTTGCTCTATAGGTTCCCCTATATACATTGGCTTAGCAGCTCTTACACTCATTTTGGGCTTCCTATTGTTGCAGTGACGATGTTTTCTCCCTTGTTCCACCTTCGATCGTGTGGCTTGTGGTCTTGGCTTCCTTGTCTTTTTGTAGATCACCAGTGTCCACCCTTATTTATCATAGATAGGTGCATTTTGGTCTCTTGCCTTTAGTGATGGTTGTGCAGAAGGTGCTGTGTAGCTTGAGCATGGACGGGAGTGGTCAGGCATCACTTAGAAAAGCACGGGATCAAAGGATCCAAATGCATTCGTAATAGTATGTGTTGCGACCGTGTCTTCAAGGTTAAGCTCAATTTACCCTTGTTGGGATAGCTTCTTGATGAGTTTTTTTAGGCGAAGCACTTACCAACAGGATGGCTCACGATACGATGGTACTTGCAGTACCTAGGATCATTAACATGATTCATCTCTTCCCGCCCGGGGGGGTGGGGGGCTTGCATTCAGGTAACACGATTACCTTCTTTTCTAGCAAGTCGTCTAACATTGCAGCCACATCAGAGTCAGGAAAAGGGTACGTCTTCTGCTCTAGCTCCCTCAAGGTGTTTTTGTACCTATCTTGGGTGCAAGAAGGCTCACCTATCTTTATCTCCTTCGTTTTGTTCTTGGAGGAGATCTTGACAGGCGCATAGGAATTCTTGATGGGAGTAGTATTTACGGTAAAAGTTTCCTTGGCAGGCTTCTTCCCAATCTTGTCTACCTTTAAGGCGAACAACTTATCCTTCTTAAAGTAGGTGACTGACTCCTTCTTCCCATCATTGGTAATACTCAGCTCCATGTCATGGGATCGAGTTCCCAATTCTTCAAATGTTCTTGGTTTTATGCCTTAGAGGATGTAATGTAACCCCCAAAGCATGCCTTGAACACACATCTCAATGGCGGAGGTTTTAGAAAGCGTCATCTATTGATGTAGTTGACGACAGGTTCATCCTTCCACTTCTTCGTACTCGTCAACTCCAACATGCTTACTTTGTGGTGAGTGCTGTAGAAGCGATTGAGGAATTCCCTTTCAGGCTAGTCCCAGCTGTTGATAAACTCGAGCTCAAGGTTAGTGTACCAGTCAAAGGCATTACCTTTTAATGAGCACATAAACTGCTTGACGAGGTAATCTTCCTCCATCCCAACATTGTTGCAAGTTTCGATGAAATGGCCAATATGTTGTTTGGGATTGCCTTTTCCATCGAATTGCATGAATTTGGCCGCTGATAACACTTTGACATCCTCAAGGCAGCAATCTTCTTAGAGTATAGCTTTGAGTACAGCACGGAGTCATGTGAGCTTCCTTTTTACTGTGCATTGATCATGTTTGTGATTATCTCTTGTAGATGTTGGATAGAGAGAGATCCCATTAGCGTCGTAGCTCAGTCTATATCTAGATTATCCTCAACTTTGTCCATTAAAGGCTCCTCATTTTCGTCGGTTTCTTTCTTTGGTGGATCAACCTATGGGTCAACTTTCTCGTCATGCTGCACCTTCAGACGGTTGACGAGTGTAGCAATCTGCAAGTTCATTTCCTTCACAGTCCTTGTCAGCCTTGCAATTGCTTCGTTCATTTGCACCAGTTGTTCCTTGATCGAAGTCGCACTAGTAGTCATGACTTGCATGGCTACAGGATACAAGCTGCTGCTTGAGTCGGTGTTAGAAGTCAAAGACTCGAAGTACCTCATTGGGCTTTCTTCCCTTGGCGTTCTTACCGAGGCCAGGGTGATCACAAGCTCATTCCTTGAGTACTCTTACTCCTTCAGTTTAGTTGATGTAGGGGTAGAAGGCACGGCAGAAAGAGCTCTTGCCTTACTTCGGGTTGTGACGCCCAAAGTGCCACCATTTGCGGCAAGGATGTTTATGTTCTTCACGTTGGTTGCGGGAAAAGCTTGATCCTTTCTTGATGCCATGTGTGTTTCTTGTGGATTTAAAGACAGAGATGTCCCATCGGGCATAAGCGCCCCCGCCCGTTTGAGTCGCGAAGGGGCCAAATTTGCAAAAACGAAATTTTTGTATCAAATGAAACAAGAACACGTGTACAAAGTAGATTTGTATTGAAGGGTTACGATCTCTGTTTACAGTTTTCCTCTGATTTAGTCTTCAAATTTGATGTAGATGTGTAGATTATTGATCCAAGGGTCGCAATGACTTGATCTCGAATGAAAGATTAAACAATTGCTTCAGGTTTTGAGTTTGAAACAATGCGTGGATAGTCTTCACCTCATGTTTAGGGTTACGGCAAAGGGAGTATTAATGTAGAATTTCATTGATTCAAGGGTTTTGGCGACTTGATCTTGAATTGAACGTCGTTATAGGTTTTGAGCTTGCAACAAAATCTTGAAAGAATCGACACAAGTGCTTGTTGATTCTTCAAGGGAAAGCTTTGGCTTTTGTTGAAAGAAAGCTTTGGCTTTGGTTGTACATTCTTTAAAGAGAGCTTTGGCAGTGTATTAGTCTTCAAAGATTTATGCAGAGATTCTTCTCAATGTAGAATTTTCTGACCCTTATGCTTATCTAAGGACCTTGTATTTATAGACTTCTCGAAGCTTGCCTTTGGATGGATTTGGCTTTGATTTGTGTCTTGATTAGTCTATGGGAGAATTTAGGCATGTTTTATGTCTTAATTTCAACCATTTTCCCTTACTTGGCCGAAATCTATAGGGCTTGTTGCCTATTTTGTGAGCAATCTTCAATTCTTGCTTGTTTTGTGAAGATGCTTTACCTTTCTTTCCGGTTTTGAGAGAAATTTGGGCCCCTTGCCGATTTTAAGGAGATTTCTTCCCTTTTGCCGAATTTTGGGGAAGTTTTGAGCTTCCTTTGCTTAATTTATGCCATATGTCATTGATGACTTGTCTATTTGTGATGAGTCATATGCCACATAGAGCTTTGTGATGCATTATTTGTATGCAATGAAATTTACATGTCTACACAGCCATTTCCTCTACCTACAAGTCATGGTTATGTAAAGACCAATTGGTCATGTCTTGGTTGCTCAACTCCTTGGAGCATAGGATTGCTGAAATTTTCAGCTATTCTGAGTCATTCATGCATCTCTGGAAGCAAGTTGAAGAAATGTATGGAAATCAAAATAATTATGCCCGTGTCTTTCAGCTTAAGAAAGATCTCTTGAGCCTACAACAAAAAGGAAAAGTGATTGTTCAACATCTTGATAGTCTTACAAGCATGTGGAATGAGCTCGATGTTTATCGTCTTCATACCACTAATGTCACTATGTTGATCAAGAAAACAGACGAAGACAAGATCTTTCAACTCTTGGCAAGCTTAGGTCCAGAGTTTGAGGATCTCAGAAGCCACATTTTAATGAATGCTGAACTTCCTTCCTTCATTGGTGTTTGTGCCATCATCCAAAAGGAAGAAGTAAGGAAGAAAGTCATGAGCCAAGAAACTAAATACAGTATCCCTGATACTAGGGCTTATGTATCTAGCAACAAGAGTTTTGAAGGCAAAGTTTACAAGGGAAAAAGACCAAATTTAAAGTGCAGCTACTGTGATTCAATTGGACATACAAGAGATAGGTGTTGGATTCTTCATCCAGAGTTGAGGCCCAAATCCTTGAAAAAGACAAGGGGTCCACAAAAACACCTAAACAACAATGTCTACAAGGCCAATCATGTAGCTACCTCTTCGACTAAAGGAATGGTGAACTTCACTGCCAATCCTGCTGCACTAATTAATGACTTTGCAGCATTCCTCCATAACAAACAGATGCATAACAATGGAGATAAGGCACAGGCAGCTAAAGAAAAGAATCACACAACCTTACTTGGAAAAGCAGAAAGATATGCCAAGTATTTCAAGTGCCTTTTTCACTGCCCTAAATGCTAGTAATGAGCATGATTATTGGATCATAGACTCAGGTGCTACGAATCACATGACTAATCAAATTAATAACTTGCATGATTTCAAAAAATTGTCAAAACCTTCTCAAGTGTCAGTAGCCAATGGGAAGGGTGCCTCAGTTGTAGGAAAATGAAAGGTCAACTTACTTTCAAAACACATAGAGTCAGCAGCCCTTTACATTCCTTTCTTTCCTTTTCAACTTCTATCAGTAAGAACCATCATCAATTCTCTAAACTGTCTAGCCATTTTCTCTCCTCACAATGTTATTTTTCAGGATGTCATCACCAAGAGAACGATTGGTGAAGGTTTCATTTTGAATGGCCTCTACTACTTAGCTAAAGACACCAAGGATCCCAAGTTTTTTCAAGTCAGTTCAAGTGTTTCTCAAAATCAACAACTTTGTCATCAACGTTTGGCACATCCTTCTGAGAAAGTGATGTCTTTTTTGTTTCCAAAACTATGTAAAGACAAGTTACACTGCAATATTTTTCATTTGTCTAAGTTTTCTAGGTTGCCTTTTGATTCTTCCACTGCTAAAGCTAGTCAAAATCATTCATTCAGACATTTGGGGTCCAATACTAGAGTCCTTTGATGGATACAGGTATTTTGTAACCTTTGTTGATGATTTTACAAGGATGACTTGGTTGTATCTTTTGAAATTTAAAAGTGAACTTCCAAATGTTTTTCAAGATTTTCATAAACTGGTTGGCACTCAATTTGCATCTAAAATCCATATATTAAGGTCTGACAATGACACTAAGTACATAGCCCATAACATGTCTCAATATCTGAGTATTCATGGCATTCTGCATCAAACAACATGTGTTGGCACACCCCAACAAAATAGGGTTGTCAAGAGGAAAAACAGAGACTTTCTTGAGAAGACAAGATCAATCATGTTCCATATGAATGTGCCAAAGAAATTTTGGTCACAATGAGTACTTATAGCTGCCTATCTTATCAATAGATTGCCAAGTAAACTACTAAGTTTCAAGTCTCCATATGAAGTATTGAAAAATAGAAAAATTGATTTCTCACACTTGAGAGTTTTTTGGTTCCACTTGCTTTGTTCACAACCAATATCCCCATCATGATAAGCTTGATCCCAGAGCAACCAACTGTGTTTTCTTAGGTTACTTATCCACCTAGAAAGGTTACAAGTGTTACAATCCAATCACAATGAAGCTTATGGTTTCAAAGAATGTAAGGTTTGATGAAAACATGCCCTACTTCTCAAAGAAACTAAGTTATGCAAATCAAGGGGAGTTTTTTAGTGACATGTTTCCTTTGCCCAGTGTCCTTTATTACCAAGAAAGCCCTACATCACGTGACACTTCAACCTTATCGCCAGAGCTATCTTCACCTCAAGCTACAAACATTGAACCTCAAGTCCTAATTTGTCGAAATCCTTCTAGGGTTCGACAGTCCCCACTTCGACTACATGATTATGTCACTTATACTTTTACATGTCCTCTCATAGATTTTGTTTCCTATAAGTAGTTTTCACCCTCTCATACCTCATTTCTTAGTACCTTGGATAGTACTCATGAACCACAAACATTTCAAGAAGCAAATGGACTTGAAATTTGGCCAAATGCAATCAAGGATGAACTGCAAGCCCTTCATGACAACAAAACCTAGAGTGTAGTTAAACTTCCCAAAGGGAAGAACGTAGTGGGCAGTCGTTGGGTGTACAAAACAAAGTTCAACTTAGATGGGACTATTGAAAGACATAAAGCTCGTTTGGTGGCTCATGGCTTTACTCAAACTTATGGCTTGGATTACTAGGAAACCTTTGCTCCAGTCACCAAAATGAACATTGTAAGGGTTCTATTGTCAGTTGCTATAAATCAATCTTAGCCTCTCTATCAAATGGATGTGAAGAACACCTTTTTGCATGGGGAATTAGAGGAGGAAGTGTACATGAAACTTCCATAAGGTCATCCTCAATCTGGTGATCCTGACATGGTTTGTAAATGCACAAATTCATTTATGGATTGAAACAGTCTCCACGTGCATGGTATGCAAAACTAAGCTTCATCCTTGAAAAGTTTGATTTTCGAAGAAGCAATGCTGACTCCTCACTATTTGTTCGTGTTGGCTCAGTTGGGAAATTAATTGTTTTAATCTATGTTGATGATCTCATAGTGACAGGTAACAACGTTGAAGAAGTCCATTCTCTCAAGCTTGCTCTTCAAAGCAAATTTGCAATCAAAGATTTGGGGACTCTCAAATATTTCTTTGGTAATGAGCTTGCCACTTCACAACAAGGCCTCTTTCTCAATCAAAGGAAATATATCCCTGATCTCTTGAAGGAATCTGGCTTAATGGATTGCAAACCTGTGTGCACTCCTCTGGATAATAAGCTACAACTCACTACTCACAGTGAAGCTCTTTCCAATGTCACTAAGTATCGAAGGTTGGTAAGAAAACTCATTTATCTCACAATCACGTGTTTTGATATCTCCTATGCTGTCAGTATCGTGAGTCAATTTATGCATGCTCCTACATTAGTTCATATGCAAATTATGAATAGAATTCTTCGTTATCTCAAAGGGTCTGTTGGTCGAGGGCTCTTAATGACAAAGAATGATAGCACTACTGCCATGGGTTACACAGATGCTGGTTGGGCCGAGAATTCCCTTGATCGCAAGTTAACTACAGGTTTTTGTACCTTTGTAGGTGGCAATTTGGTAACAAGGCGCAGCAAGAAACAAAGTGTTGTAACTCGATCCAGTGCAGAGGCCAAGTATCAAGCTATGGCTTCCCCTGTTTGTGAGCTTATTTGGCTAAAAAGCCTTTTGTTTGATATAGGATTTCCCAGCAATGAACCTATGTCTATGTTTTGTGACAATCAAGCTGCCATGCATATTGCTTCCAATCATGTCTTTCACGAGAGAACGAAACATATTGAAGTGGATTGCCACTATGTTCGAGCATAAGTTCAATCCAAAATCATAAACACTCACTACACTCGCATTTATGATCAACTGGTTGACATTTTTACCAAGCCTCTCCCTACGGTTCAGTTTCTGTGCATTATATCCAAGCTTGGCTCAAGGGATCCCCTCAATCCAGCTTAAGGAGGAGTGTTGGAAGATTGAAAGATTGGATGCTATTGGAAAAAGCAACTCTTGGTGGGCAAGAGATTGTTTCACATTGCTTTAGCCTACAATTAAGGGATCATGTTTCCTTGTTATTGTAAAATAGTTAGTGGCTTTCCAATGAGTAATTTAGGGAGCTGATTGGGGACTGATTGGAGGTTGTCTTTACTCCGTTCCTTTCTCTATATATGTTCCAACTTGTAAATGATTTACACATGAAATATACATAAAAAATTCAATAGATTTTAACTTTACAATCAAAGATTTATTTACGCTTTAAATATCAAGTCATGTAATAAGTACTATAAAATAATAATAAAATTGATATCATCCTCCGATCAGCCTTTTTTTTTTTTTTTTGAAATATTAAGCATTTAAGCAGTACTTTAGTGTCCTAACGTAAGTGAAATGTCACGGAAAAGATTTCTGCAAATCTTACCTATGCATGGCACTAACCACGGTTCTTACGCTTTGGTTCTGACAACTTTGAATGTCGTAAATACTGAAATATGTTTCTTTTTTCTGGTCAAGAAATTTAAGAGGATACGGACACAAAGCATGGAGGTGGTTTGCTGGAGTAATTGTCCTTTTGCTCTTAGAATTGAAACAATGGTGGGTACGGATAAGGACACATGGTCCCTGCTATTCAGCTGCGGTGGTGTTGGGTGATCTTTCGTCAGGTACTGTTTATATTTAATTTTAAATAAAAAATTTACAATAATTTCTGACCACATAATATACGATGAATGGATGTAATTGAAGGATTTCCAGAATCCTCACAAAAAGGATCCAAAGAGGATCCTCATTCCTTCTTTAGATTCATTTTGCAATGGCACTACCAGTGAGACCCACAACCGTAAATTAATAATAAATAACAATTAATAATAATAATATAGGTAAATTTACCATTGCAATAGCTTCTTCTTATCTGATTTAAAATTTGTTTATCTATGTTTACGTATAATAATAAACATGTTATAAACTTTGTATTTAAGTGTGATTGTGTAAATCTTAAATTAGATCTGATACTAGTCATTCTTCCTTATTAGGACTTGTTGGAGAAGAAGGATTCTTCCCTCCATTATTACTATAAATAAAGACATTACATAGGGGGAATAACATATTCTTTACACAACCCTACAAATACATCTCTCTCCCTACTCTCTCTGTTGCGCCTCCTCTCTCTCCTTGTCAGATTAATATAAGCTACAACACGTTATCAGCACGCTCCTACCGTTGTGCTTAGGAATCTGACATGGAAGTTTTTTACATCAAATCAGTTCATCAATATCATCACGCAATCAGGTTTTTCCAAAACAACTGTTTTTATCTCGACAATTTTGCAGCCCTGATAGCATGAACATTCACCATAATGAATGACCCAACTTTACGTTTTTCAAATTTTAGATTCTACGCTGGAATATTCTTTGGTCCTCACCCGAGCCCATCTGGGCTTGGCTAACGCTCGATCCAAAATACCAGTCCTTTGGGCTTTGGTGTTTCTCTCAACCCAGTGAAGAGATTTGTTTATTTGGGCTCACATATTGCAGCCCATAACTAGCTGCTTGGCCCGCGAACGACACCAGCCCAATTGGGCTTTGGTATTCTCGTGTCCCGCGTTACATTAGAACCGAGTATGCGTGGCTGTTGTGGATTTCCTTCACCGCAGTATACTGGATCCCAGCCTCTGTGCTGGTGCATCAGTGTACACAATGCACAAGATTGTAGCCCTCTTTTGAGCCTCTACCATCTGAGCATGTGCCTGTAACCCATCTCTGTGCATATTGGCTTATTGCCCTAGCTCGACCCGCTCCAAATCCAACCCATATTTAGGCTTAGACCACGACACCAAATTTTTGAAGCCTACCTGTGTGGGCTTTGGTCTATTATTTTGGGTCCCGAGTTTAATTGTCCATTTTTTTAGATAATTTGGGTTTTATAATTTTTTCACCCAAACTTTAATTTTGGCCCAACGTCCAAATAATTAATTCAATTATAATCATAGGCCCCGAAGACTTACTTGTATATATTTGTTGCATATTTCTGTATATATATATATATATATGTGTGTTTGTTTGCAAGTACTATGAACCTGAAGTTCATAAACTTTTCTTGACAAAAACTAATTGAATGGATTTAAGTTTTTCGAACGTTTATGCATGTGACCGGTTCAATTAATTTTATTTCTAGGTATGACTAGTGGGAAAGTTAGTTGACTGGTAGATAGTGCAACCACGCACACCGTTTTGTGTGAACACATCTATTTCACTAACTTCATACCCAAGAATGCACCTCTAACAAACCCTCTTAGGGTCATCCAACCTGATCGAAGGATACGGTAAGGCATGTATAATGTTGTCCAATGGTACAATCTAGACCATTGATGAGGCACTTTATTCTCCATGTTCCAGAAGAACGTTATTGAGTTTCAAGGACATTAGAGATAATAATTATCACGCTGAAACCTATGTAGAAAATGGAGTTGAATTTATGTGCATCACTTCTTATGAATATGTCCAGAGGCGCATTCTAGAGAAGATGGAGCGTATCCCGAGTGGTCTGTATACTACAACATACACCCTATAGAGAGCCACTATGTGGCCGGCCCTACCTTTGGGACCGCGCACGAAATTACACTTTGGCATGATCGTTTGGAACACTCTGGACGATACAGCAATGCGCCGTATCCGTAAATCATTACATGGGCAATCACTAACCCGAAGTTTAGGTTCGTTCAAGGAATCGCATGTCAAACATGCTCCATGGGAATGCTTATTATTATGACTTCTTATGGAAAGATTCGTTTGAAGCCTCCTTTTTTTTTTACAAAGGATTCAGGGGGGACATTTGTGGACCGATTCACCCTCCCTGCGAACCATTTAGTTATTTTATGGTTTTGGTTGACGCTTCCACACGTTGGTCACACGTGTGCTTGTTGTCCACAAGGAACGCTACATTCTCCAAACTATTGGCTTAGATTAACAAGCTCAATGCTCACCACCCTGATTATCCAATCAAATATATTCGATTGGATAATGCTGGAGAATTCACATCTAAAACTTTTGAATTTAAATTTTAAGATATTATTATTAGCACTCCAAAATTTTCGTTATGCACTCCAAACTTATATCTAACTATTTCGTCCCATTTCCAAACACATGCATGATTTTCTTGAAGAAAGAAAATTAAACGTAAACCTGTTTATTTTATTTTTTTTATTTTATTTTATATTTTAAATTGTATAATAAATTATTCTTATAAATTTGTGCGCAACGAACCTATATTATATCTGTAACATCCCACATCGACCAACGGAAAGGGGATGATGTGCCTTATATGTACATGCCCACCTCCATATAGCACGAGGCCTTTTGGGGACTCACTATCTTCGGATTCCATCGGAACTTCGAAGTTAAGTGAGTTCGGGCGAAAGCATTCCCAAGATGGATGACTCACTAGGAAGTTCTCATGTGAGATCCTAAAAACAAAACCGTGAGGGAATGGTAAGCCTAGAGTGGACAATATCGTGCTACGGCAGAGCCGATCTAGGTTGTGACTGAATGGTATCAAAGCCACTCTGCCGTGTGGTGCAAGTGTGCCGACGAGGACATCGGGCCCCTAAGGGGGGGTGGATTGTAACATCCCACATCGACCAAGTCACATCCCAGACCGGCTCTGCCGTAGCACGATATTGTCCGCTCTAGGCTTACCATTCCCTCACAGTTTTGTTTCTGGGAACTCACACGAGAACTTCCCAGTGGATCACCCATCCTAGGAATGTTCTCCCCCGAACTCGCTTAACTTCGGAGTTTTGATGGAATCCGAAGCCAGTGAGTCCCCAAAAGGCCTCGTGCTATATGGAGGTGGGCATGTACGTATAAGGCACATCACCCCCTCTTCAGCATACTCGCATCACACTACAGAGTGGCTCTGATACCATTTTGTCACATCACAAACCGGCTCCGCCGTAGCACAATATTGTCCACTTTGGCTCCCGACCACGCCCTCACGGTTTTGTTTCTGGGAATAGGTCTGAGCGGAACAAGTCCGGGCGCCAAACAAAGGAAGCAGGAATTTTATTTTTTTTATTTTTTTTAAGACTTCGTGCAACCAATTCTTTGTTATGTAACAAAACCCTAAAAATTGGGAGGGCGGACACCAAAAACGGGGCACATGAAATTTTTTTTTTTAAAAAAAAAAATTAAGACTTTGCACGACCAATATTTCGTCAAGTAAAGTCTTTTCCTTCGTCACGCAAAGTGATATGGTTTTTAAAACCAAAATAACTCCTCCACAATTTTCTCAATGTCTCTCTCTATTCTTTTACCTCTCTTTATTTCCCTCTCCCCAAATCCGACCCTTTCTCTCTCACACTTACTCCTCTCACTCAATCTCTCATCTCTCTCTGCTTTTTCTATCTCTCACTCTCACTCACTCTCTCATCTCTCTCTCACTATCTTCTCTAACTCTCTCACACTCACTCCTCTCTCCCTTTCTCACTCACTCTCAATCTTGCCAAAAGGTATTTTCTCCCGAAATTTTAATTTATTTTTTCATTAATATGTGTTTTTGGAGTTAGTTTTGGGTTTGGGGTGGGATTTGGGGTTGCCAATTTTAGGGGAGATTATGCCGATTTTTTGGTATTATTTTATGTTTGTTTTTGGTTATTTGACCATGTTTGTTTTTTCATAGGAAATCGTGGGACTTTGAAGGCGAAAGTTGAGGATTTGGAAGCAATCGGACCATATCCCTCGCCACTACCACCACAATAGACTTGTATTAGGCTTTTATTATTGTACTTTATTAATTTATGAGTACATTTTAAATATTATATATATATATATATATATTAGATAATTTGATCACTATTTTTCATATGTAGTTTTATTTTGATATGTCAATTTAAATTAAAGTAATTAAAAAATAAAGTCACACAATTAATTAAATTAAAAAGTAAAAGTTTGAAAAATCTTGCGCTACCAAATGTTTCTTCGTGCAAACAATTAATATAATTAAATTAAAATAAGAGAAATAATTAAGAAAAAGTCAAAAACCTTGTGTGACAAAATATTTAGTCATGCAAAATATTAAATTAATTTAATTAAATTAAAAAATTAAAAACCAAAAAAACTTTGCTCAACGAAGATTAATTTTCATCACACAAACCCTATCTTCACGAGCTTTGCACGATGAATCATGCACGACCAAAATTTCGTCACGCAAGGTTTTGAGTGACGAAATCATACTTTGCATAACAAACTTATTTCATCGCCCAAAGTGTTTTTTGTAGTAGTGTAAATATAAATCAAAAAATAGAAAGCCTCAGATCAAGGCTAAAGTGTATATCTTAAACTAAAACTAAACTGTACATAGTGCATAATATACTTGTAAAGAATGGAGAAAAGTAAAGTAGGGGGAGAGAAGTCATAAAACAACAAAGTAGAACCAGAGAAGTGAAAAAAATAGTGGGGTTATGCATACGGCCTTTTTGAAAAAATGTCTTATTTATATAAAAATAATAATTAAAAAATAATATAAAATAAAAGAGGTTCGGTTTGGTTCCTCCAGTTCCTAATATTTCCAAACCGAAATCGAAACTGATTTGAGATGGTTCGGTTCGATTTTTGTTTCGATTTTGACTTTTTCGGTCAATGCTTTTTTTTTACAGGTTTTTATTTTGTCATGGTTCGGCGGTTTTTATGCCCACAAAATCAAAAAGCCACAATGGGTTGGATGCAAACATAAATTATAACGAAAATTCTTGAAGGAGTTTAAAATCATACATTGAGGATAAGGATGACCAACTATAGCGGAACCGGTTTAAACTAATACTTAATAATTTCTAATGAATTTAAATTTTTAAAAATTATTATTTGCACTTCAAAATTTTCATTATACACTTCAAACTTATATCTAACTATTTCATCCCATTTCCAAACACATGCATGATTTTCTTGAAGGAAGAAAATTAAACGTAAAACGTTTGATTGGGGAGAGGCCGATTTGGATTAGGACTTGTACATATGGTGTCTAATTGACCAAATTTCATGGAAACTTGGCAAAAACCTAGCTACCAAAATGTGCGGACGGTAACAAATTATTTAGAATCTTTATGGCTTTGAGACAACTACGACTGTCCATGCTCCATCTTTTTGAAAATTATATCTTAAGAACTTGTTTATTCCATTAATATTATTCTCTAATACACGCACACAAAATGTTCTGATTCCTTGTTAGTTGCAGATGCAATATTTGTGAAGTAATGAGATGATGGAGTAATTAGTTAATTTAATAAATAGTCCTAACACTCTAAATAATTAATTATCTCATCGCAAGTATAAATGGACCAGCATAGCGCATTGTCAGTATTATGTGGACCTAGACCTTACTTGGCTTATCTGTTTACTGTTTTTTTCTGGGACTGAGGATGAGAGGGTAAGGTTGCAAACTTAACGGTGACCTTTCTGCTTCCATCTTATCAGTTTCAAAAACTCGGAAGCTCTTAACATTGTGGTAACATTTACTGTTTTAAACTTCTCTTCCTCACGGGATTCTAGTGAACTAGTTTAATGACATTGCTGTCAAAATTTTCCCATCAGTACGAAGTGTTTACATTTGAGGAAAAATGGTGGAATTTATGTATTTTGAGTCCATGAAAATGATAGCATTGGAAGGTTAATGTGGGTGAATTTAGGTCTTTCATTCAAGTTCTTTTTTATTCATGGAAGTGATTTCTACTCGTATATGTTTTTGTGCAGAAGATAAAAAGGAGTGCGGGAATCGTTTTCTTATTTTTTTTCGTGCTCAAGTTTACAAATTTTCTCTTTGCTTCTTTAAAGCAGCTTCGCATTTTTTCTGGGTTAATTTTTTCCGCAGGAGGATTATTTGAAGTGAAAAACTGAGTGAAAAGATGAGAGTGGCAGTGATTGGTGCTGGGATTAGTGGGTTGGTGTCTGCCTATGTTCTTGCAAAGGAAGGGGTGGAAGTGGTGCTGTATGAGAAGGATGACTACTTGGGCGGCCATGCCAGGACTGTCACATTTGATGGTGTTGATTTGGACCTCGGTTTCATGGTCTTCAATCGTGTAAGTATTTTCTTGTTCTCTGAAATTTGCTTTTGAAAATTAGCCTCTCTCTCTCTCTCTCTCTCTCTCTCTCTCTCTCTCTCTCTGTTCTCTTGCTTGGTAAGTAGTCAAATCTTAAGCTAAGATTAATCCTCCGACTTGTTTGAGTTCAAATTCGAACTTATGTTCTGTAAACAAACTTGCTTCACAATGTTTAAAAGGTTTATCGGCACTTCTGTACTACAAGACCACTCCAACCTATTGGGATCAAGCTTTAAAATTTAAGCCATAAAATTTTAAGACGTACCTCAGAAATTGTTTTTCTCCTCCAATCCTTATGGTTTAAAATTTTAGGCCGAGATTATTAAATAATAATTGTAGCATAATTTTTATTTTTCGCTAATTTTTTTAAAAATCAAATTTGTGTAGATTATCCTAATTTATTTTTCTAAACATTTTAATCTAAAAATATTTAAATTTCAATAAGTAATTGAAAATCATACAAATACATAACTATTTATAACGTTTTAAGTTAAATTTGATTTAAATAATTATCTTAAATTATTTTAGACGTTAGATTTAATTTTGAGCCATCAAATCTTTTTTTTTTTTACTATTAGATTTGATCTCATTTGATCATAGCCATTAGATTACAAGTAAAAAACAAAAATAAAAAAGTTTTGATATTTAACAAATTGGTGGGTCCATAATAATTTAAGCCAGCTTAAATCCTTGGGAGAATTTAGCCCAGAGATATATTTTCTCTCCAGAATTTATTTTAGCCCAATGGTTGGAGATGGTTTGGAAGGTTTTAAAGTCTATATTTTAAGTTTTATCTCATAAGTTAGATATGATCTAAATGAGTAGGGCATATAAATTTTTTGGATCGCCAATGACATTTCACAAAATGTAATTTCAAAGTAAAACAATAAAATTAGTTAATTTAGTTTAGTTCATCAATTTATTTAAAGCTATTATTGACACTAAAAAAAATCAACTTGTACTTACCCAGTAAAATAGATTTAAAAAAAAAAAATCAAAAGGTTAACGATTAAATAATTATTAAGTTCGTTTTGCAATTTTTTTTTTTTTTTTTAGTGAAAGTAAATCAATTTAGTTTGGAATGTCAATAAAAAGGTCTCCAGAAATGCTAGCTAAAAAAATTAGACTGATTAATAATTAGACACTGATGAAACCCAAAAGAAAAATTATGAGGTGATGTAATTTTAGTTCTTGTATGTATACAGTTTGGAAAATCTCTCGACGACGAACAGAGGTGTTCGGAATATTTGTACTCTGTGTTTCTGGTTGTTTACCAATTTCTTGGTGTGTATTAATGTTTTCAGCTTTAATGATCTATCGATTTCAATCATGGGAGTTGGTAAGGACACATGGTGAAATAGTGAAATTATTTATGTCTTTTTTTTTTTTTTTTTTTGGGTGAATAAGTTAAGAGGAAATTATAGACACAGCATGGGAGTTGGTAAGGACACATGGTCCCCGCTATTCAGTGGCGGTGCTGGTGGTGGGTGGTACCCCTTCTTTTAAAAGTAAACTAATGAAAAATATTTAAAAACTTTGAGTTTTAATGATAAGGACAAAAAAAAGGATAAAGTGAATAGTATCAAGATTGACTTTTTAGTATAAAAATATGATTTTTCGTTAAAGTAAACAATAAAACTCCCTACTTTTAAACTTGCAAATGAGGCAAAGTAGCTCGAGTATTGCGGGACCGACGTAAAACTGTCATTGCAATCAACCTAGCTCCGTGTAGACCGAGCTAATGTAGCGTTTGGCAACTAAGAAAGCTATGAGGTGATAAGTGCCATTTAGCTTAACCTATACGACTAATCAGGGGCGGCCCAGGCCCAATGCAGGCAAGACGACTATCCGGGGTCCAAAAAAATGAGAGCACCAAAATTATTAGAATGGTATATTTATATATGTTTTCATAAAAGTATAAATTTATAAAATTTGGTTCAATGACACAGAAATTTAACTAGTAAGTGGTGGATTTCTCATTTGAAAATAATGAGGAGGTCTTGGGTTCAGCACACCACTTGTGCTTATTTACTTTCCAATTTTTACAAATTTCTTTTCCTAAGAGTATAAATTTATAAAATTTGGTTAAAGAATTAAGAAGTTTAATTAGAAGCAATGGTTTTTGTTGTTTAAGATTGACGAGAGATCCTAAGTTCGAAATGCTACGTGCATGTTTATTCTTTTCAATTTTTACAAATTTTTGTTTGATTGTTAATTTATTTTTAGTTATTAGCTAGTAGTTATGTGGGTTGTTATTTTTAAATATTTGTTTCAATTCAAGTCTAATCTTCAACAATGAGTAATACGTAGAACAAATTTTTAGAGCAAATTTGCAAATTATATGATGTGTCATCAAAAGGTTTAATTTAGTGACTATTCATTACTAATACATATCATTTAAAGACTCGAAAACATCATTATTTTTTTAGTCCCATATTGACAAGGTTGGTAAATAAGAAAAAATGTCTCACGATTTATACAAAAATACTTTCAAAGTTCAGAAGGAAAACAAAAGTCATCATCTATCTACTTGTAGGCCCGGAGTTTTTTTGTTTCCTTCTCTCAATACAGAATAAATTAGTTTTTCTGTGTTTCTAAATTATTGAATTTGAAATGTTTTTCTAAGTATAATTTTATTGATGTCTTACGTGTGAAAATAAATAAATTTCTTATATAAAGTTAAGGCATTTTTTTTGGCGTCGCCCTAGGCTTCAAAAATCTTTGGACCGGCCCTGCAATTAATGGTAATGGAAAATAACTTTGAATGTAGAAAAAAAATGCACAATAAGGAGCTAAATGATTAATATGGTCGCTTGTGCATTTTATATCCTTTCATTTTGTTACCTAACAATTAATATTAATTTAATTTTAAGATATGATATTGTCCACAACTTAGTCAATAGATCTAATACCTTGGCGTTTAGTCAGGCCAACGTTGGGTTTCATGTTAAAAGGTTTTGGTGCTATTAGTAGCAGAACAATAACTTGTAGATTACTAAGAATTTCTCATATCATATATTGTTCTAAATCCTTGACTTGTATCAAGCCATACAACAACATTAGCTATGTAACGTGTTAAAACTAGAGCATTTAACTCAAAATCAATTGAAAATAATACAGACGTCAAGGAGCTTATATGGTATGATGCAAGGCTTAGAATTTCTGATGTGTGACTGTATATTCCTGTATATTTGAAAACTGGACTGCAGGTAACTTATCCAAATATGATGGAGTTCTTTGAGAGCCTTGGGGTTGATATGGAGACATCTGACATGTCCTTCTCAGCGAGCTTAGACAATGGACGGGGGTGTGAATGGGGCAGCAGAAATGGTTTGTCGGGCTTGTTTGCACAAAAGACCAACTTGATCAATCCATACTTCTGGCAAATGCTTCGAGAAATAACAAAGTTTAAACATGATGCAATCAAGTAAGTAACAACTAAATGGTCATCTGTCACCGTCATGTTATAATTTATATATTAGGGTAATTTTCTCGCAGTAGAATATGTTTATCCTGTCATATACATTGTGAATCTAATATACACGTTTAGATAATGACAAGTATCACTAATGATCTAAATTCAGAGTTTAACGGCATAAGTATCTCAGGCAAGTGGAAAAAGAAAAAAAAAAGATTGTTTTATTGCAGTTACATCTAAATGATGAAATATGATTTTGATGCTTTTTGTTGCAGTTATCTTGGGGAGCTTGAGAACAACCCGGACATTGATCGCAGTGAAACCTTGGGGCAGTTTATCAAGTCACGTGGCTACTCTGAATTGTTTCAGAAGGCTTATCTTGTGAGACTACTACTTAAGCAATTTGAGCCTTTCGGTTCACTTTTTTCGAAAAATTATTTTGCAGTACTGAAATATAGTTACATGGTAAAATACCAGTATACGACGTGATTGATCATATCTTCATTTTACAGTACAATATCAATAAATATCTACTTATATTTACCATAACAATCAATCATGTTTATCGTATTTCACTACCACACAGACGTTGCCCATGCCTTTTGAACTTAAAAAGCGAAAGAAATTACTTGCATGTGTGAGTTAAGTTTATTCAGTTACTTGATGGGCATTGCAATGGCAATGACATTCATTATTGTAAGTGCAGGTTCCAGTATGTGGGTCAATCTGGTCTTGTCCTTCAGAAGGAGTTATGAGCTTCTCAGCCTTCTGTGTTCTTTCATTTTGTCGCAATCATCATCTACTTCAGGTACATTCATATATTTCTCCCCTTCAGTTAACCCCAAAAGACTATTTTAAAATGTAGCATAACATATGAACTCTTTTAGAAACTAGTGGTTTTCTCTTTCGATGTCGGAAGAGGTTTTAGGTTCAAATCCCCTCTCAACAAGTGACAAGAAAAAGTATCTCCTATGATAACATGGTTTAGCTAGAATGTGAGGTCTAAATCAAAACCAATCTGAGTCGGTAGCACTATGTCTAGTGATATTTGCCTTTACTTGTAAGTGAAGGGTCTTAGGTTCGACTCACATGAATAGCAAGTTAGGAACCTAACTAAGTACTTACTCTTTTGGCTTTGCCCTGGTTTATTTGTAGCTATTTGGGCGTCCACAGTGGCTTACTGTCAGATGGCGTTCACATTGTTATGTGAAGAAGGTGCTAATTTGTTGCTTCTGGGAATAACCTATATACATTGTTTGCCTTATTTCCATAGTTTTAGGGTTCTAATTTAAAGTAATTTGGATTACATTTCAGGTCAGAGAAGTTCTGGAGAGTAAAGGCTGTCACATAAGAACTAGCTCTGAAGTACATAGGGTTTCCACATCTGATGAGGGTCGGTAGTGACATTGATAGTTGAGACTCCATTTTCTTCCTTATATATGAACTTGTTTCTCATGTGATGACTCATTTGTTGGCTTGATATACATTGTTGCCCCATTCCCTTGACGGGTTTAGCTTTTGGGGCTAGCCGTTGCTCTACATAATAACATAATCAGGAATCAGGGGCAACCAGATTCCTCCTGCGGAATTAAGATTTCTCTTTCTATACATTGTCGGAGGGTATACAATTCAAACACTTTAATTGCACTATCCAACTTCGTGTCTGTTTGTTTCCATTTCTTGATTTGATCCTGTATGAGTTCTTGCAGTACTACAATTTTTCTTGGTTTAACTTGTTAGTAGAACTTGGCATGGCTTATTTTTGTGTGGATTTCTTAAAACTTAAGTATTAACATAGTTTATATGAGATATATCAGGTTGCACTGTAATCTCTGGTGATGGTTTGGAGGAAGTATTCAATGGATGCATAATGGCTGTCCACGCTCCTGATGCCGTGAGAATTCTAGGCGACCAGGCCACATCAGATGAGTTGAGAGTTCTTGGTGCTTTCCAATATGTGTACAGGTACACTTTGTTTCCCCCCACTGAATTATCATTTGCAGTGACAATTAATTTCAGTTTCCAAGTGACTATCCTGATAACTATTGGATAATTGTCATTCTGCTGGAGGATGGCAATTGCTGCTCCTGGAGCTAATTCACTCAATACACTATCATTGTTGAACTCTCTATTGGCAGTGACATTTTTCTGCATCGTGACAAAAATTTAATGCCCCGCAACCCAGCAGCATGGAGTGCGTGGAATTTTCTCGGAAGTAATGGCAACAAAGTTTGTTTGACATACTGGCTCAATGTGCTCCAGGTAAAATAGTGTGTTAGACTTAACATTAGAAACATGGACTCTGATCTAATATGTTCTATATTGTTCCTTGTGTGGTTAAGATTTGGAGGAAGTTGTGGAACTCGAAAAAATTGATCACTTTGCTGTTCAACGATTTAACCAGTCCGTGGAATTTCGGAATGTGCAGAACATTGATGAAACCGGTCTTCCATTTCTTGTGACCCTGAATCCAGAACACACACCAAAACATACCTTGCTTAAGTGGTCGACAAGCCATCCAGTCCCATCTGTTGCTGCATCAAAGGCTTCGCTTGAGCTTCCTCGTATTCAAGGAAAAAGAGGAATTTGGTTTTGTGGAGCATATCAGGGTGAGTTTTACCTGCTCAGGAGAAGTTAACAGTTTTTCAGCTATCAAATATTTTCGCTATCTTGAATAAAGACACAATTGAATGTCATTACTCCTTCATATTGACCGAAAATGTGTTTAGATGAATATCTTGCTACTCAAGTATGAAAACATGTTTCTTGCTAATGAATTAACTACAAGTATGAAAACATGTTTCTTGCTAATGAATTAACTACATGAGTACCATATTCAGGATTACCTTAATTTTCATGGCTCAGAGCTGATATTTTTGTGTTCCGAATCATCTGACCGTCTAATGTTACATTTTTTTTTTTTCTCTTCAGGGTATGGCTTCCATGAGGATGGACTAAAGGTACGGTATGACAAAATAAGTTCTTAAAGATCATTTTACTGTATTAACCAATTCAACATGTTATGTAAAAAGATTCAAAATTGATTGACATCCTACACATTTATTCGTTTTTGGTTAAGTGATACAGTGCTGCCTAAGAATCTATCAAATTGGTGGATTTCAGCTTAACAGTGAAGTGTACTACTTTGCAGGCTGGAATGGATGCAGCACTTGGTTTGCTTGGAAAAGGATGTGCCCTCTTGGACAACCCAAAACACATGGTTCCGTCGCTGACAGAAACAGGGGCACGCCTTTTTGTTACTAGATTTCTTGCACATTTTATCTCTACCGGATGTTTGATGTGAGTAGTACTTGTGTTTCATAAGAATCTTCCAGTTATTGCTTCCTTTCTTTTATTGTGTCGAATAAGTTATATACTTAATCAAGATAATTCATATATCATTGTCATCGAATAGTTTCTTAGAGGAAGGAGGAACAATTTTCACCTTTGAGGGAACCGGAAAAGGGTGTTCTCTGAAATGTGTTATTAAAGTTCATAGTCCTCAGTTTTACTGGAAGGTATGTATTGTTACTATGATTTTGACACTTTTTGTGTGAATTATGTGCTGCACGAAATTAACGTCAAGGGAAATGATCTCATTGTGAAAGCAAGAAATCACTTTCACTGATAAGCAGTACGATTTGTTTGGCAGGTAATGACACAGGCTGATTTAGGCCTAGCAGATGCATATATCAATGGGGATTTTTCATTCGTTGACAAAGACAAAGGTCTTTTAAATCTTATAATGGTAAGATAATTCATCAGTGTCAGGTGCAAAATCATTTGTGTACTTTGCAGATTCACAGAAATGATCGTCTTGCTAATTCATTTTCCAGATTCTCATCGCCAACAGAGACGCAAATTCTTCGGACTCAAAACTGACCAAGAAAAGGTGTGATGAGACTTGGTTACTAGCTTAAACTTGAATAATGATATAGCTCTTATCTAGTGGTTAATGAAATCTCAATACAATCCGGACTCACCTATTTTCGCTGTAGGGGATGGTGGACGCCACTGTTATTCACTGCTAGTATAGCATCAGCAAAATACTTTTTCCAGCATGTTTCGAGGCAAAATACTCTCACTCAGGCTCGCAGGAACATCTCTCGTCATTATGACCTGGTATACAAATCATGACCTTGAAATTCATTGTTATTTTCTATCTTTTCCCATTGAGGATCTTAAAGGTATTTGGAACGGAGCCTAGGATCTCGTCACAGCTCACTATTAGCTTTCTGTGTGTTCTAGAGTAATGAACTATTCTCGCTGTTCTTGGACGAGACAATGACGTATTCCAGTGCTGTATTTAAGGTCAGAATACTTGGCTTCCAATCAGTTTACACTGCATGAAAGAAAGTACACTGTATTTTTAACTTATATCTCGGTTTCTATGTTAAATCATTCTATAGACAGAAAATGAAGACTTAAAGGTTGCTCAGCTGAGGAAAATCTCCATTCTGATTGAAAAGGCAAGTCTCTTTTATATTAACAACTCCGTCAGGTGGTTGTCCTTCTTTCTGTGCTATGTCAATTTGTTTTTCCTTCCAATAATTCAGGCTAGAATTAAAAAGAACCATGAAGTTCTGGAGATTGGATGCGGTTGGGGAAGCTTAGCTATTAAAGTCGTCAAACAAACAGGTTGCAAATACACCGGGATCACACTGTCCGAGGAACAACTGAAATATGCACAAGAGAAAGTGAAAGAGGCTGGCCTTCAGGTATCAAATGTTGTGAATAGCATGTTTATATAAGCATATATCAAGGGTTTTGAATGCATGTGCACGTACGCGAACTATATGTAATTTCGGTTGAATTCTACCAGGACCGCATCAAATTTCTTCTGTGCGATTACCGCCAGCTTGCTAACAACAAATATGACAGAATTATATCTTGGTTAGTGTTGCTCCGACCAAGTTTAGTTCATGAATAATGCTCCTGGAAATAACTTGATCCGTGGTGGAATTTTGCAGCGAGATGCTAGAAAGCGTGGGGCATGAATTTATGGACGAATTCTTTTCGTGCTGTGAATCTGTGCTAGCAGAAAATGGCCTTCTTGTTCTACAGGTAACATTGCAACAAGTTGTTAGTTCATTGACTGATAAATTGTAACTCCTATAAACTGTGACATCCAATATGTTGCTAATAGTTAAGGGTGGTTTATCATTCCTTACAGTTCATATCAATACCAGATCAGCGCTACGATGAGTACAGGCGAAGTTCAGACTTCATAAAGGAATATATTTTTCCGGGTGGATGTCTACCTTCGTTAAGTAGGGTAACATCGGCAATGGCTGCTTCTTCCAGACTCTGGTATGATCTGTTATCACGGGAACAAATCCATCGTTCGGTTTAAATTGGTGGTATGCGATTTTTGTTTTGACTTTCGCAAACTTCATTCCTGCAGTGTGGAGCACCTGGAAAACATTGGAATCCATTACTTCCAAACACTCAGATATTGGAGAAAAAAATTCTTGGACAGACAAAGGTAAGAAGATTTGATCTAAACTCTGAATCCTCCCCAAAGGCATTTTAGAGTAAGCATGATTTAGACATTGTAAATGTTGATGAAATACTTTGGATGTGTAGTGAAATACTCGCTCTTGGATTCGATGAAAAGTTCATCCGGACGTGGGAGTATTATTTTGATTATTGCGCGGCCGGTTTTAGGACGTATACTCTTGGAAATTACCAGGTACATTTCTACACCTTGAAACACATTGATGAATGCTGTTTGAAGCTACAAGCACAGCTAAAAGTACAGATATGCGATGCAGATGGTGTTTTCACGCCCCGGCAATGTTCCGGCATTCAGCAATCCGTACGAAGGCAAGTGTTGCTGATTTTCCTGTTATTTTTCCTTGCTTTAATTTTAATTTCTCACAATCAAGCTCAAGCTGACTTGCTTTAATTTTAATTATTATTTTTCATAATAAAACTGTTTTCTTTTATTTATTTATATGGCATCAAGGCCGCCTTGTTTCTTAAAGAAGCTTACTTGCAACGGGGATGCAATGGTAGCGGTATCAAGCCCGATCACGCACGTCCCCGTTGCATGGTAGTCCTTCAATGTGTGGCGGAAGTTAGCACCTTCACGGCGAAGATTGAAAACAAAAACCATCTGCTTTGGTTTGTGATCGAAAGGATGAGAGCCATCGCCTACATCTTTTGAAGATACTAAAGCAATGTATCAAAACTCTGTTGGTGAGGTTGTGCCATTAAATCCAACTCGATCACGTTAAGTGCACACGTTTGCGCCAATATAGTGATCAAGTAAACACAACTGAAACAACTAGGCATTTACCATCTTTTCCTTTGCCCAATTTGAAGGAATCTAAAACATAGGAAGAACAGTTGTACATAGAAACAAGATAAGACTTCTACCTCACCGCACTACCTCCGGGCTTTTCGAAGCACACAACGCTCACCACAACACAAGAAAGAAGACAAAGTAACAAGACATGGAACAAGGCAAGAAATAGGGCAGGGTACTCTAAAACAAGGACAGGAGAAAAACAAAACAGCCTGTAGTGTTACAACAGTCATGATTCTTACTCAAATACTGCATAACGAAATCTACCGTGATCTCAAATTTGGATAAATAAATGAATAAAAAAGCAATGGCTCGTCTACTTCATTCTAAAGTTCTAAACTATTTTTAACAGACACCTCCTTTCTGCTTCTCTAATTATCCTACGATCAACAGAGTTCCACAATCAAATAGTGATACTGGGTAAGCTGCTCAAGTCAACATACCGTAGGCCGAGGCTGTTCACCTCACAATCTGTCATGCAACCACAAACCTGAGTGACGTTTACGATACCAATGACGTGAGCTGGAGGACTCTGCAGAATTTGACAGAGTTGGCATGGCCTGACTGGAGAATGACCTGATTAATTTCAAGTGAACAAACTTCCCAAAATTTCATTCCATCTCGAACATACCCCCAATGAACATGCCCCACCATGAAGCTCGTCTTCAGCCATGATGGACACTTCACTTTACAACTCGTGCACTTCCTCCTGTACAACACAAGGCCAAATACAGGGGAAAATGATTATGCCATCGTCAAATGTCAACTACCACTACGACTATCGCTACCCATTACGAAGTGAACAGCCCATAGCTCCATTGCTATCAGAGAACTACCCTCACTACATCTTTGTAATTCCTACTTGTCATATCAAATCAAGCATAGCACCTAGTGGCCAAACTTCCTAAAGCATCTAATCTTCAGCAAAAAATAAACGGAAAATAAAGCAATGATAAGATTTCAAACAACAGAATACTTTAGCTTTAACACTACGGTCAAAAAGGTAAATGCTACTAGCAGCTTGTAGACAATTATAAGCACGCCAAATTTAACACCACTCAGAAGCAAAAATTAAATAGGAGCATCTAGTGCGCACTAAAATACTATTTATTATAGGCTACCAAAATAGAAACTGCAAACTACTAGAACTTAAGCAATCCAACCAGTCCCAAAGCATTGTCATCCAACTTGAGCTGTTCTTGCTACTGCCGCTCGTCAAGAGAAACCATTACTAGCTCATGCATAAAGAGATACAGATCCATAAAACAGGATGCAATTTCAATTGAAACAGTCAACCATCAAAATTACTGCTGCTGGGATTGTCGTGCCTGAGCACTTCCATACCCACTACCATAACCAACTTGTCCACCATTTGCCTGACCACCATAATTTCCAGAAGCTTGTGATGGATCAGATCTCCAACCAGCATTTCCATAACCTGCATTTCCATTTGAATCGCCATAGCCACTTCCACCGTAGCCACCAGTACTACCTTGCTCCCCACCTGGAGCACCAACATTGTTATTTGGGACACTCCCCGAACGTCCTCCAACAGCTCCATATCCAGACGGATTTGCATAGGACGCATCCGTTCCACTGTACCCACCATAACCATAACCTTGAGTTCCATACCCAGCCGCTGCACTAGGTGATTGACCAGCAGGTGCAGAACCAGGGCCACCACTGCCTGTACCTGCACTGCCAGAAACACCCCAAGGAGCAGTATTCCCATACCCCATAGCACCATATCCAGAGGGAGCTTGAGAGCTCCACGCACTTCTAGGGGCACCTGGCGGACCACTAGCATAACCGGCATTTGGGGCATTAGGGTTTCCATATGCAGCAGCTGCTGGCCCTCCATAACCAGTATTGGTACCTCCATAACTTCCATAACTGCCATAGCCAATTCCATTACTGGTAGGACCATACCCGTAACTGGGTGCACTATACCCAGAAGAACCATAAGGTGGAAACCCACCTCCAGCACTCTGGGATTGCATGTACCTATTGGAGTCCATTCGGACATCATATGAATTTGGGTTGCCAGCAGATACCCCATAGCCTTGATAACCACCACCACCAGCACCGCCACCACCTTGACCGCCGCCCATGCTACGGCTACCCCCACCGGGGTTGGCATCTTTGGGAAGAGCCCGCTTAACTTCCACTTGCTTACCATTTAAATCATGAAATGTCTTGTGCAAAACCCTATCAACAGCTTCTTCAGTGTCAAATGAAATAAACCCAAAACCACGAGGACGTCCAGTACTTTGGTCATACATTACTACTACATCAGTTACATGGCCATAAGATTCAAAATACTCACGGAATCCTTCCTCACTAAGAGTGGGGGGCAACCCTCCAACAAATATCTTCTTGGTCCTAACATTTCCCCCACTTCCTGCACTTCTAGTAGGATTAGCATTTCCAACTCTTCCAGTGGTTTGCTGCTCCTCTCTTGATAGGGCCCTCTTAGCCTCAACCTGAAAATTCAAACTAGTGATTATGCAGCAGAAGTAAAAATACCTTGTGTGTCACGGATGTGGATCTTAAATAACAAGCAAGAGCCAAAGCAACTTTATAGAAATAATACTCAAAGCCTCAATGGTGTCAATATATCAATGGGTATCATAAGCAACACTGACAAGAAAATATTGTCCATAAGGACCATTTTTTAAATTAGTTACCGACCCGAACATGTGCAGCCAGTACAAAATGGTTAAAAGGTGACTTATAGTGGCATGGCTCATACAAGAACCACTTTAGATATATAAAATGTAGCATCGCTGCAGCAGAACAACTAGGTTAGAAAGGAATATCCTCTTCTGAGGCAAGAAAGATAAATCCTCTTTGGAAGCCTAACACATTGAAGTATGGTACAATTTCTCTTTCTACACGATTTTCTATACAATCCATAGAAAAGTTTCCAGAACTGTTACAAGCTAAAATGTTAGCATCATTATCATTGTGGGATGTAAAACACTTGACATGCAAACCAGTCGTAAACCCTAAACCCTTAACCCAGTCACAGACATAACAAAGAATGATTTCATAGCATGTAAATAAATACACATCCAGACATTTGTTCACAAGAATAACTTATTGCTCACTACTGCAAACCAACAGAAGTACAACAGAACAACATGTATACCATCAGCTTAGAAAAACACATTAGAAGCTTCCAATACAAATGTTTTTGACTCTTGCTCCTTGGTATAAATACAGTGAACACAATTAATCAAAGACTAAAGCTCTTAACAAGCAAACGTTATGTTCTATTTAGCAGCCAAGCCGTAGTTTTACAAATTCAATTAAAGTCTTACTTGCAAACATATTAGCAACCAGCAAACCAGAAAAACTGCAACCATACATACTTCAATGTCCAATAAAATAAAGCTGGACACGAGAATGAATACATTCACAACCAGACTATCAGAATTACAAAACCTAGAAACTAAATCTCAAAAAATCAAATAAAATTAACAATGACCAGCTTAAGCGCACTAAAAAATAGAGGCCCAATTAGCTTAACACCAAATTAAACAAAAACCCACTAAAAATAAAAAAAACAAATAAAAAATGGGAATCTGAATCTCACCGTTCTACCATCGATGGTGTGCTTATCCTGAAGAACCCTATCGAGAACAGCAGGATCTACAAAAACCACAAACCCAAAACCCCTGGGGCGGCCGGAGACCTTGTCCCTCATGACCACCGTCTGCAAAACGTCGCCGTAGTTGCTGAAGTACTCTTTAAGCTTATCCTCCGAGGTCTCCCATGAAATCCCACCAATAAAAAGCTTCCCCTGATCTGAATCCATGCGGGTTTTCACTTCACTGCCTCTCCTTCTCACTGACTGCGTGTGAGAATGAAAGCTTCGATCTTTATGTAATTTCGGAGGTGTGTTTTTGGATTTTGGGGGTTTGGGATTTGGGAGAGAAAGGAAGGGTTTGTGGCCGACTAAAGAGAGAGAGAACGGGGTTCGAGTGCGTATGTATGCTTCGAGATTGGGGGAAGTTTGGGACTTGGGAGATGGAAGTACGCGTTTGGACGGATGAGATTTGCTGCATTGGTTGGTCGGGAAGACTTTGATGTTTTGTACGGTTTGGATTTGATGTAAGTCGAAATCCGCCAGTGAGTTGGCTCATTGTCACGTGAGATGCACAGAGACGACACCTCATTCATAGTAACTGGGAAAATCGTCACACTAACATGACATCATTTCATTTCCAAATTGTTTGTTTTTTTAGCATCATCTAATAATTGTTTTAGAAAAAAAAAAATTCAATTAATTTAAGGACTGTTTAGTTATTCATATAAATCAAAGAAATTGATAGTTCATCATTAGGATGAAGTTTGTTCTTATAATCATTAATTTGTTTTACACAGGTGAATGACTATAAATGTTCTTTAAAGCGAAAGAATTTTTTTTAAAATGATCTTTAGATGATAATAAAGAAACTAAATGATTTTGATTATAATATTTGTAAGGTAAAATAATATCAAGTTAGAGAGGAAGTATCATCCTCCTCAAAATATAGTTTATGCACCAAAATTAGTTCAATCGTTTCCTGTCCAATGGTTTGTGCTATGAAAGCTAATAAATTAAAATAACCACCATGGGGTGGCTTAGTGATTGGGACGAATTCCATACCTATATTCCATACGACACGTCTTGGGTTCAATTTATGATGCTTGTGAATCGCACGATGGTAGCCAGGAGAGGCTGAAATGCCTCTGTGAGTATTTCCCGCCCTTGGAAGGGTGAATGTCGTGGTGACGCCACCAGCTGGTCCCCTTTTTAAATATAAAATAATTAAAATGAATTTAGGCTTTGTTTTGTGAACTTGTAAGGCTATCTCCAACTCAAGGGTGAGAAATTTGCTCATATTAGTGCTGGTGAATTGCACAATGGTGACCAAAAGTAGGCAAAAATACCTCTGTGAATTTTCGTAGCCCCTAAAGGGTGGACTGTTGTGGCGAAGCCACCAGCTGGTCCCTCTTTTAAAAAGAAAATAATTGAAATGAATTTTATGTTTTATTTTGTGAACTTGTAAGGCTATTTCCAACTCAAGGGTGAGAAATTTCAACATTTAGCCCCATATTTTCAACTATTCAACAATATGTATAAGGTTAGTCAGTTTTTTCCTACAAGGTAAGGACCTATATTCCATCCTCAACTTGATAATTTGTTAAACTTTTGTATTTCTTTGATCTTGTTTTTGCTAGTAGTTTTTGTATAATTTATCTTGTTTTTACGAACATTTTGATATGTAAAAAAATTCAAATTCAAATTCAAAAAAATTTGTTAAGATACTTTTGAGTTGGACATCATTGGATTCAATATGACAACTATTTTTGACATAATGTGAACTATTTGTTTGGATATCCTACATACTAAAAATTTAATATTTTAAGATTTTTTTCTCTTACTTTTCTGATTTCATATCTTTTCATATCTTATCTTATCAGATTTCCCACACATTTGTTATCTTCAATTCTTTCTTTATAAGAAGAAGGAATTCTAGGCAAACACACACCTCCTTCTTAAATCTCATACTTTTGCTTAAGCACTTTCATTTTTCAATGGGTTCAGTCGTGAGAAGCAAATTCATATACTAGAAGCATTTGATATAGAAGAAGACAACCATCAAAACGTTGTTGTTATTGCTCGTCACCAGGCATTGTTGGAGGCTTGTGATAGGCGAAACATGGCGGTTTGGGTTGCTGGTCATGAAGTTGTTCATCGTGAAAGATAAATTTGGCATGAGAACCTTCTGAACGACTACTTCATTCTCCACCCTACTTTTGGACCTTCTAAATTCCGTAGGCGACATCGACTGGTAGAAGGGATGCTTATCGTGCACTCCTCCGCAAACAATCTATTTGACATATTGCATTTGACACGCGGGGCCTGCCCTTGTCTTGTCTTCACATGATGCAACTACAAGCTAAAGGGCCAGGGGCCTTAGCCCACTTGCTTCCCTTATCCATCTAAGGGGGTTGCAGACCCAAATTCCCACCCCCAAACTCAAAATCCCATTTGCCCCAAATTTTGGGTTTTTTTGTTTTTTTGTTTTTTTTTTTTGTTTTGTTTTAATAGACTATATCTATTATGAACAATAGGTAAAGGAAGTTGGGGTTCCATCATAATTTCAACATAAATGTGTACACAAATGTTGTCTTCATCAGAAAGAGAATCTTCATGAGGTAATTGTTCGATTATGATGGTATTAATTAGAGTAGGATTAGGGAGTGTTGAGAGGTCGTAAAGCAATTCCACCTTTTAAGGAAATAATTGTCCAAGCAATTACATAATAGGCAAATGATTTTTCCAAACAATTGGTATTAAAAAATTAACAAAAGATGACCTACGTATCCAACACATCAAACAAAAACAAAAAGATGGACAGGACTATCTTTCTCACACTTCATCACTTTTAATCTCTCTCTCATCTCCCATTCTTCTCCAACTTCACAAACCTCTACACCTTTTAGCAACCCACCACCGCCTAACTCCAACTCATCATCATTCCCCTTTCAATCCCTCTCATACTATACCAACTGCCTATCCCACCTCCACTCCCGTCACAACGACATTTTCTCCCCTGTCGTCTTTGGTGCCACCATGTCAAATTTTAACAAAATCAGAGTCTGTGTCATTTGAGTATTCATGGATCTAATCTGGATCCGATTCAAAGGGCTTGCAATTGCCAAAATCTCCAGTTACTTCACTTGGGTCTCGTGAATATTTGTGTTCTTCAACGTTAATTGCAACGGCAGAGCATTTTCGTTTGTTGCACTGTCTGGTTTGATGACGAAGATATTCTGGTGACTATTAACGCTCAAAACTGGTGAGGCTAACAAAGACCATAATGATCGTATGTTGGCCCTTGGTGGGCTCAGGATTTAGGATGGTAACAATTGAACAACAACAATAATGATTAAGTGGTTTACTCCTAAAAATTGGGCTATGTCCTCTGAGTCTCTGGAATATATTGAATACAAGGTTACAAATAGGCTCTCAATGAGCTCCTAGTTCCCGAGGTCAAACATTTTACCTCATTTCCATTTAATGAGAAAAATGCATAGATTTGACATGCTAGTTGTCAATTCACTCTTTGCCCAACACGTGGCAACGAAGTGACATTTATGTAGATCCACTTGCATGCTTTCTTAGGAGGACAACACATGCCGAGCCCCTTGCTCAACTTTGGAGTTGGTGGGAACTTGCACCCGAGCGCCCTATTGATCAACTGTTATGTCCCTTCATAAGCTTATGTTCTCTTAGATAGCTGCTGCACGGCATGGAATTGACGTCTGAGTAGGCATTGCCCTCTATTCCTAGGACTTCGTGTTGTAAAGCTGTCAGTTCACCAATTTGTCATTCGAGGATTGGAAAGTACTTTGTTGGGAAGCGTTCGGCCTAATCACTGATAGGCAATCTGGATTGCCGAGCCATCTTCTGTAACACTCGGGTTTGTTCTCCCAATCTCATCGAGCCTTGGCCTTTCCTTCGACTTCCTCTTCAATGAAGACAATGATGCCGCCTTATTCAACACATCATATAAAAATTTGAACGTGGCTAACGTCACCATAACACATATCCACTAGGGTACACAGTCGGGCATGAATTGACTGGGTGGGTAGTGCGGCACAACTGGGCTCACCAATTGCCTTAGTTTCAGGGCTGGGTTGGAGTATGATTTTTTCAATTTTTTGGGCAATGGGCTGGTGCTGCTCTTAAATCTCCCCCTGAATGGGCAAAGTTGAGAGGTCTTGGATCATAGCAATACTACCCCGTTTGATCATGAACATATTCTATAAATATACGCTTCGCGACACGTGAGTCCAAGTTACTTTTTGGTGCTTGAGGATTAAGACGTGGTGAACTTCTAAGTGTTGGAGGAGAGTTGAATAGGAGTTCGAAAGTTTAAGATATTGGACGGAATGTGGTTAATAAGGTAGAGACACGGCCATAAAAGCTTTCCAATAACATCGATATCACACTTAAATCAACTCCACAAATATGAGAAAATAAGGACAAAAGTAATTTCCTAAGGGATCCAAATTATGTTAGTGTCTTGTGCCATAACCAAATTTCACTTTTTTGCTTCTCCGTTTTATCACCACCAGCCTTGAAAGCTTGAACGAATTGTTTTGTCACTATTCACACCACCCACTATAAGAGTGAATGAATAATTTGTCATAGATCACATGTCATATGATTCGTTTGATCAGAACTCAATAATTCATATACTATTATGTGGTGGTATATAGACGAGCAGTCTCGAGAAGAAAAATATTTTAAGATGTCAAGTAAATTTAACATCTCTCAACGGTCAACTTCCAATAAAGTAGATTCGAATTTCGTATAAGGCAACGGATTCCTTGTCCAAATTACCAAAGAAACATGACTCCTTCCATAAATTCCCATGAATCAAAAAGGCAAACAAATAATAAACCAAAAAGCTTTGTTTGTTGTCTCTGCCTCCCTGCCTTATTAAACCCGTGCACCCACCACATCCCTTTCATCATCATTCGACTCCCCAACGTTACTATTTTCAAAAACCCTTTGGACTTGGAGCCAAACGGATTTAAAAACTTCCCATGTCCACCGTCACCTCCTAAACCCCTTTTCCTTCTATCTGTCTGCCTATATCAAACCACATTCCTCACTGCTGCGAAAACTAATGAGGAGCTGGTAGCTAGGGGACTTCTACTATGGGGTGTTTTCTTGCCTGTTTCGGTATCTCTAAGAAGAAAAAGCGGCGAAAACCCGCTACTAAAGCCGCCGGTGGTGACCATGTACATTTCTTTATCTTAACCTCAATCCATGCTTTCAAGTTTCAGTTTTTGTGTTTTGATGTGTTGGTGTCACAATATTAACCCAAAGTCGGGATGTTTGATTTTTTATTTTATGATGTTGCTGTAGAGACGTGTGAGTTATGTACCACTCGATTCATCTGTCACAATTATTGGTGTTGATGGTGCAAAAGAATGTTCGAAATCTGAACTATGCAGGTCAGTTCTTGCTTTTAATCTCCGACCTTGTATTGAGATTTGATCTTTGGAACGATTATTTTACCGGCATTCGTTTTCGTTGAATATTTTGTTGTTTCAGAGACAAGGCAAAGGAGCAGACAAGGTTGAAAACCCGAAAGAAAGTTAGCTTCAATCCGAATGTGCAGACCTATGAGCCTATTTCGACCGATTACCGTTCCTTGGAGAGCCATGAGGAGGAAGACTTGGAAGAAAAGAATGTCAAAAGCCTTTCCACTTCAGCATCTAAAGGGGATTCAACTACATTGAGATTGGGACTGTTTCCCTCATACTACAGGTACCAAAATGTACGGGACAGCTACGAAGAAGAGGAAGGCGACTCAGATGACAATGATGTCGATGTTGATGACGAGGATGACTACTATGATGACGATGAAGAGAGTGATATCGATGAACAACGAACAAGCCGAGTAGGGTTTCCGGAGGAACTGTGTTCTGCCTCTAGAAATGGAGAATCGGAGTATCCAAATGCTAGGGATTATAAGTATGTACATTCTGTACTGAGTCCAGTAGAGAATCTCATACAGTGGAAAGCAGCGAAAGCGAAAACAGCAGCACCACAAAAGCACCAAAAGGAGAATATTGCATTATTTCAACAACCCCAGATGCCTTATAGCAGCAGGTCGAATGTTAACCGGTCCACGAAACCTCTATTGCAACAAATCCCAGTTCATGCCAGTCTTTCGAGTTGGTTAAATTCGCAAAGTACTAATTAGTCGGAGGAGACCGGATTGAATCTTGATCGTCAATAGTTGCACAGTTTCTGTAACTGGAAATTAGTGCATTGGACAGATTACATTTCATTCATGGCAAAAAAGAGAAGTTGATACAAAAGGTGTGATTTTTTGGGGGATTTGTTGGATGTGTTTGTGCATTTGTTTCTGAGTGTCTTGATTCTTGTAAAAGAGAATGTTTGATAGATTTGTGCTCGTATTGGGGGGCTTGGTTGTTTGTGTAAGAAATTGACTGTAATTCTGGCAGAGAAATATATGAGAACCCAGATTACTGAACAATGGTTTGCCGCAAAAGATTTGATGGGTATTTTGGTCTTGGCAAATCTTGGATTTGCGGAGTCAGGAATTTTCGAGGGGGTGGGCTACCTAATTTTTTACCTTACATTTGGAGTATCTTAGTAAAGTACGTGAGTTAGCGCTACCACACTAAACAAAACCTAAAACAAGCAGAATAGTACGGATAAACTTTTTCTCACCCCAAAAGGTCCGGTTAAGCTTGTGTATGTCTCTCTCTATGTCATGTGGAGAGAGACATAAGAGAATATACAAACGGTTACAAGACTGAAGCTGAGCGGGCCAAGTTGGTGGGATGAGTTTTAAAATTCACTCTACCAAATAGTGCAAGGATGCAGGATGGATGATGTCTTTTCTCCTTTCTGTCAAGTGCTGAAGGAATAGAGAAGAAAAGGAACAAACAGAATCGAAGCACGTTTATTTAACATGATATGGTTATCAAAGTATGCTGTAATTCTAATTACATACAAAGTACAAATTATGCATATCGTAAAACAAAATAATTCTCGACTGTGTTTGATATATTACATAATGTGGAAGCCAAATTGCCGTTATCTATGTCTGCTTTCATCCCCGGAAGATGGTCCACTCAGTTTGCATCTGGTTATAACGGCAGTCATGGAAACTTAACCCAAAAATGGTACTATACTTGGATGCAAGGCATGGGAGACTGGCTGTCTTGCTTTGGTCTCAGGACCTTTGGTCCATCCTTGACGCACTGTGTTATAAAAGAGGCAGTAAAATTCATAACAATCAGCTTCGAGAAAATTCCTAATCGAATTACCCAGCAAACGTATCCTGATAAACGGTGTACCGAATGATATCTACATGATGGTACATATGCAAGAATCTGCATCCTCATCATCAGAATCACTAACATCGCTGCAGATGAACAATGAGACAGGGTCAGAAACTAGTAAGTCGAAAATAAATGTTAACAGTTATTTCATACGGGTGCAAATACCATCATAAATAGTTACTACTGCATTAGTAATTTTGTTTTCCAACTTTAACCTGATTACAAGCACATAGGTACGCCATGAGAGATTTCTTACTTCAATCTAGCAAAATGTAGCAAAGCAGAGTATATATTTTCATTTGAGCAATCAATAAAAGATGTGCTAAAACAACACTTTGTGATAATTTGTTTTTCCAATTCCTTGAGTGCACGTCGCACACACTCACGTACTAAGACACCGGTGAGAAGTTACTTCCTATGTGAATTGCAGAGAGTCATTATGTTTATGCAGACAATTGAGCGCCAGATAAAAGGATATTTCAGTATCGATAGCACGAAAATGAAGGTTACCATGTTCATAACAGACCAGAGACATGAAGGTGCCCATTCTCAGCAGTTCCATAACAGGCCAAAAAGTTGTGGAGTAACGATTAATCGACTTTACGAACATTTAGGGCAAAAGAAAAAAAGTAAATATATTACGATAAAGTCAAAAGAACTTGACGTCAAGAGCACATTCAAGCGTTTAGTCACGCACATCTGCATATCCACACAAAAATGGATGTCATCTACTAAAGTATCACATTTCATAGTCAAGATTAGATAATGTACTAATAGTCATATTAGTCAACCCCACTCGTGATAAAGACCACTAAAATGCCTATAATTTATTAAATTTAATAAGTCTAACTTAACAAAGGCAGAGACCAAATGCCTCCAACATACTTTCCCGTTATTTAACAAGCGCAAAACATTGCTCTAGAATCATGGACCAGAAAACATTGAAAAAAATGACCCAGATCATCAGGAATTTGTAGCCCATGCAAACTTGGCTTAGGCATTTCATCTGCCTCGCCATGTTTGGCAATATTATTCATATACTATATATATACACACACATAAAAACAAAGAAAAATAATTCATCAAATGCCTTGTTTTGTATTAACTTAAGTTCACAACAAGAAATCTAGGCAGAGAGGATCAGAGAGGATCAGAGCAGGTGCCTTACATTATTAAGGTAAGATTCTCGATGAGATGAAAGCAGATCTATTCATCTAACTGAATTGACACTAAAAGGGTGAATTACAAGGTTTTGATATTATATGGTATTCATGGGAGGTCTAATGGGGGTACCTTTGGCATTGATAACTATTTCTTAAAAGAAAAAGGGAATTTTATTAGCACTCCAAAATAGTAATCTTACAATCATTCCTCCCTTAACATTTCATATTGAGGAGTGCACGATGTCTATTTTGGAGTGCCAATAACAGCTCCCAAACAAAAACTGAACGAAGATTGTGACTTGACAAAGATGGATATAATGGAAACTTTTCCAGAGCTCATATACAGAAAATTAAACAAAACCTCAAATATTCAACTAACCAAACCTACTCTAACGATATAACAATAAACACTCGTTCACCGTAGTAGAATGGAACCTGAATTTTTCGACTCTTAAAGTCTCATGCCTCAAAATCAAATAGGTTACAAGGGTAGGAAGAGTTGATAATCACTTCAACTCACTTTTGTGGCAATAGAAGTCAAGTAATTAACTAATTAGTAGAATCACAAGCTAAATTCACTTCTGTAGTCTATCCAAAATGATGCCAAATATCTTTTTCAAAAAACCATGTAACCTATGCTGTCAGGCAACCAAGCTAAGAAGGACTACAACATTGTAAACAAAACGGGTGGCTGCAGGCTTGGACGACGGCAGATGCCTATAGGGACAACGGAGAAACCCAAACCGCAAAGAAGTGCAGCTGGCTGGTAACGGTAATTACAAAAAGTAAACTAGAAAGCCGGCCCCTGTAAATAGATAATGTGGGATAGCAGAATTGGAAAGTGTCATCACAGACGGAAGGGACAAATAAATAAGAGACGAAGACAGTAAATTCTAAAGCTAACCGCGGCATAAATGACGCCTGAATCAAAGTCAATACGTAGAGTATAACAGCAACATGAAATTAAGAGACAAAGATATTGGCCAACAGTCAATCAAAATTCCAACAACCAGATCACAACGACGACAACGATAACTAAACAAAGCAAAAAAAACAAAAAAAAAAAAATTGCAACAATTTGATCAAAAGAATGCACATGTAACGAGATAGAATTCAGGAAATGCATTACCTCGGTTCGAATTCCAGGACCTCAACAAGCTTATTCCCATTCCTATCATTCCACTGCACTTTTCGCCGAGTCTTATTCGTTTTCCTCGACATGCCCCCTCTCCGAGGAGGCAACAAAGAATTAGACTCACTGTCTTCATCTCCATTAACATTTTCCTCAACTTTCTGAGAGTCTCCGGTATCCGACGTCGTCTCAGTTTTACACCCATTAGCAGTACTAGCATCCTTAGCATCCGTATCCATCAACAAATTCACAGCCCGACCCAACAAAATCGCACCCCAAAAGAATCCAAATTCAACCAGAAACCCTTCCAATTTCTGAAATTTATCAAAAACCCAGTTGATCCAAATACCTGATTTGGATAAATTCGCAAAACTATCCCCTGAAGTTCAAATCTTGCAGGTCGTAGTGGACGTGAATCGCCATTTCCGCGAAAAGTCAACGCCCATCCTCGACGCACAGCTTCAAACAGCAATGGGATGAAATGGAAAAGACGACGAAATCGAAAGAGAGAAGAAGGAAAGCCTGGCAATTATTAAAAAGTAGGAAAATATTTCACTGGGAAAATCCTGACATTTTCCAGAGAAGGTGACGAAAAATGTACAGTTTCTTTTTCTTATTAGACCCCTTTGCAGGAATAGGAAAACGTGGTCTAATAAATGAATACTCTGAACCGAGAATCATCATGGTCACCGGACCAACGGATCCGGATTTTTTAAATATCATCCAACGTTTCACTTGTTTTGATTTTAAAAATCATAATAATTTTTTATTGTTGGATAAAATTTTAAAGGCTTATATCATTTGATACAGTGATCTTGTTAGAAGAGATTCAGAGAAATATCTTTCCCTCTGACTGAAGAATAATACGATAGTTTTCTTTATTATTTGTTTTTAAATTAACCAGCTGGTGGCTTTGTTAAAGTAATCTTTTTTTTTTTAAAGATCAGAAAAACTCACAAAAATAAAGGCGTTTCAATCTTTTTCAATCATTATTGTGTGATTCAGGAGCTTCATAAATTCAATTTAAAATATTTCGGTGTCAATTTATTTTACATTTTTATATTTTTTTAAAACGACCCTGACAATATTACTTTTTGTCACCTATGATAAAAATCTTATTTGCTTGATTTGAAAGGGCCGGATGAGATGAGAGAACGCGACGGTAAAAGTAAACAACTCATAATTTGCATGAGTTTAATTTCTTTATGGGCTAACACGTGGCAGGATATGAGGGTATGTGTGTGTGGTAGTTAATGTCGTTGTAACAGTGAGGGTTGGCGGCGTCAACACTCAACACTATGAAATACAGCCAAACGGTACAATTGTACAGCCGACATGTTTTATCTTCTTTTTCTCTATTTTGGAATTTAGTCCCCCTTTTTTTTAAAATCAGATAATGACATTTTTTTTTATTTGAGTAAATTGCTGATTTCTTTTGAACTTTTATTTAGTTTTCATTTTTTAAAATCAAGGATTCCAATTTTTTTTTTTGGTTGATTTTCCTTGCAAGTTTTTCATTCATTCCATCCAAATTTCTGTTATATGAAAGTATGTGCACAACATGTGAGAGTAGTTCAGTCGCTTTGTTCTTTAAAATAATTGAAAACTCTAGGCTAAAATGTCGACCTATGCAAATCTGTGTGTGTGACATCACACATCGCCCAAGGGAGTGATCCTTAAATGTATATTCCCATCCCTACCTAGCACGAGGCATTTTGGTAGCTCACTGGCTTCAGGTTCCGTAGGAACTCCGAAGTTAAGCGAGAAGGGGGCTAGAGCAATCCCATGATGGGTGACCCAATGGGAAGTTACTTGTGAGTTCCCAAAAACAAAACCGTGAGGGCGTGGTCGGGGCCCAAAGCGGACAATATCGTGCTACGGTGGTGGAGCGGGGCCCGGGAAGTGGTCCTGCCCGGGCCGGGATGTGACAATTTGGTATCAGAGCCTAACCCTGGCTGTGGTGTACCGACGAGGACGTCGGGCCCCTAAGGGGGGTGGATTGTGACATCCCACATCGCCCAGGGGAGTGATCCTTAAATGTATATTCTCATCCCTACCTAGCACGAGGCCTTTTGGGAGCTCATTGGCTTCGGGTTCCGTAGGAACTCCGAAGTTAAGCGAGAAAGGGGCTAGAGCAATCCCATGATGGGTGACCCACTGGGAAGTTGCTCGTGAGTTCCCAAAAACAAAACCGTGAGGGCGTGGTCGGGGCCCAAAGCGGACAATATCATGCTACGGTGGTGGAGCGGGGCCCGGGAAGTGGTCCCGTCCGGCCCGGGATGTGACAGTGTGATTCTATAACTTTTGTGTCTAAAGGTCTAATGAAGTGATGCTTTAGAGTTAGCGTTAATTTGGATGAAATCTATGGAAAACTCATGGTAAGGGGCAATCGGCCAAAAATTAGTTTTAAGTCCTTGATTTTCCAATTAAAAAGTTTAGGGGGTAAATCGAAAGTTAAGTGAGAGTTCAAGAAGAAATCAGCAGTTTACCTTTTTTTTTTTTTTTTTTTTTTTTTTGGATAGTGTTATTGACGCATTCTTGTTCATTTTTGTCAATTAATTTTCTTTAATTTGTTCGATCCAACAACTCAAAATTGAAAAGGGTGCGTGAGAAAGAAAAATAGGCGTATGGATAGCATTATCTTATTTTTTTTAGCTTTACTTTTTGAAATGTGTGATATTCATTTTTTGTATATGAAATATATTTATACTAAGAGATGGAAGGAATGAATTAGATCAAACTCGACTTTGACAAAATTTATATTTAAGAATTTGACTTATAAATGAAAAAATATCATTAAACAACAAAACCAAGTATTCCTTGAAATGCTAAGAATTCGTACAAGCATGATCCACATTTTATTTATTTACAATCTTTAGGGGAAATGTGGGCAATATTGAACTTTGATCAGGACAGTATAAATTAATTGAGCGATATATATCATCAAACTTTTTTTCTTTATAATTGGTGCCATTGTATAACAATACCATTCATAGTGCCAAAAATGCTTTTTCTTCTTTCAGCTTTCAAAAATCAAAATAAAAAATGAATTAAATAAGTGCAAAGTCGAAAATAGTTTTTAAATAAAAAATTCAGAAGAAACAACCTCACCCACATAAAAAAGTTAGTGGCCTTTTTCATGAATTTGTCACAAATAAAAAATTGTAAAAAGTTTTTTTCTCAAGAATTAAAAATCCAACAAAAAATAAATTAAATACCAAATAGTCAATTAGCTCGTGGCAAGAGGCTAGTAGAAAAGAAAATGGCTTGCCTTTCAATGCATGTCAACTTTTGAAATGGTTAGGCACACCAACTTAGCAATATTAACGTTGTCTTATTGTCCTACATAAGTTTGCTAATTCACTCCGAATTTTTTCATAATATGTATTGTTGCGTGGTTTGAAAGGTAACGGTTAAATCTTGTATATAGAGATCTAATGAATATTTACACTGGTTGAATTTGAATAAAACTCATACCATTAAATAAAACGTAATATGATATATATTATTGTGTGATTTGAAAAATAATGGTTAAATCTTGTATATAGAGATCAAATGAATATTTACACCGGCTGAATTTGAATAATACTCATACCATTAAATAAGAGGTAACATGATAATTGACCTCATAGTACTGGAGCTAATTTCATGTGTCAGACTTTTTATTTTTAAAGGAATCTTGATGGGGACCATTGTACATGTTCTTCCAGAGGGAAGAGGAAGACACAAGAGCATAATTTTGCATTAAAAAAAGGGACTAAATACTAGTTTGGTATTAAAGTGATTTTATAAAAAGTGGATATAAAAAAAAACTAAACTTAAAAATATGTTTGGTAAACACTTAAAAACAGCTTATTTTCACATTTTTGTGTGAAAAAAAAAAAAACTAAAAATGTGAAGCAATAAAAATGAGCTTATTCTCACAGCACAGCAGAAACGGCTTATTCTCATGGCACAACAAACGGTTTTTTTTTTTCAACACATAGTAATACCAAACCAGCCCTAAGATTGTCTCTTCTCCTACTTTATAGCCGTCCATTTCTTGCCAAGGTAATTTAAGGCTCCAGATTACGCCACGTCACCAACAACACTCAAGTTTATTTAAGCCCAATTTTCCTAACTCTTACGCTGCCATTCCCGCCCCCTCCAATCTGCCATAGGCATAGCCTGTGTTTGTAAAACCTTTTATATAGAGTGATGTTATTTTTATCCCAATATCTTATCTTCCCACTCACCTTTTAATGAATTTTTTTAATTACAAATTTGTCCATTTGTAAAAAGATTGATAAGAACATTAGTTATCTTGTTTTGCTTAATTTAAAAAAAAAAAAA
The DNA here is from genome assembly GCF_963583255.1 of Pyrus communis. Taxonomy (NCBI): domain Eukaryota; kingdom Viridiplantae; phylum Streptophyta; class Magnoliopsida; order Rosales; family Rosaceae; genus Pyrus; species Pyrus communis. The sequence continues at coordinate 15,600,884 of NC_084806.1, forward strand.
AAAAAAAAAAGTTGGGCGTGGGAGGCGATTTGTCTACCTTAAACCCTAACTCATATTTTCATCTTCTTTCATTCAGAGAAAGTAAAAAAAATATAACAATGGACTTAGAAGATGACTTTTTCATTGAAGAGGTGGAAGATGACGCTTCTACAGAAGAGGTGGAAGATGATGCTTCTACAGAAGAGGTGGAAGATGATGCTTTTACAGAAGAGGTAGAAGATTATGTTTCCATTGAAAAGGTAGAAGAATAATTTGTGTGTGAATCATTTGAATTTGTCTATCGTATTTTTGAATTTTTCATCGAATTATTTTGGATTTGGATACCTCTTTCGTTTTCATTTGAATTTGTAGACCTTAGTGGTTTTCATTTACATATTATTTTTTGTTTATATTTTTTTAAGGGACAATTTTATAATTTCATATGTATGTATATATTAAAGGTTATTTTGAGAATAATAGTGGGTGGGGAAATAACATTTTAATTTTTGAACTTTTTAAGGTGGGTGAGATTATAACGTGGATGAAAAAATAAGACAACGGAGTGGTCTAATAGCTCTCTTTATATATTTGTTTTGTTATATACTATGTTTTTGTTGCTAATACAAAAGTAAGAGGGCTTTTGCTGGAAAACAAAATTTCATAAGCCTAGAATGCATATTCAAAACTAATAAGCCTGGATTGCAGCATCAAACTCTGCAGATTCAAAATTAAACACTTGGACTTTAGCACCAAAAACGGCAGATTCAAAATTTCACAAAAAATATTTGTTTTGCAGAAACCAACGGTATGAGTGCTTTGAATCTTTCTTCCTCCTCATATGTCGTTCCATAAAAGCACCATAAGGTGCAAAATTGTGCACACAATATCCTCACCATCATCAATGGTACTTTTTATTCTTAAATCAAGGGATTCCCTATATTGTTCTTGAAAATCCTCAAATATTGTTGCTAAGACAAAAGTAAGAGTGGTTTTATGGTAGGAAAATTGGAGTGGGAGGGAAAGGCAGAAGAAAAGCCAGAAAAATTGGGTTTTAAAGAAACTTGAGTGTTATTGGTGACGTGGCTAAATCTGGAGTCTTAAACTAACTTGTCATGGAATGAACAAGTGATAAGGTAGGAGGGGATGGAAAAGGATAAAAAGTAGGAGGAGAGACAATCTTGGTCCGCAAATATGATATGGTGACTTGGATAGCAGCAGTGGTCGAGATTATATCGAGAATAGCCACATAATTATCAAAAGGGAAATGATGAGATAAATTCCAAGAGGCATGATAGAATCGAAATACATCATACAACCTATCATCGAAGGTATCCGCTCCTATAAGTACAACACGACAGTCAATTTGAAGGGACTTTCAAATCAATACATAAATTTGTCCTGCGTAATTTCTCGCTCTATGAGAACGCTCTTGCTTTTGAGAATACAATTGACCTCCCTAACTTCGTCAAGCATACCTCTCAATTTGTGTTAAATAGCTTTATGACTGACAACCGCCAACATCTCTAGTTTATGTTAAACAGCTCTAGAGCCATTGAGTCAGACGACCGAGGAGCATCTCATAGTTTGTGTAAACAACTCTACTCCAAGTTCGATTGACTACCTATCCAAGTCTTTGTCAACAATGGTTATTTGAGTCCTTGTTGGAAGATGTCACTTCATTAGCTTTCTCGATGGAGTGAGGTGTTACCGGGTGACATTGTTCGGCACAATGAAAACCGAACCCATTTTACGATTAGATACTCATAAGTACACTTCAGAGTTCGGCATTCCGACAGGCGAACCACATTTACAATCAAGACACTTTATATCTTTCGAGTATTTATGTCCATACAGTCTAGTATCGATTCGGCGCACTTATATTTGCACAAATATAATTGAAGCAATCGAGCTTGGTGCAAATGATTCGTGAACTTCGCAGTGACTAGCAGCCTTGTCTTCAGGTTCTAGGACCCAAAGGTTGAGACGAGTTCCTTCCTCGTAAGCACTCAGATAAGAAGTCAGCAATGCGTTTGACACCACCACCACCACATCATTTACTCACCGACCAAGCTCGGTTGTCGAGTTGGCACGCCCTGCATTCAACCAAAAGTAGTGTTCTAAAAATCGACTTAAGCGGCCGTTTACGACGACCCACCATTGTGATTATATCAAAAGCGTTCAATTAGTCGGCGCCTAGATGGCCGACTGGGAGGGCTAGGCGGCCTCTGGCCGGTTATGTAACTTAAAAAAAAAAAAAATACAAAAGTTATGGTTGCAAAGGTTGTGCATCTCCGCTTCTTGTTGCGTTTTCATCGTGTCCTGCATCGTGTCCCCTCCTGCGTGGGTAGAAGAGGAGTCGGCATAAAACATTTAATGAGAGAAACCTCTATAAAATTGAAATTGCAGAGAAGAAAAAGTGAGACGGCGCAAAGGTTGTGTTGACTAGGGTTAGAGTTAGAGATTTTAAATTAGCTGATATGTCTTTTAAAATTAGGGAATAAATTATATTATTTATTTGATGTGAAAAAAACGAGGCTCAATCCTTTTTTGAATGAAAAACAAGGCCCATCAATTATTAAAATATATAGGCTTATAAAAAATGTTACAAAACCAAGAGAAAGCATCCTAAAATTTTACATATATACTCATATTTTATAATATATGTAATAAATTAATCTATATGTCATTTTATTTTGCAATTTATGTATCTTGATACAATTATGTATTTTTTTAAATGTAAACAGACGCTTATTTTTACCCACAACAAAGTTTTTATGAGACAATGAGGATTGCATCGAGGATTTAACATAGAAGATATTACTTTACTATGTTTCTTCAGTGACTTGGATTGCATGCAAAGGTACAACTTAAATAAATCCACCAAGAAATGAGCACAGTGACAGAAAAGTGCTTTTGCTTTGTATTTTATTCACTGACAAGTTAGCAGCAAAGAAGAGTGAGTAGGCAAGTTGCTTCAGAAGTTGCTAAACTTGATTGCAACATTGAACTTAATTTTTACTCCAATTTCTATTTGTCCAAAAGCAGTTGTTGGCTGTGACATTGTATATATTTACATCCCACCCACCCATTTGAAATTAGGAGGAGATATGAGGGGTAGAAAATTTCCGGGAGTCAGGATGGCATGCTTAGAGAGGGCATCCCCAGCTTTGAAGGGAATTCTGCTCAAACGGTACCGGTAAGTACATTCGAGTTTTCGTGCTTACAATACTTGATTCGAGATACGTATTGTAGCAAATTTGTTACGTTATGTTCTTCACAGATTAGAAAGAGCTGCTTAGCAATAATCATATAGAAATTTAGATGTCTGCATTCCTGAAAAGAGTTGAAACAGTAAACTGTTACTGCTGTTAATCAGTTATAATCAGTGTGCATGTAAGGCAGCATTATCTTCATCCATCAGTGTCAAGCAAGCCATCATCCGGCGACGTTTTACAAAGCGTAAAAGCTAAAAGAGCGAAAACTAAGACCGAGAAATACGGGAAGAAAATTTGACATTGTAAATTTCTTCAGTAAAAAAAATAGAGCAAATACAAGAGATTTAACAAGATTATTGACAATGGAACAGAAAAATGTCGTAGACAGAAATTATTACAAAAATGTATAAATGGTAGGAATTTGGTGACAGGGAGCTGTGGTTTCCAGGTAGATAAGCATTATGTGTCCAGCAATGAGTTGTGGGTAGCACAAACCTGTATATATGGTTCTCCCACTAAAACCAGTACCTGCGACATATTTCACCAAATTGAAGAGAAATGTCACGTTCACCATCTTATCGTCTAAACTCGAAGCTGGTTGAATAGAAGAATTCCTAAACAGCGCTGTTTTTGTGGTGTTTAATTAATAATGGAATGATAAATTACTAAAAGCTTTTTCCCAGCTCGAAGATGGTTGAAGCTGTCAGTATTTTACAAACGAAAACACATTCTGATAATTAGTAATTGTTGCTTTCATAACAGTGACAGCAATTTCATGGAGATTGATCATCACTTATACGAATTCGGTTCTGTTGAATACCATATCCAGGTGAGTCCTCAGTGTGTACAGATTGAATTTAAAACATTGTAGCCAAGATGTGAAGCTAGTAATAATGTGTGGGTGGAAAATACCTCATCATATGGTTTTTCAAGCAGGTAATTTGATATCTCTTCTGATGATTTTCGTGTAATAAAACAGTCTTCAGCATCAGATACACATTATATCTACTTGTCAGTGTCAACCCCGCTCCTTTCCCAGGGAGTCATGCGTCCGTATGGGATTTCACAATATACTAAACAGATGGTAAAGGGAATTCGTCCTGACATTGTGGAGATTGTTGAACCTGCAAAAGAAGGATACCAGCTTACTTTGAGACTTGATTTTTCTGGGATTCCAATTGGAAAAGGTTCTATATTCTTTCACACATCATCCCAATAATATACAAAAATTTAGTCATATCATATATGTCAAACATAGCTTGTTACCAAGATGCTTGCAAATTTCATTTTGTTTAGATGACTGCTCACCTTGATAGCCAAAAGAACAAAAGGAAACAAAATAATGAAACTCTGTAACCAATTACGCTAACAATGCTTTCTTGAATTCCAAGCTTCTTTTTCCTCCCATCCCTATAAATAAAGATGACATAACTTGTCAATATGGCAACACACCACGAGCTGCAGTGAACGTCTCAAAACAAGTCTGAATAGTATGGAAAGCAGCTACGTCCTGCATATTTAATCAGTACGATAGTAAAACCATTTTCGTACAGTACTGTCGATGCTAACATTGTAATTATGCATGCATTTTTCTCTCTCTAGATTCTGTGAAGGTAATTGCAGACATTGCTGCTGTGCAAGCAGTAATCTTAAGTTCTCAGCTGAAAGAAATGTTGATGAATGTTAACCCTCAAGATACATCGCAAGGAATGTATAAGCCACTCAAACTCGAATATCACCCAAGAGAGCCTTTCTTTATTATTAGACAGGTAAATCATTAGCAAAATTAAGAAGAGTGCTGATTCAACTGAACTTATTCTAATTAATTTACTCTATAGTTCTAATGTACAATGAAGATATTCATGTTTAACAGCCACAGAAAATCATAGCAGTATTCCCGATACGTTTCAAAGACAAAACAGATGTCACTATTGCAACAGCATTCTTTCAGGTTTGTGACTGACGACTGATACAGTGAAGTAAAGATTTTCTTATTAGTAGTCAATGAAATCATACTATTCCTGCTAATGTAAAGATTCTTATTAGTACAGTCAATGATCTCACCCTTCCTGCTATTCCTTGCAATAACTGGTTTACATTTTATTTTTCTTGATTTTCTATTTTGATCTCCTTCTGGGGAATGGAGACAGGAGCTTATGGATGTCGGAAGTTCTGAAAAATGGAGGAAAGCGCCTCCTTGTTGCTGGTCACCCATTCCACCTCCAGAGTTAAGAGGAGAAACTTTTGAAGATTTGAGTACGAATGGAGGATTTGTCTCTTTTGGTATCGTCTTAGACTCCAATCTAAGTATTCCAAGTATAAACTTTCCTCTTAATCACTATAGATTTTAAAATTTCCAGTAACGAAGCTGCTTACTTAGCTTATGGTTGGTTTTCCATATATGAGATGAACATCAGCTAGACTCAGTCTAACACATTTGGTATTGACTTATATACAGAGATTTCTTCACGTCATGTCGAAGGTAAAAGACTAGACAAGACAGTATGGAGTTTACTGAATTTCTATGCCTATGTTAAATACCATGTAAAGGTAAAAACTCTACTATTTTATCGGGTTTCTACTTTTCCTTGTTGAGAAAATTCTCGCCTTATTCTAGAAATTTTCAACCAATGCATGGTTACATATTTAGTTAACAAGTTTGTTCAAGCAGAGCACCAGAAGTTTTATTCAGAGAAGGATGAGAAAGCGTCTTGAAGGACTAGTTGAGGTAAAAGTAAACCCTGAAATACCAAATCAACTCAAGAATAATTTTTACCAGTAAACAATCTATTTCCCTTCCCTCATATGCAAAAGTCATTTTGGAGGAATACCCCAACAAGATGAGAAAACTAATATTCTTTACATGCTTGCAGGTCCTGGGTAAGCGAAGAAACACAGAAGAAAAAGAAAAAGACGAGGAAGAAGAAAAAGAGGGAAACCACAAGGTTCCAGGTGTGCTTTAAGCCTGCATACTTTGACAAACTCACCAACTACTATAAGTATATAAAAAGAACTTAGCTAATTTCATTACCACTCACTAATTTCACAAACTCACAAATTCATAGGACAGATTCCATGCAATCCATGGAATGGAGTATTTTAGAAAGTTCTCAAAATAGAAGCTTTACAATGATAAAGTGACTGGTCATTACATTATTCTTATTAACTTCTGTAAGCAAACTATTTCTGACCAACAACAATTCATATTTTCTTGATTCCTGGTTATAACTCTCTCATTGCTTGCTTTGAAGCAAATGCAGGATGCATGAACATGAGAAAACTGATCAAGATATCAAAACCTAAAGTCCTACAGCGAAGGTATGATGACTTGAGCACGAAAATCAAGAGAATCCGTTGGCGGATTAAAATCCATGGATTTGGGCGTTTTCGTCGTCGATGGTTGAAAATGCCAAAGTTTTCTTCTTCAATGGGATATATCAGATTAGAATAAGTTATTTCCCTACCTTATATGTTAGCTATTTATGACAGCAGTTAGAATAATGAACAATGCCCCCTATACTGCTACTTATGCGGAAACAATACAAAGACTGTAGATACCAAGTGAGTACTGTTTATAAACCTTCATGTGTTTTAAACTGGAACTCTATCGTAGCTTAATTTGTATGTCTTAGTATGTAATTCTGTGAAAGTCAGATAAACAGACCAGATTGATAACATGTTGTCCAAAACAATCAAATGATTCAGTTTGTTTTAAAATTTAAGAAAATAAGACAGTACTCACAGACATTTGCTGTACAAAGTTATGGCAACATCCATGAAAGGAAAAATAAGCAACGAGCACCAAGACAGCAGTTATGTATAAATTCAAAACTTGAAACATTAATAGTATAGTCATAAATTTGAAAATTAGAATCAACCAGTGAGATGATAGCTAGAGAAGTTTGGTGTAGCTGGTTTACTTGCTGCGGAAATAAGTAATTTGTGTGTTCTGAACATTTAAACAGAAAGATGTGAAAATAAATAGCAAAAAAATAGTAATACCTTATTTTGTGCTGGATTACTGAGATACTATTAAGAGGTTGAGGATTGACTTACCAGGGAATTTACCAGCTTCCACAATGAATCCTGATCATAGGAGGCCTTTAAACTGTCAGTTGTTAATAGCATTTCCAACTTCTAAGGAATCCTTTCAAATTTCAACTTTCATTCTCCTCCCTTAAAATGCATGTGGTTCACTGTACATTTTGAAGGAGGGAAAGAACATTGTATGTGGATAGTAAATTATTGATAAACTATGGAAACAGCTGATTTCTGTACCAAGGCACATATGTAGCCAAGATGCAACAGTACAGATTCTAAAAGTTTAAACATTAGGCAACCAGTCCACCAAATGCATTGCCAATACTTATTTCATACTAAAACATGTCTTGGTAAGCTACCTTATAAAGAGAAGCAAACAAAATTGAAGCCACAAGGTGAACAGTATCAACAAAGACAGATTACAGTGCTTGTTATGTTTCTGAAAAGCTGCTGTTTTAAATCCATTTGACGCCATTGTCATTGAGCTCTCCAATTGTTAACTTTCAGAAGATAACCTTTAGAGTCTTACTTTTTTCTGTTTTTAGCCTTCACCTATCCTTTTCTTCTAGATCCTAATTCCTAAAGCTTGAAGATCAACCAAAACATGGTATGTTGAACAGATAAATAGACGATGCAACCAGAATCGAGGAAATCTCATTTTTTATGGATGTGGAAAAATACAACATAGACTGATACTATTCCCTTACCATTGAACAAATGTGAGATCTTCACTTTTATCTGGTCCTCAGTTGACAAAATATTTCTGTTTGGTTCTCTGTTACTTAAAAATTGCAGCCTGAGTGTGAATATCCAAACACTGCAAAAGCTTGATATGTTGTTTTGAAAAACCAATTCAAATTTGATAAATGGAACAAGAGGTAGCTGTCATCAATGAATTCACTTAGATCATGCTCTTAAATTGAAGCAGTTTTATTTCCAATCATCAAAGAGAAAAACCAATTTGTACACTGCAATTGGCACATGCAGAAAGGAAGATCTTGAAGGTGGTTCCAAATGATGAAGATAAAAGGGATATCGAAAGTAAGTGAAACATAGAGTTGTAGCTACACAACTAGCGCTAATTTGTGAAAATGCACACAAACACAGGTCGTAAACTCTTTATGAGGATTACTGATACATCGAAAAAAACCAAGTTATCCATATAATAATTAATCTCAACTGGAGACAATCTAAAAACCAAATGACGGCAAGCCATTAAAAAAAAGAGGAAAACACTACAAACTGAAGTGAAAGAATGAACAAAAGAATAAAATCTCCATTATATCTGAAACTTTGTACCAAAATTGACAGTTAACGAAAACAGAACAAGCATTTCATTCAAGCTCAATCTCACCGCCAGGAGGCATCAACACATGCTCCGAATCTAGCTGTGCTAGAAACGGACCACTGCCCTCGCCACCCTGCAAGTTCCAGTTACTTGCCAGCAAAGCAAACAACACAAAACTCAATACCAACACCGCAATCGCATGCCCGATGAACAAGAGCATCATCACAGCAACACCCCTTAAGCCGTCCTCCTCAAGGTCACATTTCCACTCAGCATTGTCCTGGTTAGGCCACACTGACATTTTCTTACACCCGTTTAACCCAAATGCATCAGTGTACAAGGACAACCCCAGTTGCAAAATCCAAGTGCCCTTAAAAATCAATCCAGAGGACAAGAAAAACTCGGCGAAAAACGAACATGGCCTAATCGACAAATACAGGCAAGAAAATGCACAAATTAGAGTCAATGCAGCTAGCATATCATACACAGCGCCACCAAGACCCGAAATTCCCTTGCCGATCACAGAGTACTCAACGAAAAAGGAAACCGCTGCGAAAACGAAGACGAACCCTTCATTGAAATTCAAAGGGTCGATGTTTTCACGGAAGATGATCAGAAGGACGAGTGCCCAGAACATGAAAATGGCGGCTGATTGCTGGAAGAAGGCGAAGCGGTAGGTGGGGTGGCCGGAAAAGGCCAGAAATATGAAGATTTCGGAGAAGGAGGCGATGGGGAGGGCGATGGTGAGAGAGTACAAATCGAAGTTTTTCCATTTGGGTTCTGAGAAGTACCAAGCTTTGGATCGGTAGAGAGATGGGTTCTTGAGGTAGAGGGCGGAGGAGCAGATGAGGCGGCGGAGGCCTATGGGGAAGAGGAGGGCGAAGGCGGAGAAATGGGTTGCTAGTGATGCCATGTGAATTTATGAATTTTCTGATGTTTGCTTCTTCTGGTATGTGTTTGTTTCTGCTTTTCCTGCCTTTTTTCGTTTCGTTTCGTTCCGTTCCGTCCGTTGACGTTATGATTCTTGTGAACTTGTGAGGAAAGCTGTGAAATTCAGAGACACATCTTTTACCCCTTATCCTTTACTCTCACAGAAGGATTTTTTGTTTTTTTTTTTATTCAATTGGATTCTTTATTAAACCATCAAAGTTCCAACTATCTACAATTTAAACGTAAGTATCAAAAATTAAAGTTGCGTCTTAATAAATCACGCTGCCAAATAACACTTTTCACTTTAGCTTTCTTAGTTTCCTTTATTTCGATGAAAGTTGGTTTATATTAAAGCAGAGTGCTACCAACTTTCTCGCTTAATTTCTCATTTTAATATTCTCACTTCTACTCATGTCAAGTATACTCTACTAGCACCCAAAACTAAAAATTTAATTACCTTTTAGTTATACATTAGAAAGTGGGATTCTCTAACATCTTACAGTTTAACGTCAATTCATGTGCCAACATTAGAAAATATTGTGTTAAAAGTATGAGGTGACATAGAGTCTATAGAGAGTCCCACTTTTGAGAAAGACCTCTCAAAATTTTCTCTAATTTTTTTTTTTGTTGAATTGGAAGTGCTTATTATTTAATATCTCACCAAAATTGATGTCCAATTAATGTTCCTCCTCATACAGTTCCAATACTAAATAAGATGACAATGTATTACTGACTTCAAAGTTGAAACTACTTACCGAAAGAGCTTGAAATTCTTTACTTAACTAAAAATGCTTTAGTAGAAAAAGAAGCGCTTTTAATTATAAAAGTACTCTCTTGGGTTTTTGATAAATTTTTCTTGTGCTTTTGATAAAAGCGTTTATACATAAAGTGTTTTTTACATAAATTTACATAAACATCTCCAATCGAGTATAATCTAATTGCTACTTCAAGTTGGAGAGAGTTTTACTCAAGTGACATAGCAAATGAAGTTTGTTACTCCATTGCTCCCTCTCGCGAAATTAAATTAAAGGTGCGCATCAAACTACAAAGTCGAACCGTCTTGGCACTGAACCAAATCGTATTGAAATGGTTCAGCCAATAATATTATTGGTTCTATATTAAAACCGCTTCAAATCAAACCAAATTAAACCGAATCAATTCGAAGCTCATATACAGCCCACTTACTCATCATTATGACAATATCAACATAAAAGCCCATGTTCGGCCCACATACTCATCGTCAACCCCAAGTCAGTCTGCAATTTCTCACTCCGGCTCGCTCTTTTCCCTGACGAACAAACAGCTCAAAATTTCCTAAAACCCTGATTTTTTTTTTTTTTTTCCATTCAAATCCCTCTACAAAGTTCGGACCTTTGGAGCCGAAAACTACAGAAATGCTCTCTTCAGCAACCTCTCGACGCCTGAGACCTTTCCTTCTCCTCCGTCTCCGCCAAGCTCAAATCCTCTTGCATTCCTCAGTTCCTCACCCTGTTTCCTCCAAACCCTTTTCAAATCACACCCCCACCGACCCGGAACCCCAATCAAAACCCACTATATACGACCACACCGCCGTCCGCGAGACGCTTTCTTCCTACTGCAACGACTGGAAAAAAGCCCTGGACTTCTTCACCTGGCTGGAAACTGACTGCCACTTCCAGCACACCACCGAGACATACAATCGGATGCTCGACATTCTCGGTAAGTTCTTCGAATTCGAGCTTTCATGGAACTTGATTAACAAAATGAAGCACAACCCAGAAACTGTTCCGAATTATACTACATTTCGTGTATTGTTTAAGAGATATGTGTCTGCCCACCTTGTGAATGAAGCTATAGATGTTTATAATAGATTGGAAGAGTTTGGTTTGAAGGATGAGACTTCTTATTGTAATCTTATTGATGCGCTTTGCGAGTATAAGCATGTGATTGAGGCCCAAGAATTGTGTTTTTGGAAGAACAAAGATTTGGGTTTTGATAAGAGTACTAAGATACATAATTTACTTCTTCGCGGGTGGTTTCGAATGGGGTGGTGGCGCAAGTGTAGGGACTATTGGGAGGAGATGGATCGGAGAGGTGTGCGTAAAGATTTGCATTCGTATTCAGTATATATGGATATATTGTGCAAGAGTGGAAAGCCGTGGAAGGCTGTGAAGTTGTATAAGGAGATGAAGAGCAAAGGGATCAAACTGGATGTGGTGGCGTATAATACAGTTATTCGTGCCATTGGTCTTTCTGACGGTGTTGATTTTTCAAAGCGGCTGTTGAGGGAGATGAAGGAACTGGGGTGTGAACCCAATGTTGGAACGTATAATACAGTTGTAAAGCTTTTGTGCGAGAATGGGAGATATAAGGAGGCGTTCTCGATGCTTTATCAAATGCCTAAGTTGGGTTGTGTTCCGGACGTGATCACTTATCATTGCATTTTTAAGCATCTAGAGAAGCCAAATGAGATTCTTAGACTGTTTGACAGGATGATTGAAAGTGGGGTTCAACCAAGGATGGACACTTTTGTGATGCTTATGAGGAAGTTTGGGAGATGGGGATTCCTCAGACCAATGTTTCTTGTGTGGGATAGGATGGTTAAACTTGGGTGTAGTCCTGATGGGTCTGCTTACAACGCTTTAATTGATGCTCTGGTGGACAAAGGTATGTCAGACATGGCTAGGCATTATGAGGAAGAGATGCTAGCAAGGGGGCTTTCAGCTAAGCCCAGGAAGGAGTTGGGAACGAAACTTGTGACCAGTGATGATGGGTAGTTGCAATATGATTTCTACACCAGCAATCCCAATATGATTTCTACAGCATCTAAATTACTGACATGAGTATCTGGAATACACAATTTTCCACCTGCATCTTTCTATTGAAATGCAAATGGAAGCTAAGGAATACCACCTGAAAAGCGCACTCTGTACTGAAGTATATAGTATATATGGCTCACAGATGATACTATGAAGATGTGCAGTCGAGAACATTAGCCATTGAGGAAAGAGTTTGGGGTGGTAACTGCATATCACTTGATGACCTTTTGTGCTGGGCTTGATATGGAATGGACACCTATTTCCTGCTCATATGAAAATTAAATGTTGAAGACCTTTTTGATTTAGGACATTGCATGCATCCAATGCACCTGTGACTGCTGCCTGTTATTTGAAAATGTTGATTGTATTGGTTGTCCAGAGTCCAGACAATGCTTCTGTTGACTTAAAAAAAGTGTTATTTTACAATGATCATATACGCAAGTTAGGAAGAGTTGGAATCCTTGAAGAAGAGTCTTGTATCAATGCTATTACGGTATTACCCTTCAACTTCATGGTTCATTGCAGCTTGAAATGCAGGCAATCAAAGATTTTTGTAATGGAGATGTAATTTCGGGGAGTGGTGTGGTTGATCTTGGGAAATGCCATTCAGGTAAGTGTATTTAGCCCCTGACTTCCAAATTGTTGGAGATTCATTGGTGGTATTGGCACAAAAGCATTGCTGAAAGTTTTTGGGATTGTTGGTACTATTGATGATGCCTTGATATTACATCATTCTGTCTTATATTTTCTTTCTATGTTTCTTTTTATAAAACATGAGGTTTTCTTGATTGTTTGCCACATGATTCCATGTAAGCAACACTAATATTGGCAAATATAATTTTTGAAGAAAACATCTTTGCTACATCGTTGTGTCTTCCTATATATGATTCAAAAGTTCAATCACACTAGTTTATGCCATAGTGGAAGACTTCAAAACAGTTAGTCACGGTAGTAAACAAAAACCCATCAACTGGCATATATTCCCTTGATGTTATTTAGCAGTTGCAGGTTACCATTGACTCTTGTCGTCATGTTCTTTTAGGTAGACAGGTTCAGTCATCATATGCATTCTTAAACTTTGCTGCTGCACGTAGTGTTGGGTGCAATTGTGGTGGAACAGTTTGACGAGTATGTAAAAGAACATATGTTGCTACGCTTTCTCAAAGGATATTCATTCCTCTTCTTTATTCACACATCTCATACTCTACAGCTGCTATCACCCTGAGGTGTACTATGCTGCAGTTTGTTCAAGCCTGCACTTATAATTTGAATCTTGATCCTTCGTGCGGGAAAAGGACTTGGAAACTGATGTTTGCTGGGTTTCTTCACTTGTTGTGTGTTCTGTTTTATTGTTTTTAACACTACAATTTTCAAATGAACCAGCTATCAGAAGCAATCAGTATTAGCAGCTTCAGCTACCAAAATGTATAGTTCTCACCTAAGGAACTAGTGATAACTTAAAACCATTGCGTGTCCGTTCTAAAGAGATGGGCAAGATATCATGTCTTTGTGGTGTTATCCCCTGAGATTATCTTTGGTTGCAAACTGAATTCTAGTAACTGTAGATACATATGATCGGTACATGTTCTTCAACATGCAGGACGAGCTGGAAGAACTCATCTTGTGAAATGCCATCGGTTATATCTTCCATGGTTTACCGAGTTCCAGAAATTCAGTGTTCATCTCATGCCTGAAGTGGTCTTTATTCGAACTGTTTAATTTTCTTGATTCTCCTTCCTGCAAGTCTAATTTCTTCTTCACTCCTTTTCTTCTCTTTTCAGCCTTTCAGGCATACAATTAGAGTTCCTAAAAGAAATAATAAAAACTCATGTCATGACCAACTGTTCTAGAAGTTCTTCTTTGCTTGTCGATTTTCTTGTTTCGAAGAATCGAAATTAGGGAGCTAGGCTTCCGAAACATCATTTTAATCGAAGAAAAACATGCGTGGAAGAAATTCTTTTCGCAGTTTTTTAATCATGCTGTTTTTGTTTATGGCTTCCAAATTCTAATTTTCCTCATTGTTAAAGCTTTTGCCACTTTTTACCTATAGCGACACTTCTGATGTGCTTCAAGCACCGTCCGCAGGAAGCAAATTTGAAACCTTTCTCTAGAATCTTCTTCTTCTTATGACTTCAACCATCCAAGGTTGAAAATTCATGCTCTTCACATGCACGTGCTAGGAACTAGTTGAATTGTTGACATACAATTTTGCAATAAACACCATCTCATTCTTTATATGTAAGAAGAGTCAATCAGTCATGGGCAAAAACAACTCATTGAATCACAAAACCAACAAAAATCTTGTGCCGTATGTCAATTTGTGTGTTGGAATACAACTTCTTACGTGTTAGTAGTCAAGTTTTTTTCCTTTCAATTTCAACAGACTAGTTCTTTTTAACAACACGGTAATCTAACATACTCTACATTATGAAGAAGGAAATCCGAACTTGAGTGTTGGAGCCGGGCGCATTGTCCGCGCCAACCCGTCACCGACCTGTACAAATTTCAACAGTCTAGTTCAAACCGATGAAGTTCGTGGTTATTATGCACCGTTCTGTTTAATTCAAAGTTTGCTTTCTAAAATGTCCCTGTTTGAAGAGTTTCAAAAAAGGGTTTCTCAAACCAACCGCTGGGATCATCCCACGCATGACAGAGTGGCTTCCAAGAAGGTGACAAGTGGACCAAACCCAATTCAGATTCAGATCCTCCAAACAAATAGGGACCGTCAGTGCCATAAAAGACTACAAATAATACACATATTTGTGGAAAGTTCAAAAAAAAAAAAAAAATGGAACAAAAATCTAAGGCCATAAATATATGTGGCTCCTAACTGCTATCCAATACAATAAACCAAAGGCTCTCGAAATTACACAACAACTATCACAAGTTGAGTCACAAAAACATTAAAGTCCGCAACTTTCTCAGAAACTAGAGCCACGGTTTCTGTTTCTTTTGTGTTGGTTCAATGGCAACCTCAGTTTCTGCAAGTTTGAGTTCGTCGTTCCATGGAAGTTGGGGGAGTTCGGTTGTCGGAGAAGATTATGGGACGCTGGTGAAGGCGGTCCCGAGCCAAGTGAGAGTTGGGAAGGCAGTGAGAGCGCAGCCGATGATGAAGAACGTCAATGAAGGCAAGGGTGTCTTTGCACCTCTTGTTGTTGTCACACGTAACATTGTTGGCAAGAAGAGGTTCAATCAGATTAGAGGCAAAGCTATTGCTTTGCACTCGCAGGTAATTAATATGTAAATCTTCCCCTTGTGTCTAAGATTAAACTTTGGTTAAGTAATGTGTCATTCTTGATCAACCATTAGCATTGTCGATGGTCAATTCTGGGTGTAGTTAGTTTTATCAGCGTGCGTCTCTATACGAACTCAAGTGTGAAAACCCTTTCTCATAATTTACTTTAAAAATAATTAGAATACTGTTCAAAGCAAGAGAAAAAAGGTCACGTATACCACTTTGAAAATGCTTTAAATTGGTAACCATCAAATTTTCAGTTTTTCTTTTTTGTTAATATCAAATTTTCAGCTTCGTTTTCAATTGTTTAAGATGAAAACATAATTGGTAGGTAAAAAGACAAATAGTTGAAAAAATGAGGCTTTTTGTTTGAAGGTAATTTCAATTATGTTCTTTTTGTTCACCTTCTCTTTTTACCTCACAAAACCAAGTAGTGAGAGAGACAGAGTATGGTAACGAGTTAAGATTGTGATAGTTTCACGTTCGGTTCCCTCAAATTATGGAATTGTATACCTTTATAAGCATATAAAGTTTTCCCTGTCCAAGATCTTAGCCTTCATTTGAACCAAAAGAAAAAGGGTGGTATTATATAGATGTTCTTGAATTATTAAGAAACTCTATATTCCCTGCAGGTGATTACCGAATTCTGCAAATCGATCGGAGCAGACGCGAAACAAAGGCAAGGACTGATCCGGCTGGCGAAGAAGAACGGAGAACGGCTGGGGTTCCTCGCATGATCGAATCAGTAGAGCATGGACACCTCCATTTTGTTGTCACAAGTAGAAATTTGATGTTATAGTGTAATTTTCATACTTCATTCCAAAACGACTTCCACATGCATATACTCCCCACCAGCTGGGATTCCTTCAACATGACCACAATGTATAATTTGACGTCTGCTCTCCATAATATATGCACTTTTCATGATCATTCTTCAGTCAAGTTCCACTGTTTCATTACTAAATCTGAGCTGGGCCAGTTGGCTAGGATCGTGTGTCCGCCCCCCTAAACCAAATTTCGGATCTCCTTCTCAAGACATTGATACCGATATAGAAAGTTCTTCACCCGTATCCTCGAAATTTCCCCAATATCGGCCTTCAATAGAGCATAAATGCCGGATTTCCTACAACATCGATTTGAAAAATAAAGAAAGCGGAAGGAAGGGCAACTACAAACCTCAACATTAAAACTGGCAGCCACCGATACCACCAGTATCGGAAATTGGCAGTCAAGATATCCACCCCAATATTATCTGCCTGGCCTATTTGATAGAACCTGGAACGACAACAGAACCCTACAAGTAACATCTTCCCAAACTGAAACTGCTATAAATCTGCAAGTTAACCTTGTAATTGAACCTCAATTAACCATTCGTGAAATCAAACGCTATGGCTAATCAGACACAATATCCATCTACAAGAGCGAGAAATACGAAATCTAGCAATCATGCAGATTTGAATCATTTGATTGTCAACTCAAGTAAAGCATGGGTGTATTACAAACAAAACTAAATTTTAGGTGTACTCTGAGAAATTTTGAATGTTACAAACAAATCTAAGTTTCTGTGTACTTGAGAAAATTTTCTAAATCATAACATAAAGAACAAGATCATACTATGCTAATCAATATATGTAGACAAACATCTCCTCTAGCTTTTCTCAACAGAGAATTTGTGATGGTGTTCACAACTTTGGTAATGAAGAGTGAAGACCTGGCACCAAATCAATTACACATAGTATCGAGGCTTTGCTGATCTTTCCCTTTTAGAATCATCCTGCAATGACAGAAGAAGTGAGAAATAGAATTAAGATAACTCCATCACAAATAATACCGACTGAAACTTACATGGAAGCTGTAGGTGATCTTATCGGTAACATCGATTATCTCCTTCCACTTTCTCCCAATGCTCATCTGCATGACAAGATAAAAAATTCAGCCACTTGCCCACATCTGAAAGTTGCAACAGATCACATGCAAAAATTCAAGGAAATAGAATCAATAATTAATGGATCCACCTATTGCTGATGGGGCAGAGGTCAATCGAGTATATAATATAAAATCAATCTCGTATTAAGAATCATATTTCAGTTGATTAATAAAGATCAGCAATTTTTCATGGATGCTTTCGCTTCTTAGGATATTCAAAGATCTATATCATAGTTCACAGATAAGCTGGGGCTTTAACCATATCATTGTTAACATCAGAGCAGATTAAATTCACCCAAACAGGAATATAGATCAAGCAAACCCACAATGCTTAAAACATCCTATTTAAAGTGTAAGTTTGAATGACACCTGTGCAGCCTCGTTTGCGGCATTCCTAGTCCATAGTGCAAGTTTGTCCTGCCTCTGGCGCACACTTGCTACCACTCCGCATATCTCATCAGCCTCATCAAATTGCTCTCCAATCAGTGCCATCAACTATCCAATAAAATAGAAACCCCTTAGTATCAATTTTCAAGTAAACCTTAACGTAACATGAATCAACCTAAGTGACTAGCCCAATGCACACAATAATCTTCTGCCACAGTGAGCAAGAACCAACCATTCTCACTGCTGAGGAGATCAAGATTATATATAGAGCAATATTCAGTGTCCATATAGTTTAGCATGCTATGTGGCAATATCAATCAAAACCGTTAATTAGGTGAAATCAAGTCTAATTGTATGTCTTGATTCAACGTCTGGAAAGAAGTATCCTGAACTATGATTCCTCTATATGTGTGTGTATTGTGTAAGTGCGCGTGTGTGTGTGAATCAGTATAATGTTTAACTATAAGGAAATCGAAATCTCACAGTCTCTAGCCACATGGTATCAAGGTTAGCCTTCCTGCTGCTGGTGACAGTCCACTTCCCTCCATTAGCACACTCAGGATCCTCCCACTTTGGTTCAACCCCAGCCCGGAACAAGTGGAAGTCTGCATTAACTGTCAATTTGCTGGGCTTGAATACGTGATCATAAAGACTGCAAACAGATTTTGCATCTCAACGTCAAATTTCCGGATTGGAATCAGATTAAAATTCAGAACTTGATTCAAGTGAAGTTGCATATAAGCAGAGTTTGTAGGTCCACAATGAAACTATAATTCGGATGGAGAAGAACCGAAATATTAAAAAATTAACTAAATGCAGCTGGGTAGCTCAATTGTCCGGACTTAAAGAAATTCTCAACTAAATTTTCTCATCAGCAAGCATAATCTAATTACAAAGTTAGAAACGTTAAAGCTCAATTTTTTGAAACAAAAAGACCAAATACTCTGGTACATTACTTGGATTTACAGAAAAATTCCACTAAATTTTCTCATCAACCAAACACGATCTAATTACAAATCACATACCAATAAACAAACTAGCAAAAGTCAGCAAACACCCACATATCACAAATACGAAAACAAAAACCGAATGGAAAAAAATACAGAGAAATAAAATTAATTCAATATTCAAACCCAATAATTGAAAATCCCAAATTAACAAGGGGGAAGAAATGGGGCATTAGGTTTAGGTCATGTAATCTAATTCTTACCACCAAAACTCCTGGACGGTTTCGAAGGTGTAGGCTTTGCGGAGCGAGGAGCCCCACGCAGCACCTTGCTTGGGCTTGGATTGGTTATCGAACCAAAAGGTCCACTTTCTCTCCAGCTTGTGGGGACCGCTGCTTGCCTGTATCTTGGTATCAGAGGCCGCCGCCTCAGCCGCAATATTCTCCTGTGTGTCCACCTCTGTTCGCGGCACCGCTGCTGCTACCTCTGTCGCCATTGTTGTCACTTGTGAAAACCTTTTGAGCCGTCTGTACGTCTGGGTTTTGTTGATTGGAAGGAGGAGGAGAAAGGAGAGAGCACACGGTTTTGGTATCGGGTCCTTATATTTGGAGGATCCGCGAGGCCATTGTTATGTTATGTGCCCCTGGTCTGACCCGATGGGTAGGCTCGCATGAGCACAACTAGGTGGGCCGACAACAATCCAATGTTGTTTGAAGAAATTTTTAACACACGTCATTGTATTATTATGCAAAATGTCGCTGTAGTAACGTACCCATAAATTACTCTCTAAATCATAAATTCAAACTCAACATCTTACAATTTAGTACAAAGAAAGAAGATTCTTATCCCAAACAAAAGCCTAAAAGAGTGGAACGCGGCAACATTTGAGATTTAGTTAAATTCTCACAAAATGAGCGGGTGAATAAAGCTTGGAAGATGATGTATGTACAATCTTTCTCCCAAATTTTAAATAAAAAAATTATCATATTTTCTTAAAATTAGTACTTCAATATGCCTGATATGCCTGATATGTCTAATTGTTTGATTAGAATCTTCTCAAAGGCTCAATTTGAGGTGTTTGTCGCTTGGTGTGGTGTTGACGTTTAATGGTGATGACATTCGTCTATGTTACTGAATGAGAAAATTGGGGTTTTTTTTTATCCGAAGATATTTCATTAAGGATTAAAACATGATTTTAGAAAGTACGTTCAGCTGGGTGTACGTCAAACTGGGTGTATTTTTTCAGTGATCAAATCCTTGATTTGAAAATAGTAAAACACAACAAACAAACATAAGTACATTCTCTACATAACCACCACAAACAGCACAATACAGAAGAACTAGCGGTGTAAATATTCCGCAATAGATCAGTAGTGACAAATTCCAAACCGAGGAATACACAAAACCATCACGAAAATGAGGCCACACAACCTTTGGGCGGCACAAATAAACACAAACTTCAACTAAGCCGACAAGGAAATCACCAACAACTCATCTTCACAAAGAAAAACATGGCAACTTGTTCTGATCATCAAAACCATCACCGTAGAAGAACATGCAAACATAAATTTTTATTTACATCTTTGGGCGAAATGAATAATTTATATTCCACCACTAAGAGCTTTCTGACCATAAAAAATTAAAATGCCCATTCGAAAATATATACTATTTAGTTATTGGGATAGCATAATGGTGAGCAGTGGTGAAGCTACTAAGGTGCAAGGAGGTGTGAGCACACCTTTCGTCGAAAATTGACCCTAAGAGAGAGAATTCGTCCTTCTGCTAGACTATTGTTGTGCTCTTGCGACCATTATTTCGAGCACACCTTTCATTAGAAATTAACCCTAAGAGTGAGAATTCGCCCCTATGTTGGACTGTTGTTGGGCTTATGCGACCATTGTTCTAGGCTAAGCTATGCAGGTCTAGACAGGGTTGGACGAGCACTAAAGGGTATGTAGAGAAGCCAGAATGTGAAAATGTTTTTGTTGCAAAGCTGGCGTGCGTAAGAAAGAAGATAATATCCTTTTTTTTTGGGAATTGTTATTAACACTTCAAAAATCTCATTTTACACTCCAAACTTTCTATAATTAGAAAGAAAAATACACTTGTGAAAAGTGTAGAATGAGATTTTTGGAATGTTAATAACAGTTCTTTTATTTTTATTTTTTATCTTTAACTAATCTTGTATCCCTTTTTTTACATTTAAAATGGTCCCACCATCTTTTCTTTCCTCACCTTTATATTACTTGGTGCAAGGAAGTGCGACCATACCTTAGGTCATTGAAAATCAACTCCAAGAGCGAGAATTCGCTTCTTTGCTAGATTGTTGTTTCACTTATGCGGCCATTGTTCTAGATGGAGCTATGCAAGTCTGGACAGGGTTGGACAGATGCTCAGGGAGCGTTTATGGAGAATGCCAAAAATTTGAAAATGTTTTTGTTGCAAAGTTGGCGTGCGTGGGAAAGACGATGGTAACTTTTTTTTATCTTTTTTTTTTAATCTCTTCTTTTTATCTTGGGGGTTTTAATAAAAATGGCTTGGCACTATTCATTCTTAATCAAAAGGACATTTTGTGTATGAAAAGTCTATAATGGGTCAATCTCTTTTCTTTATTTACTCTTATGTCATTAAAAGCGGTCAACAATGATGTTGACATTTCTGTTTGGAAATACATTATTTTACATGATGCTATTCAATTTATGCTAATTTGCTGTCAACTTTTCATGCTTCCATCATGTTGTCGATGTCATGCAGCTCTTCTTCTGTCAAATTGTTCCAGTACTATCCATCGCCTTCTACTAGCTTTGCGTCTCTTTCTCTATTTTCTTTCACCTTTTAATACATATCCTTTTGTTTCTCCTTTGAAATTTTGAGGCTTCCAGTATGGCTGATGGCAGGCTTTTGACTTGTTGTAAATATGCATTTCTTTTTGCTACTAATATCATATCATACCTAAAATCTTCAAACTCATCTAAGGCAAACATTTGAATCCCTCGAAATTTTAGAATATTGTTGTATGAAGGAGTCCACCTGTGTGGAATAATAGGGTATGGTCTAAAGAACTCTTCATTAATCATGGCTATATGCCTAACTTTCTCCTTATGCATATGTACATACCAATCTGGAGGACTACTAATAAAACTTATGCAAATTTCTTTCCACTTTTCTAGATAATCTTCTGCTACTTTCATAAGTTTTTCAAGAAATGATTCTGGTTGGGAAATATGATTAATGAATATTTTATCAAGATAGCCAAACTCTAATAGTAAAGCAGGGGTAACTTTTACCACATTGTGCTTTTTCTGATGCTCATAACTAAAATGACATGGTCTAAAATCTCTCATGTTATTCCTGGCCACATCTATGCTAACTTCTGGTTTACAAATACAATTATTTGTACTATCATAAAGACATGGTGGATACTTCTTTGTAATAATATTCATCTCTGGTTTTGGATCAAAGATTGACTGATACAAATCACATTGTAATTGTAATTGTAATTCTTTCATGGACTGTGGTGCTCTGCTCAGGATTTCATTTTGTATGTTTGGTGGCATTATTCTTGGTTTTGCTTTTGAAATTTCTTCTAATAAAATATCATCTAATATTAAGTCTAAAGGTAAATTCCTAAGAAAACTTTCATATTTTTCTTGTTTTTCTTTGTCACTCAGATGCTAATGCTGCTCATTATTTTGATGCTGCTCCATTTCAATGTCTTCTTCTAAGAGCTCAATCTTAATCTCTTCCATGGACTTATTAGCCTCTTGTCTTATGGGTTCAATAACCTCTTTTTCTTTATTCTTATGTTGCTCAGTTGTTTCCAAACCTATTTTTAATTCTCTTTTCAGGGTGTTACTTGCCTTTTGCTGCATTATAAGATATTGGAGTTCTTGGTTCATTTTGGTAAACTTACTAAGTAATGACTCATGATCTCTAGAAATGACTTGAAGGTTGTGCTCAAGGGAATGAATATGATGCTGGCTTTGATGGAAATTGAAATTAAAATTATCAACCTTTTGTTCTAAGGCTCTAATTAGTTTTTCATGACCTAACCTTATGCTTAACTGTTTAATTTGGATGTTCCAAAAATTATCTAAGAGAACCTATTGCTTATCAGAGAGTTTTGGTACCCTTATCCTATATCTCAGAGTTAGATTTCTGATTCCTTCAACAATATTGCCATTAAAATTGAAAGTGGGTACTGGTGGTGATGTTGGTCTGCTTATGCTATTTTGAAATCCAATGTATGGTGGAGGTCCATGGTGCATGATTATGCTATTGAAATGTGCTCTTCTGCCTTGTGATTTTGTGCTATTTGAGGATGATGGTCCACGATATTTCATTTCTAATCTTGATAAGATATCAGCTAATGTATTGTTATTACCTTTTATATGTTCAAAAATTGGTTTAAAACCATTTACTGTAATGGAATCAACAAAATTAACCCATCTTTAGGCTGCTTGTTTATTAGCATGTATTTTGTTATAATGAGAAACTATATTTTGACAATTTGTTCTAATTGTAAAAACTTCATTATGTAAAAATAAAGAGAATGTTTCAAGTGAGTTAATTATTCCTAAAATTTCTAAGTCTATTGATGGTAATCTTGACTGTACATCACTAAATTTTTCTGATGAATATTTACAAACTTGTTCGTCAGATTTTGGTGAATCCTTATGCTTTTTCTGATATAGTATACCTGCCCATCTTAATGATGAAACATCTGTTTCAACTATTTTGTAACTATCATCTAATGATAATGTTAATTGCTTAAGTTGAATAATTTCTTCCTTTATATTTTTAACTAATTTAATATCTTCACTATTAAAATACTTTTGTTCAGTTTTGCTAGTTTTACTGTGTAATACTGCTATTTTTCTTCCAAAATCAGGGATAAAATTTATTGCATAATTTAACAATCCTAAAAATGCTTGTAACTTTTTTTTGTCTTCTAACTTATCTGGAAATTCTAAGACATTTTTAGTTATATGATCTTGTAATTGTATTGTGCTTGACTAAAAACTCTATATCTTGCTTTTCTAATGCTATTTTATTTTTACTAATTACAATTCCATTTTCAATAAATTCTTGTAAAATTATCTCTAAGTGCTTCCTATTTTCATTTCTATTTTTACTGTGTACTAAAATATCATCTACATAAACACTACAAAATTTATCATATTTCTTGAAAATTTGCTCCATCTTTCTTTGAAAGATTGATGGAGCATTTTTAAGTCCAAATGACATAACAAGCCACTCAAAATGTCCTTGTAGACAAGTAAAAGTTGTCCACTTAATTGATTATTTTGCTAATCGTATATGCCAGAATCCTGATTTATAATCAAATTTGCTAAAATATTTACTCTCTTGAATTTTATTTATGAGATCATCCTTATTTGGTAGCTTATAACTATCTTCATATGTATTATCATTTAATCTCTTGTAATTATAAACTATTATAGCATTACCTCTCTTTAATTCTAAATGTTTTCTCACAATAAGTGCTGCTGATCTATGTCTAGAGTTGGAAGGTCTAATTACTTTTAAATTTAACAACTCTTTTATTTGCTGTTTAAACTCTTGTTTATCTAATAAGCTACAAGACATATCAGCTGTCTTAATGGTTAAATTTTGATTGATTATATCTAATTTTGCTAATATTTTATTTTTATTCCAATGCAACTGAGGGTCTTCTCCTATAATTTTAGTTTGTTCTGCTAATTGTAATAATTCTTCTAAATTCTTTGGTATATCTAACTGTAATATTTCTATACGAGTTTTTTTCTTCTAAAATCGGATATTCATGTTCAAATATTTCTTCATCAAACTCTTCTATATTATTATGCTCATCCTCTTCTTTTGAGTTTTCTAAATAATAATCATCTTGACTACTAGGTTCTTCTATACTTATGCTTTTATATGCTTCTATATATTACTTTGGTCTGTTATTGTAATACCTTTTTTGAAAAATGTTATGCTAGGATTCATAAATAAAAAACCTTGTAAACTTTTCAAAAAATTCAAATCTAAAATGAATAGGTATGATCCTACTGGTGAAACAAATGTTAATGGTAAATTAAATTCTTGTTTTTCTACTTTAATAAACTCATTATTAATACAATGTGTTAAGTAAACTGGTCTCTCATCAAATTGTGTTATTCTCACTGGTTTTGCTAATTTTTGTCTATATTTTTATGGTACTAATTCTTCTCTTATGACACTATTTGTACTCTCTGTATCTATCATAACTGTCGTTTGTATCTTATCTTCTTTTGCTAATTTTATTTCACAATTTATGGTAATTAAGGAACCATTTTTTTACTTTTATATACTATAAACAATGTTTCCTAATATTTCAGTATTTTCTTGTGATTCTGCTGAATTAATTTCTAATAACTTATTTTTATAACACTTTTCGCACAATATTAAATATGTATTATAGTATTTATTTGCAACCAATTTACTACACTTATGACATTTTTCTGGCCAACCTAAATTAATGTATTTATATTCTTCTTCATGTTGTTCTTCTATGAATACACACATATACTATTCTAAATCACTATTTGTGCTACTTGAATCTTCCGAGTCTGAATCTATAATATTTATACTTTCTATACTATAAATACTCTCATTATCACTCAAATTATCTAAACTATATATTGACTGTATGTCTTCATCTTCTTCTAACTTAAACAACTCCATTAAATGTACTTTTTCTCTCGGCTGTTTACCTAATTTTAGACATTTAGGTCTAATGTGTCCAACTTCTCCACATGAATAACATTTACAGCTACTTTTATCATTTGGTGCTTTATATTTTCTAATCCAAGGTCTACCACTCCTTTTCCTAAATTGTTTTAGAATATATTTTGTCTTCCTATATGTTCTTGAAGGTCTTATGCTGAAATTCTTTTACAACTACTTTTATCATTTGGTGCTTTATATTTTCTAATCCAAGGTCTACCACTCCTTTTCCTAAATTGTTTTAGAATATATTTTGTCTTCCTATATGTTCTTGAAGGTCTTATGCTGAAATTCTTACGCTGTTTGTATGGTTTGTATGATTTATATTTCTTTTTGTATGTTTTCTTATGCTTATTCTTCTTATGACAACCATACTTTTGTGGTAAATCTGTATTTTTACAACTCATGTAAAATTGTTTCCTAATTTGTCTCTTAGCTTTTATTTGACTACACTCTTGTCTAAGTATATCATATACATGTTGAATTCTAGGTCCTATTGCAATATCATTTTTCTTTGGGTGCTTTTACCATTCATTCCAAATCTTTTCACCTATTGGTCCTTTTATTTTTGTCAAATAAATGTCTAATAAATTAATATCACTAATTTTACATGTTTTTCCTAAATATTTAAAGAAATCTGTGATATATTCAGCTATATATTGTAAATCACAAATTTGTAATTGTTCTAAATTTCTAATTGCTCTTTTTTATTCTTGTTCACTTCTGCAATCTAACCTATTATGATCCAAAAATTCTTGTTTAATCAAAGTAACAAAACCATCAATATTAAAATTTGTTTTAGCTGCTTGATGTTATTCTGGATTTTGGACTTTCTATGACTGGAAATAATAAAAAACTAAATCATCTAAAGTATGCTCAAAATAATCTAATGCTCAAAATAATCTAACATATTTTGTGAATTACTAAAATCTAACATTAATGCTGCATGTACTCAACCTTTTTCTCATCTCTCAATCGTTCTTTCCAAATCTTGTGGATCTACACTATCTAAATTTAATATATTAACTGCCATATTAATTTGTTTTAAACCTCTCAAATATGGAATCCTATTTTTTTCTAGGTTTTATCATGCTTTCTTGTATATGGTCTACTCGTGCTCCTTCATTCTAGTGTTCATTTGTTGGTCTAAAAAATTGTTGATCAGTTCTACTTGCGTGTCTTGGATTTGGATTTTCTACTCCTGATGTACTACTTTTTTTCTGTTGGATTACATTCTACTTTGCATTTTGCTCTCAATTCTAATAAATTATTATATTTTTTTTTTATCCTCAAATATGTTCTACTCCTATTTCTAAAATTAAAATTTTCATCTCTTCATCTGAAATTTTATATAGTCCTAAATCATATGTATTATATTTTTCTAAGTATTATTCTTCATCTAAATGATCAAAATCTTCTATAAGTTTATCTACAATATGATCGAAATTTTGCTCAACTAAATTAATATCTAAATTATCAAAAGCCATATGAATACTCTCATTTTCGATCTCACTTTCATCATCTTCTATTTTTTCTAGTTGCTTGTAATTACTAAAGCTAATTGTTGTTTGACCTGTACTAGTTTCATATATTTGTACTTTATCTGGTTGTGTATTTTTTGCTACTTGTAAATTAGGTAATGCCCATTGAGTTCCTTCTAAAAAGCTGGGTTTTACTTCTATCATATTTACATGTTTACTACCAAATGTTTGAACTAAATTTTGAAATTCTAAATTAAACTTATGATTATATCTATTAGACACTTTACCAATATACATTAAGCTAATACACAAATTTTTATATTCACCTTTCATATTATAATTTTTTGTTATTATGCTCACTTTAATATATTTACTAAATTCATTAATTGTCATAACATAATTTGGAATACAACCTATGACTGCTAAGTTTGAACTTATGTCTACTTCAGCTGTTGTTATTGTTGCTTGATGGTGATTATGTGATATCCCACATCGCCCAAGGTAGTGATCCTTAAATGTATATTCCCATCCTTACCTAACACGAGGCCTTTTGGGAGCTCACTGGCTTCGGGTTCCGTAGGAACTCCGAAGTTAAGCGAGAGTGAGGCTTGAGCAATCCCATGATGGGTGACCCACTGGGAAGTTGCTCGTGAGTTCCCAAAAACAAAACCGTGAGGGAATGGTAAGCCCAAAACGGACAATATCGTGCTACGGTGGTGGAGCGGGCCCGGGAAGTGTTCCGCCCCGGGCCGGGATGTGACAAATTGGTATCAGAGCCTAACCCTGGCCGTGATGTGCCGACGAGGACGTCGGGCCCCTAAAGGGGGTGGATTGTGATATCCCACATCGCCCAAGGTAGTGATCCTTAAATGTATATTCCCATCCTTACCTAGCACGAGGCCTTTTGGGAGCTCACTGGCTTCGGGTTCCGTAGGAACTCCGAAGTTAAGCGAGAGTGAGGCTTGAGCAATCCCATGATGGGTGACCCACTGGGAAGTTGCTCGTGAGTTCCCAAAAACAAAACCGTGAGGGAATGGTAAGCCCAAAACGGACAATATCGTGCTACGGTGGTGGAGCGGGCCCGGGAAGTGTTCCGCCCCGGGCCGGGATGTGACAGATTATCCCATCCATCATCATATATATATATACTAAAGCTTTTGTGCCTACTTGTGCTCTAGTTAATCCTGCTATTACAATTAATATTGTTCCTATGTGAATCTGACTAAATTGTGATTTTCTCAAACGAGTAATTGCTTTCTTACTAATTAAATTAAGTGCAGCTTCTTTATCAATACAGCTAACTTCATATTGACTGATGCTACTTAAAATTCTGCTTCTATTTTCAAATAAACCTAATTGGTACAAATTATATTTATTTTTCTGTGTTCTTTCAAAACCTATTATAATAAATTCTTGTGCTTCTTCTTCATTTAGATAAATATTTTCGACTCTAACTACTTCTCTTCCTTTTTTCCTAAAGAGTTCCATTTTCTGTTATCTAAAAGATTTAGCTTAGGTCTTCTATTATTATTTGCACTTAAAGTTAAATTTTCTAATTTATCTATCAAAGATAGTGGAAGTGATGAAGATGCGTTATGTAAAACTTGGTTTATTTCTGCTATTTATTCTTCAACTTGATCTAATTTTTCAACCAAACTTAAAACTAATTGAATAATTAAATAATTTTGCCTAATGGGAATATTTGTGACATCCCGTCCCAAAATTCATGTTAACGTACGTGTGAAATTACAACTTTGCCCCTAGTTCGTTTTCGTCATGTTTTTGGTTGCTTGGTGTGGTGTTGGCAGGTGCTGGACCACACACACACACTCTCACCTTCACTGTCTCTCTGTGTCTTTCCCTGTCTCTCTCTCTCCCGAGTCCTCTTTCCTTCCTCTTCCTTCTGAAAACGTACGGACACACACCAAGAACCATCAAACCTTAGCAGATCGAGGGAACCAACTACACCTTCGAACTCGTGAGGCTGAGGGGAACACAGTCGTACCATTTTCAGGTAAGAACTTCACCGTTTTCACGTCGTTTTCACGAAGACAGTTTGGGGTACTATTCATGCAAAAATTATTCATCACGTTTTAGGGATTTTGAAGCTCGTAGGTAGCTTGGTGGAGTCCCAAGGAGCCTCGGAGTGCTTCGTTTGACGGAAGTGGACGTCAGAATCGCCTGGTTTGAAGTTGGCCGGTTTTTGAGTTTGGAGACAGGTATGATCCCGTGATTTTTAGGCTTTAAAACTGGGCTTTAATTTGGTGCAAGAATCGTGGAAAACGGTTGAGAAACGAGTGAGAAAACGTAGGTTGCAGGTTTTTCCAGTTTCCGGCGCCGGCGACATCGCCGGAGGCTCGCCGGAGAAGGTGACGGAATATTCCGTCAAATCTGAAGGAATATTCCTGACACCGTTGATGGAATCCGTTAGAAATAACGGAATATTCCTCACGGCGTCAGTTGACGCCGTCAGCGTGCCAGGCACGTGCCTGCCCGTGGCCGGCGCGTGGGGGCGCGTGCAGCGGAGGAAAATTTTTCTAAAAATATGGTTGTGATCCTGAGGTTGTGTAGAGCACGTTGGTATATTCAATTGTCCAATTTGAGCAATGTATGAGAAATTATTACGAGAAGTTGGTTATGTGCTTTAAAATTAACGTTTTTATAGTTATTTCGCATATAGGTGATACGTATCCCGAGGACGAGCGTGCGCACTCGAGGCAGGGGGGCTACGACCCTTCCACATACCTATGAGTGGGCTTTTGTTTTCCGTATATACCTATATACATTTACTTTCCCAGAAATTGTTTAAAAAGGGTTAAGTGTTTTATGCCATGCACCATATTATTATCGTTTATGCATCGTTGCATACATTAGTAGTGGTATACATATACATATGCATATTTGGTGCTGTGGACGCACAGGTAAGTGCCAGGTAAGTGGTATACATGTTTATATTTCAGTAGTGGTTTGAGATGCTTAGAGAGCTCATAACCTGCACCCCCGGTGTTAGTGCTCTCGCCCAAAGTAGGGCACAGTCCTTCACATGATGTTCACCTCCCGCACCACACGCTCAGCTTGGATCCAAGTTAGGTGCACAGTCCTGTCGTATAGACCACTTTAGGTGGTTCCGACTCGTAGGTGACCCGCGATTATTCGCACAACCTTCACGTGATCGTAGCACTAGAGCGTACATAGGTATTACACCCAGGCCTGTCGTACAGACCACTTTAGGTGGTTCCGACTCGTGGGCAGGTTCAGTTATTGAGTTTTGAGATTTGAGCTCTATATGCAGCCGTACAGGTCACGTTAGGTGACTCCGGCTGCCAGATTACATAGTATTGTTATGATTTATACTTGAACACTTGCATTTCATTATGAGGTTCCGACTTGGCATATTATTGTGCATGATTGGCATACCCTTGAGCATGTTTGGCATATCTATATACATACGTATATATGTTTATTTTCTGGGAAGTATATAGGTTTTACGGCGAGGGGTTAGAAAGTATTTTACTAAATGGTTTTGGAAAAGCTTTGTTTTTGCCCACTCACGCTTTTGTTTTGCGCCCCTCCAGGTTCTAGTTGCTTAGCAGTTTCGGTGGTTTCCCAGAGGGTTCTCCCGGTTTTTCTGACAGACACTCACCAGCGTAGGGTCACCTTCGGGTGTACTATAGTCGCATCTTTTCTTTTGGACTGCTGTAGACTTGCTCTGAACTTAGCGTCTCACTTACGCTAGCACTTGTTTTAGTACTTTGTATGCTAGTTTTTAATTATTCGTACTTTTATATTACTATCTTATTAGCTTCCGCACGTGCACATGATTACGTCACCTCCGTGTGACGGCCAGCACGCCCTGATCTCGGTCGAGGTGTGTCAATATTACTACTGGCTACTTGTGTTGAAAAATATGTTAAACCTACTGGTTCTGTGTCTAGCTTACTAATTTCTTTCAAAACTTGGATATATTTTCTACTAGTTCTAGAATCGGTCATTAAATTAATAATTTATCTATTTTATTATGCAACTTATCTACTTGTTCACTCAACTCTTTTTGCATTAATTGAATTTTTTGGACTTCTAATTTTAAGTGCTCAACTACTTCTAATGATCTAAGTTCTACTTGCTTAAGCTTACTATCTATGAGGTCAACAAGCTCTTTTATCTCTCTTTTGCTAGGAAACTAATATTATTATCTTCTAACTGAGATGTAATATAGTCTAAATTTTGTCTAATTATTTTTATGGAAATTTTTTGAAAATACTCTAACAACTGATTTAACAAATAATTATGCTTATTATTTTCTAATTTTATATTTTCTGCTTGACTAATAATAAGATCTACAATACTATTGGTTTGTGGATTTTCTTCACTATGCAAAATATGATTATGTTTTCTCAATGGAAAATAACAATCTACATTTTTCTAAAATTACTGCTAACTGGTTTCTTAGAAACTCTCTTTCTTCTCTTAAGGTCTCTAAAATTTGATCTGTTGCTTTTTTTTCTTCTAAAACTTTATGCTGCACTTCTGTGTTATTATATTTACGAATAAATGAAGGATGTTCAAGATAACTAAGATAAAACTTTTGCTTCTTTAGGGTCCTGCTAATTCTTTTGGATATGTATGCTAATTTTCTCTTTATGCTAGTTATAGTTGGATGTCTGGGACAATAAATACCTAGTGGTTGTGGTTGACAAGGTCTATAAGGACAATAATATCTGCTGTTTATACAAAATAAACAAGTGTGATATCAGTTGTATCAATGACTTCCGTCCTCAAGCTACTTTACTATTATAATTGTACTATTAAAATGCTAAACTTGTCTCTGATACCAGATTCTGAAAGCAAGCCTGGTTAAATAGTCGAATGACCATTATAACAACTAGACATAAAACCTTGTACATGGAACTCGACATGTTTCAGCATCACGCCCACTCACAGTACAAGTATAAGGCATTAAAGGCTGAACTCAGAGGTACTCTGGTTAATGTCCAATTATTTGAATGGCAAGCATTCAACTATAACAGAGTGCTCGAATAAAATATGATTGTCAGTTTATCAGGTTAATAATACAACTACAATATTGTTTCCCTGTTTTAGACTAGAAGTCTAAATAAACAAACATAATAAAGAAAGAAAAGAAAGCTTACTTAAGACTTGAAGATTGCTTGAATATGTAAATTTGAACTTTTATTGATGTATAGAATGTTTACAAATATAATTGTTTACAAGAAAGTGTTCACAAGGATGCTATGAAGGCTACAGATGCTTGAAG
This sequence comes from Pyrus communis, assembly GCF_963583255.1. NCBI lineage: Eukaryota > Viridiplantae > Streptophyta > Magnoliopsida > Rosales > Rosaceae > Pyrus > Pyrus communis. The sequence goes on from NC_084806.1 coordinate 15,633,133, forward strand.
ATGATGTGTGCATATGGTGATAGTATGGTGTTCTTTTATGTTGAGAGTTGAGAGTTGAGAGGTAGTTGTTACAATGAAAGGAATTTCTCCTTATATACACTGAATGAGGATACTAACATACAAAATTCTAATTGAATGGTGTGCATGGTTTCTGAATCTGTAGACACTGTTTCTGATTCTGACGGGATCTTGTCTTGTCTTTCTTTTGCTTTGATAAAGGCCATGTGAACCCATGTGAATCCTCCTGCATGGTTTCTTCTTCTGAAGCCCTCATTTGTCACCATTCTTATGCCCAGTTTGGGTATTATAAAAAAAATTTGTCCTTATGATGAAAATGAAAGTTTTTTGGGTGTTTTGGTTAATTTTCCTTTTTATCTTTAACTAATCCCGGTATCCCTTTTTCCTCTTTAAAATGGTCCCACCATCTTTTCTTTCCTCACTTTTATATTACTTTTTTTTTCTCTCTTAACCAATCTTTTGACTTCTGTTTTTTCATTTTTGAGTGATGTTGTATTAGTTTTTTTTATCTTTTTAAGACCAGGCCATTTCAATTCGTTTATCAAGCTTTGTACCAAATAATATAATTATACCCAATTGTATAACTTTGGCTAAATTTATCGTCTTTAGATTGGACGCGTGTTTTGAGACTACTTTGGAAATGTTAAAACTCTTAAGACATGAGGTTAAAAATATTTAATAACAATAGATTTTCTTTTAGTTATCATAGTTTCTATTTTTTATTTTTTTTAAGTTTTTAAATATCTTCTAATGTGCTTTATGGTGGATATATAGGTTTTATACTGTTTAGTTCTACTAAGAGCAAAGTGCATCGAGATTTTATGCTGAGCAATGTGAATCTTGCATTAGAAGTGATACTTATGCTTGTGATTTCGTGTTCAATTTTTGTACCTTCTGTTCACTTGAGCCACTCTTGTTTCAATCTCTTCATTGACTACACTGTCTATTTTTTAACTTTTTTTTTCTGAATTGTCCAACGTATTTAAAATGACAATAAAACCTAAACGTTTTGCCCATTTCTTTTATAATTTCTGGCTTTGTCACTAATGGTGAAGGTGTATAAGAATGGGTAATGAGGGAGACCAAAATTTTAAACCAAGTTAACAAATCAAATGATGTGTCATCAATATAAAATAAGCATGTTAATTAACGCTTAAGTAATTATTTAATCATCAACAACCACATTATTTGGTTTGCAAATTTAATTTGAATTTTTTTGTCTCTCAAGCATTATTAGTATAAAAATATGTTAGATTCAAACTTTGAAATGTTAACCGAAAACCTTCTCTCACACATGATTTGTGAGAGAAAGGCAGGCATGGCTGATGCAGTTAAGCATAAGATAATCGCAAAAAGAGAAAGAGATACGTTCATGGTGTCCAAGTGTAAGAAGGGAATGAAACAAGATTTGCATGCACTTCTCACATTGAGCCACAACTTACCCTCCAAAATCAGGTGGAGTTTGCATTTCTTGCCACGCATAGCGTATTACTTGCTGCTGACTTTGCCTTTCCCATAGTAATTTTCTCTCTCTACCACCGCTCTTTATAACCAAAATATTCATCACCTAGCTAGTCTTCTATATTTCTGCACCTCCTCCATATGCTAGAGAGAGAGAGAGAGAGAGAGAGAGAGAGAGAGCAAGAAGGTCAGAGAAGATCGCAGAAAACTGTATCGATTATGGCTGCGAGTGCTGTGACGGAGAATGAAGCACTGGCCACACAAGCTCCATATGCACCTGTCACTATTGAGAGGAGAGTCAGGAGTGACTTGGAAACCAAACTTCCTAAACCATGTATGTGAGACCAATTTCATTTTCTTTCTTTCTTGCTATATATATAAATATATCTCTCTCTTTCACTTTTGTATATATTTATAAGCTTATTACTCTTTATTCTTCTTCCAATATCAATATGCACACCGAGATTCCATAACAGGAATCAATGATCTCGATGAGAGAACTAGTTGATTGGGAAATGATAATTGCACACCGTTTTTTTATTTATTTTTTGGCTTTTATGCACCGCTTTTTATTTTTAGTAATTGAATTGAATAAATTAATGAAACGAAAACAAAGAATAAAATTTAACAGAGGTGTGGATGCTGAAGTAAAGGTGTGTTTTATTTATTTATTTTTTTCTACTTTGATAAATTTTTAATTTCTTATTATTCGAAACTTTCCATGACAAAAATGATGGTAATTGTGACATGTTCTGGTAGGTTAGGAAATAAAATGCTAATACAGCACCCCAGCACACTAATTCATATTTAATCATCTTTAACACATACCCAACTACAGATATGCCCAGAGCATTGGTTGCTCCAGACACAGACCATCCAACGGGAACAGTCGGCCATCAGCACCGTGACATGAGTGTTCTTCAGCAGCATGTCGCTTTCTTCGACCAGGACTACAATGGCATTGTCTATCCTTGGGAAACTTTTGCTGGTAAATCTTCATGTTATGTGTCTGCTGCCTTCAACTTACCTTTCCTTACGAGTAATGCTAGAGATACTAAATTTGTAGACAAAATTTGCAAACCAAATGATGTGTCATCAATAGCAAATGAGCACATTTATTAACACTTAGTTGATAATCTAATTATCAACTTCCATGTCATTTAGTTTACAACATTTTGTCTACTGGCTTCAATCTTTCCTTAATTGTACATTAAGCACCCTTGTAGTGGATTTAATTGGTTCTAATGTATTCTTTATTCCTTTCCCTTAAATAATCAGGATTGCGAGCCATCGGTTTCAATCTTATCGCCTCCGTTGTTATGACTGTTCTTATCAATGGGGCTTTGAGTTATCCCACTCTACCTGTAAGTTCCATATTGATTTCCAAACTTCTTTATAAGAAAGGAGATGTTAATTATTTAATTACTAGTAGGCATTCTATGAGTAATTAACTTGTGCCGCTAATCTCACTACTATATCCTAAAGTATAAACTCGCTGCTCTGATACCGTCACACACGAGATGATGTTGTTAACTGCCATATCATGTGCTTAGTTACTGCAATCCGTTTACCTGCATTATGCGATGATCAGTGTGTCTCAAAGCGCGGTGAAAGTGAGTAAATGTGGTAGAGAAGAAAAGCTACTTGACTGAAAAGCGTGACTAATCAAAGATGCTTTGTATCTCTTGAATTTCTAATTTACACAGGGGTGGATTCCTTCTCCTTTCTTTCCCATACACATATACAACATTCACAAGGCAAAGCATGGTAGTGATTCCGGGACTTATGACACAGAAGGAAGGCATGTAATTATAAATTAAATGCGACAAAGTAACGATCTTCGATAATGGCTCGTAAAGAAATCACTAGAATTCATGTTCAATCATTGTGCAGGTTTAGCCCAGCCAACTTGGAGAACATGTTTAGCAAGTATGCCCATACCATGCCTGACAGGTTCACGCTGGGGGAGCTTTGGAAAATGACCGAGGGGAACAGACTTGGATATGACTTCTTTGGATGGTATGCCCTTTCGGGTCCCTAAGACACTACACTTTGGTACAAATTAGTTTTTGTTCTTCACTTGGCTAACTTACAGAGTGTGGTTCGGGCAGGATCGCGAATAAGTTGGAATGGGGGCTATTGTATGTGCTTGCTAGGGATGAAGAGGGTATGCTGTCAAAAGAAGCCGTTAGACGCTGCTTCGATGGAAGCTTGTTCGAGTATTGCGCTAGGATGAATACCGTCGGTAGAGCGAAGATGGGCTAGAACAATATGGAAGCTATGTACCAAAATGCAGTATATGTACGCGTGTAACGATTTAGCTTTTGTTTGAGACGTTGGAACTGTAATAAATTGAGGGATGGTCCTTCACTGTTTCGTACATGATGAAATGATCATAATTTCACTTTTTCATTTATAATTCTTCATTTAAAGCCTATTAAGTTGCATAAAATTCCGATAAAATTGAAGGGATATAAAGTAAAATGTGGTAAATCTTCAGAAAGTGTAGTACATTGGGTTTGGGAGTTTGAATGTCCTTTTGGCGGTAGGAAGTCCATTGATGCTGCTGTATTGGTCTCCCGCAATGCCCCAAATGGTGTAACCATCGGCAATCAATTGCTTTCTCACTCTACTCTTGTAATTCTGCACTCCTCCCAGTTCATCGTCAGTACCACTGAAACCACATACAAGTTAAAACAAATTAGATGCACGATGTACATGAAGAGAGTGAGAAAGATGTGGATTCTCATGCCACGTTAAATTGTCCGCCCAAGACGATAGACACATAAAAGGGTGACCCTGAATTTGGGTTCCCGGCCCCGAGTCCATCAAAATGGACCCGAATGCAGGATGTCACTTTTGTTTGTGTCTTGAGCAGACTAATAACGTGGCACGGAAGTCTCTGTCCATAATGAGAGAGAGAGAGAGAGAGAGAGAGATAACCTCAGTATAAGGCTTGTCCAACCATAATAGCCAACATTGACAAGGTTATCAATTGTGGGTGATCTTAGAAGCTCCCTCCTTGAAGAAACCAAAATGATCTGCAACCCTCTGCCTTTCATCTCATTGAAGAGTTTGAGTGAGTTCTCTAAAGCAGGTGCCTTTCCACAGCTCATCCATTCCTCCAGAGAAGTCAGGTTCAACTTCTCACCCCTACAAACAAATTGCTTTACAAAATTACCACACTTGAAATTTCGTATGCCATCTCATACTTTCGAATCAAACATATATAATGTCCTACCCGAAATTTCGTTTCTTGTAGTAAGGCACGGTCGAAAGGAGCGTATCATCAATGTCGAAAATCCATGCAGCTCTACCATCTTTCTTCAGATTGCAGCTAGTGCTTAGGTACACTAGCGCCTCCTCGACCGCCCTCTCAGAGTCCACCTTGTACTGAGTTGAAGTAATGTATTTTCCAACGTATCCAATGCACTCTTGAGGCACGGTTTCGAACTCTCTGATGTTGTGGAGCTCGACATTCATCCTCCAACTCTCGCAGTAGTTTCTCAAGCTGATGTCCCGTCCATTCTTGGTTCTGTGATCCAATATGTTCCACCGCGACTCGGCGGCTGCAATCGCAATAGAAAGAATCAAAAAACAAAAGAAGAAGCTTTGATTTCTATCCATTTTCAATGGCTTGAGGTACAAGGAGAGGGAGATGGAAAGTGGGTTTAAGTAGGAATTGTATGGGGAAATTGGAGCAAGAAAATGTGACATGGTAACATGGGTTTTGGAACAAGCATTTGTGGTTTGTTTGGCATGTTGTACAAATCACATGGTGGTCCGGCTGGCGAATGCTTTATGATTGATATAATTTTTATTATATATTCCATGCTTTCGTTGTTTGTTTTGAAATTTTATACACAATTATTTTGATTATTCTGTCGGCTCATACATTACGATACACTAGAAATCTTTGCTTCAGATTTAAAAAAAAAAAAAAACCTTCGTTATATTAACAACAATTTGCACTAGATTAAAGCCAAATTGCACTAATCATTCACATCGTCTCGTTAGGAAATTCTTCCTTGCACATTGTTTTCACAAGCTAGCGGTTAGAATTTTAACCAATTGGGAATTGAGGAAATTGTAATAATGGTCTATCAACTTTAACTAAATTGGAGTAATGGTTCATTAACTAAAAATTTGTGACTATTGATTCTTAACTCATCAAAACTTGTAGTTATGATCTTTTTCATCAACTTTGTTAGAACTTCCATCAAAATAAGCCACGTGCCACGCACGTGAGAGTGAATCAAGGGGCTAATATGAAAAACCAATGAGAAAAATTGTAGCAATGTCCCTTAACTTTAACCCAATTGTGAAATGATCTCTCAACTTTAATCCAATTAAAACAATACTTCTCCAACTTTAACCCAATTATAACAAGTCTTTTTAACATGACTCACATCAACATAATTTCAGCAGAGTTGACGATTGCTCCAATTAAGTTCAAATTAAAAAACCATTGCTACAATTTTCTCTTGGGAATAAGTTAAATTTCAATCTTTCTATTTTGTGTTTTGATGTGCAAGAGAGCATCCCTCCAACCTCATAAACGACACAAATCGATTTTGCACCCTTTTATAGATCAATAGGAAGGTAATATTTCAGGAGATTAACAAAATGCAATTTCTAAACTCTGAAAAATAAGCATAATAGTTATATCTAGAACAAAACAGCATCCATTTAAGTTTGCACAACACATCAACAAGATGAAACAAAATTTAGTCATATTTCCGGAACGACCTCCCTTCTAATAACAAAAACAACCATAACTCAATCATACATCTGTCCTATTCAAGAGCACGGCGAGTAACATTTAGACAATGGCATTAGCAGCACTTGCAATCCTAGGCCAGAGATCAGCGCACTCCTTCCCGATTGGACCAGTAATAGCAGACCCTAAACAAACACGCAGAGCAACCGATATGAAAGGGTGACTAAATTAACCTCTCAAAGTGTTACCAAACTTTACAGCTGAGGAAACAGTAAATGGTTATGATTTGGGATGTACCTTTCATTTCTCCCTTCGGATTCACAATAACACCAGCATTATCTGCAGATAAAGCAAACAGTCTCAGTAAGATACAGTGATTAACAATGAAATGCATACAAGACGATGTTTTGTGACACAGTATGTATTAAAAATTTCAGAACAAATGAAATCAATAAAATGTGTATTAGCAATAACAAATATGTAGGGACCAGATGTAACAGATGTGAGCATGTAAAGCAAGGTACGCCTGTAACGATGGGCACTGTCAATTTTCCAGACGTGTAACAGCATCAACTATTAAATAAAGAGGATACTTGACTTCTGTCTGGTTATCTTACAGCTATGTTTAAAACACTTGGAACTAATCAAATAATTCCACACACAATATGTAAGAATAATTATACTACATTATAACCGGTCAAATTCTACAAACATTAATCAATTTCAATGCCAAAACAAGTATGTAGTGACCAAATGGAGCAGATGTGAGCATAAGTGCAAGCACACCTGTAACGATGGGCACTATTGATTTCCCAGACGTGTAACAGCATCAACCACTGGATAAAGAGGACACTTGACTTATGTCTGGTCATCCTAAAGATGCATTGGAACTAAATACAAGGCCGACTTATGTCTGGTCATCCTAAAGATGCATTGGAACTAAATACAAGGCCAGAAATGTAACAGCATCAACCGCCAAATAAAGGGAATGCTCGACTTCTGTGTGGTTATCTTATAGTTATGTGTTAAACACTATCGGAAATAAACGAACAATGCCCAACACAATACAATACGTATGACAGTCTTACTACACTATAAACAGACAAATTCTACAAACATTAATCCATATCAATTCCAAAACAAAAATGTAGTCCCCAAATGGAGCAGATGTGAGCATAAATGCAAGCACACCTGTAACGATGGGCACTATTGATTTTCCAGACGTGTAACGGCATCAACTACTAAAAAAGAGGACACTTGACTTATGTCTGGTAGTCCTAAAGGTGCATTTGAACAAAATAAAAGACATGTATCGAATGGCGAAAGATAAGATTCCATACAGAATAGAATCCAATCGAAAATTATTCGACAGATAAGTTTCATTAGTGTAGCTGGTATTAGGATGTACCAAATCATTGTGCACACATAACTCCACTGATGGAGTTATGTGCCCATAGTGACACTGCTTAACCAGCATTCTGTTTCTCATTCCATAAAGTCATCAAAATTACAATTAGTCAACTCAATATCAAGATCAACAGTTATGCAAGATGATCCGCTCAGAAAACAGAGTACACATCCCAAGATACTTATCATATCATCTAAACAAGAGAACAAACCAACAAGACAATTAGACTGCAACACCTATTGGATAATAACACAATCAGAAACATTATGACACATTAATCAACAAAGGTAATAATATTGACCTTCAAAGTACATGAAGACACCATCCTTTCGGCGCCATGGCTTGCGCTGCCTCACGATGACAGCAGGTAGGACCTTCTTCCTGAGGTCAGGCTTTCCCTTCTTGACAGTGGCCATGACCATGTCACCAACGCAAGCAGATGGCAACCTATTCAAACGACCCTTGATTCCCTTCACGGATATGATGTAAAGATTCTTAGCTCCGGTGTTATCGGCACAGTTCACAGTGGCTGCCACCGGAAGACCCAGTGACATCCTAAACTTGTTTCCAGCGGACCCTCCACGCCCTGGGCCAGAAAACCAACATCAGAACCATATCATACTATAAAATCAAACACCCACAATTTTTAACCTCAGATTCATATGTTTTGCCATATGGAAAGAAATCAAAGACCCAAAATTCAAAATTTGATTTCAAATAATCATACCCCACAATCTAAATCTTATTAGACAAAATGCACAGATGGAGTTTATAACATTTTCATGGCTAAAATCTGATTTGTTAAATCAACATGGAAAATGTTCAATCGAACCAATAAACATTTCATTTTCCTAGAGAAATCAAAGGAATCAGCAACTAAGAAGCTAAAATTGATCAATGACAAACAAAAAGAGATAAAAATTGTTGATTGGCATGCATCAACAAGAAAATCCTAGGAACCAAGCAGAATATTAAGCACAGCGAGTATCAACGAAGGTGGGGCGGCCAAGAACTGACCTCGCTTCGACATCTTGGCTGCTGCGGAAAGGAGACTGAGGGAATGGTAGGGTTTAGCAAATGTATATATATATATAGAGGGAGAGCGACGTAGGGTTTTCTGCGGGTAAAACTTTGTCAAGTTACAATTCGCTCCATTCTCTTTTCTTAAAATACCAAATAGATCGTGGGCCTCTTCAACATTGTGGCCTCGCTGGGTAGTGGGCTTTTGAGAAGGCCTTCTTTCTTCATCGTTGTCGAAGATATCCACAGAAGCCCAACGTTTCATTTCAACTTTTACTTGGGTTTTGGTACATTCCTTATATTGGGCCAATTTGGGCATAGGAACGGTTCGGTTCGGTACAAGGTGGTACCAAAACCAAAGTCGTAACAAAAATTTGGTACCGTTCCAAATGCAGATCGAATTCGGTTCTTAGCCTTTAAGGAACAATTTTGTTCCGAACAAGGCCTGTTTTTGTATTAAAAAAAAGGCCCAAATCAGTTTTGGCCCAAATTTTTACAAATTAAAAAAAATAGGACCAAATCAGTTTTGGTTGGTCCAAATGCACAAAGCACAGCACGAGTCCTTGTTTGCAAACATCAAACAAAAGGTCCTGTATGATTGGTCCAAATGCACAGTGCACAGCACGAGTATCCTATTTCTCAATCGAACGGACATCAAAATTCAAACATCCAATTTCATGACTCTTGCTAGTGTCAAGTTCAAATTTTTGTAACAACATCAACCATATACAAATTCAATCCAACAACAAAGTTCAAGTAAATGCATTATAGAATTAGTACAAACCCAAATGAAAAATCTAAGTTTATGTCAAAGCCTAATGGAATTAGTACAAGCCCAAATGAAAAATCAAAGTTTATGTCAAAGCCTTATGGCAATAATACAACCCAAATGTAATAGCAAAGTTCGACTTAATGCCTTAATAAGTTCAATTCATTTAAAATAAATGCAATTACACCTTAGGGCCTTCACGTTTGACACTCTAGTGGTTGGAGGTTTGGGAGAAGGGGCCTTTGGTTGAGCACTTTTTGAAGCTCAAGGAGGTTGGGTAGGAGCTTGGGAAGCGGATGCTTGAGAAGGCCGGGTAGGAGGATGTGAAAATGACACTTGTTGTTCCGAATTATTAATAGAGAGAGAAGAGATGCTAGATTTCAACAACTCTACATAATACAAAAATATACACAACTTGTAAATACAAAAGAATAAAATTTAGAAAAATTATAACAAATAAGAACTAAGAAGAAATAAGAATCTTACCTGCTTCAATACCTTTGTAGAACTCTAGGTGCTCCAACCAAGGTGCATCATCCTTTAAGGTGATAATACCATCACCCCTCATCCAATTATGCATGCAAATTAATGCCTCCACTGATTTAGGAGTTAAGGAACTCCTAAAATCCAAAATTACTCTCCCAAATACTAAATGCACTCTCCAAAGCCATGATAGATGCTTGAATAGCAAATATGTCTTTTGCAGTCGCCGTTAATATAGAATACTTGCAACCACTAGTCTTTCACCATGAGAGAATTTTAAAAGCGCCCTTGGTTTCTTTGTTGACCTTCTCCAAAGGATCCAACTCCAACTCATCTCCCACCACTTAAATCAATCCAATCATCTTCAAAGGATTCAACAATAGGTAAAGTAGAAGGCTCTCAAGGAGGTGTGGGGATCTTCATGTGCTTACCCACATCAACCCTTGGTTTTTAAATGGATGAATACCATATAACTGATGGATCAGTCAAGAAATCCAACAACATAACCTTCTTGCCACAACATTCTAAAACCTAACTTATCCATGCTTACAATCATCTTCGGTAATGGCTTACCGAAGGGGATATAAAAGGGAAGGCTATATGGGTCGGTTAGCAAAGTTTAAGCCCTCATTTCATTTTTCACTTTGTTTCAAAAATGGCAGGCAATCATTTGAAAAGTTTACATAAAAGTGTTTGAAGATAGAGTTACGGGTGCAGTTCTTACACAAATACTTGGAGTTTTACGAAGGCACCGTTGCTCTCTAACTCCGAAAAACCCCTAAAATTCTTTCAAAGGCTGCAAACATTCACTTATTCCAATACATCTGTTTGGCAAACATAACATCATGACAACATTCAATCCAATGGATCGAAGCATCTGATGATCATCAGCCAGCTGTTAAGTTTTTAGTTGTTTTTTTTATTTTAAACAAATTCTTATTTATCAGGAAGTCAGTTGCTTTTAGCCATTCCTTAAGAGAATCCCAGTTGAATAGGAGATTGTTAGTCATGGGATAGTCGTTACTATTTTTATGCAATTAGATTATTTGTAATTCTATTTAAGTCAGACTATTTTTCAATGAATTGTATGCAGTTTTTCACATAATTTCCTTCATCACATATTAAGCAAAGCTTTCGTAACTTTCAGTTACTAACAAGTGGCTTTAGAGCCTCCATTGGGGGGCCTGATTTGAGAAAACATCAACTTTTTTCTTCTTGCAGCAGCATGATTTGATGGTTTTTTAGAACAACTATATGCAACTTGTAATTCCACCTTTCGATGGTCACTATGACAATTGGAGTATGTTGATGGAGAATTTTCTAAGGTCAAAAGAGTATTGGAGTCTTGTAGAAACTGGCATTGTTAAACTAGCCAGTGGTGGTGTGATGACAGAAGCACAAAGAAAAACACTAGACAATTAGAGGTTGAAGGATCTCAAGGCCAAAAATTATTTGTTCCAAGTTATTGATCGTGCAATTTTAGAGACTATTCTTCAAAAAGACACTTCTAAGCAGATATGGGATTCCATGAAGAAAAAGTATCAAGGCTCAGCAAAGGTGAAAAGGGCACAGCTTCAAGCTCTTCTCAAGGAGTTTGAGATTTTCACATGAAAGCGAGAGAGTCAGTCAATGACTATTTTTCAAGAACTCTTGCAATCGCAAATAAGATGCGAATCCATGATGACAAAATGGTGGACATCACAATAATCGAAAAGATTCTTCGATCGATGTCTATGAAGTTCAACTATGTAGTCTATTCAATTGAGGAGTCGAACGACATTGATGAGCTTTCGATTGATGAGTTACAGAGCTTGTTAGTGCATGAGTAGCGGATGGCGAGCACCACACCTAATGAACAAGCTTTGAAGGTGACAACGCATGGTGGTGAATCTTCAAAGGGATACAGCAAAGGCCGTGGTTGGTCGAGGAAGCGAAGGTTGAGGCAAATGACGTGCAAATTACCAGAAACCATTTGACAAGTCCAAAGTTGAGTGGTATCGCTGTCACAAATATGGTCACTATTAGTATGAGTGCACAGAAAATAAGGAGAAAGCAAATCTTGTAGAGGCAGAAGAAGAAATGCTCTTAATGACATATCTTGACAAAGAGTAACTCCAATCAGATAAGTGGTATTTAGATTCGGGTTGCAATAATCACATGTGTGGAAATAAGGCATTATTTTTTGACTTGGATGAAACTTACCAAGATATTGTGAAGCTTGGGAATGATTCTTGCATTTCTATCATGAGGAAAGGGAATATCAAATTTCATATGAAAGACAACACAATGCAAACAATTTCCAGTGTCTTTGATATTCTAGAATTGGAGAGTAATCTCATTAGCATGGGTCCATTGCAAGAAAAGGGATATACAATAATCATTCAAGCAGGTTATTGCAAAATTCATCATCTAGCGAAGGGCTTAATTGTGGAAGCAAGAATGACAAACAATCACATGTTTCCATTATACATGCAGGACAATGTTCAAAAGTGTTTCTCTACAAAAGTGCATGATTCAATATGGTTATGGCATTTCCGTTATGGATATCTCAATTTCAATGCTGGAAGACTTTGCAAGAGAAAAATATGGTGACAGACCTTCCTCAGATTCATTGTCCCACAGAAGTATGCGAAGAATGTGTTGTTGGCAAACAACATCGGGTTTCCTTTTCCAAAGGAAAAGCATAGAGAGCTGAGCAAACACTACAATTGGTTCACTCAGATATTTGTGGATCAATCAATCCAGCATCAAATGGCAACAAAAGGTACTTCATCACCTTTATTGATGATTATAGTCGAAAGACATGGGTTCATTTCTTACAAAAAAAATCTGAAGCTTTTATTTTTTTTCAAAAGATTTAAAGCTCGAGTTCCATTAAAGTCCTTAGAACAGATCGCGGCAGCTGTGGATGCAAATTTCTTCCTCTTTGTTCTTCGACAAAATTGCACCTACAAAACAAATAACACCTTGGGTCAAGACCAAGAACCTCACGCACCCACGATGAATGAGGGGGCTTTGGCCGAAGAACCTCTGTTGCCAAAGTTAGAATTTAGAGAGAAAAAGTGTTTGGAGAATTTTGAGTATTTAGCAAGAGTACCTAGATTTTTAGAGAAAATGGAGAGCTATTTATAGGGATATGGCCGGCCCTATTAAGAGAATAGGGACCGGCCATTTGGGGTATTTTTTGGGTGCAATTTGTAGTTAATTAACCATTAATAGATTAATTAGGTAATAAATTCATTAATTGACTAATTAACATAATTTGAAAGAAATAATTTGGGAGCTACCTTGTGAGGAAGATTTGATGAGGATGGATGAAATAGATTTTGAATTGTTACCTATTTTGGGCACTTTTGACTTGGTTAAGGGATGATTGCCCACTGTTCGCGCGTAGGAATCCCGATGTGCCTCAAGGGTATTTTTGCCCACTACTTGGTTGAAGGATGGTTAAGGGATGATTGTCTGCTACTCACGTGCAGGATGATTGCCTGCTGCTCGCACTTTTAACTCATATGATTTTGCAAGTTTGTGTGAAATATATGGAATACAAAGGCAACTTACAACTGTGTATACACCATAGCAAAATGGCGTGGTAGAAAGAAAGAATCGCATAATTATGGACATGGTTTGAAGTATGCTGGTGAAAAGAAACATTTCAAAGAGTTTTTGGCCAAAAGCAGTCAATTGGAGTGTCCATGTATTAAATCGAAGTCCTACATTTGCTGTAAAAAATATTACACCAAAAAAAGCTTGAAGTGAAGCCAGGCCAGCGGTTGATCATTTTAGAATTTTTGGGTGCATAGCATATGCACATATTCCACATGTAAAGAGAACAAAGCTAGACGACAAAGGAGTGAAGTGTGTGTTTCTTGGAGTTAGTGATGAGTTTAAGGTGAACAAGCTATGTAATCTCATCACCAGGAAGATAGTCATTAATCGTGATGTTCAGTTTGATGAAGAAAGCACACGGGATTAGAGGAGCACAGAAACTCATCAAAATTCAGTTAATCATGATGAAGTTTATGATGAGATAGAAGAGCAGCCCATTAGTGATCAGAGGATTGAACCTCTAATTCATCTGATAATGATAATGAGGTAGAAGAGCAGCTTCAATCCCCTATTGGTGGCATATAAGTTATATAATCCCATCACTAGGAAGATAGTCATCAGTCATGATGTTCAGTTTGATGAAGAAAACAGATGGGATTGGAGGAGCATATAAACTTATCAAAATTCAATTAATCATGATGAAGTTTATGATGAGATAGAAGAGTAGCCCACTAGTGGTTAGAGGATTAAACCTTCAGTTTAGTCATCTGATAATGATAATGAGGTAGAAGAATAGCTGCAATACCCTATTGGTGATGAGAGAATTGAACCTCCAATTAAGTCCTCTAATGAAGGTCCATCAAATACTTCATCAAGTGTTCTTAATCCACATGAAGATCAGCTAGCAAGACCAACAAATCAAAGACAAAGGAAGATACATGCATGGACGAATGATTATATAAGATGAACTATTTGATAAAGATATCATTGTACAATTTGTTTTATTCGCAGACTTCGACCCTATTAAATTCGAAGATGCAGTGAAGGAAGAAAAATGGAAGAAAGCCATAGATAAAAAATTCAAGCTATAGAAAGAAATGATACTTGGGAGCTTATTGATCTTCCAAAATGGCAAAAGACTATTGGTGTAAAATGGGTTTATAGAACCAAGTTGAATGAGAATGGCGAAATTGAAAAGCACAAAGCTTGGCTAGTGGAAAAATGTTACAAGCTGCAATATGGAGTTGATTACAGGGAAGTGTTTACTCTAGTAGCTAGGCATGACACTATTCGTCTTGTAGTCTCATTGGCAACACAAAATTCTTGGCCTATTTTTAAAATGAACGTGAAATCAGCCTTTTTGAATGAAGATCTCTAGGAGCAAGTTTATGTTAAGCAACCTTCTGGATATGTGCAACAAGGAAGTGAGGAGAAAGTTTACAAATTGAAGAAGGCTTTATACGGACTGAAACAAGCACCCAGAGCTTGGTACAGTAGTATAGATGCCTATTTCTCTAAAGCAGGATTCCATAAATGTCCACATGAGCATATTTTGTTTGTCAAGTCTGAAGATGGAGGTAAAATTTTAATTGTATGTCTATATGTAGATGATCTTATCTACACGGAATGATTGCACAATGTTACAAGAGTTCAAAAATTCCATGAAGGCTGAATTCGAGATAACTGGTTTGGGAATGATGTGTTATTTTCTTAGAATTGAAGTGGTGCAATCATTAGTAGGAATTTTCATTACACAAAAGAAGTATGATAAAGAAATTTTGGAAAGGTTTAACTATTAGAATTGCAATCCGTTCAAATATCCAATTGAACCAGGTTTAAAGTTGCATAAGGATCTTGGTGGCCAAAGAATGGATAACACTTACTACCAACAAATGGTTGGAAGTTTGATGTACTTAACAGCCATTAGGTCGGATGTCATACGTGCAATAAGTCTCATAAGCAGGTACATGGAATTTCCAACAAATCTTCATTTTCAAGCTGCAAAAAGGATGTTTCGTTATCTACAAGGTACAACTGATTTTGGAGTCTTTTATAAGAAAGGAGAAGTTTCAAGACTTATTGGATTCGCTAATAGTGATTATGCGGGTGACTTAGATGAAGAAGAAGTAGTTCTGGTAGTGTTTTTATGATGAGTTGTCATGGTCAACAAGAAAGTAGAAGGTGGTTACTTTGTCCACAACTGAAGTAGAGTTTATAGCTGCAACATCTGCATGTCAAGCTATATTGCTAAGAAGAATTCTTGAAGAGTGATAGAAGCATATTCATGCGACTTAAATGGCTTGTTCTCGTGCATTTACGTTATGTTTCTCTAGTTATTTTAGTCCTTTATGCTTCTTTTGTGTGTTTTCAGGTTCTAAGGGCTTAGGGAGCAAGAAAGTGCATTTTGAGGCTATTTGGGGCACTTTTGGGCAAGGATTGGATAGCTTAATCATGGAGCAAAGAGGATGGACGAAATTGAAGCCTTGTATGCTCTTTGGGGACATCAAACAAAGGGCCTAGCCCAATCAAACAAATCCTTTGAGCCATGGAAAACCTCTAGCCCAATCAAACATATTATGCCATGCAAACCAACCTATTTTAGGCCCTTTCTATGTACTTAAACCCTAGCCCTTTAAACTAGCCCTATTATCACTTATCACTTTCATTCACTTATCATACTCATAATCATCTACACATTTCAACCATTTAAACATATGCATTTCAACTCACATGCACATGCACCACTAATCCCTTCACTTTCATGCCATCATTTCTTCCCCCCCCCAATGCCGTGCACTCCTTGAGCATTTCCAGTTTTTCCCCTTCTCTTTGTATTCACAAGTCACATGCATTCACTTCATCATTACACCACCACTCATTCTTTAAATCCACATGCACATTTAATCATTCATTCAAGCCCCCTTGTGCCATGTTTCCCCCTTTGTTCCCACCCATCACATGCATCATCATCAAACAAACACTCAATGCCGTGCACTCCCACTTCATCATTCCAGCTTTCCAACTTAATTCACATGCATTCCATCCTTTAATATCCAACCCACATGCACTTTAATCATTCAATTACCCCATTCACACACCTTTTCTTCAAAACTAACCTGTGCATTCCCTTGTATTTCCACAATCTTAATCAGCCAACACATGCACAAATCCATCCATGCCGTGGGTTCCCTTTGCTCCCCTTGTGCAATTCCAGTTTTCACATGTGTCCTAGCTGTTTTTCCATCATTCCTCCACACAAATGCTTAAACAAACAGCCATATGTTCCCTCCACTACCCCTATAAATACCCTAGCATTCATTCATTCATGCACATCTCATTTCATACACTTCACACAACACAAACACAACCCTTGTGCCGCAAATCCCCTTCCATTTCTGTGCAGTTTTTCTCCTCCATTGCAGCCACTATCCAACCACTTCCCATCCCTCCAAAACACTTCACATAATCCCCAAAGCTCACCTTAGACCTTGTGCTACAACAACGAGGAAGAAAAGAGTGCCTAAACGTTCATACAATTCAAGTTTGAGTTGTTGGAATGTTTAGGTGTTTCTTTGATTTCAAAGTTTAAATTGAATTCTCTTTGTTTTGTACGTATGAGAATGGAAGAGAAGAGTGCCTAAACGTTCATACAATTCAAGTTTGAGTTGTTGGAATGTTTAGGGGTTTCTTTGATTTCAAAGTTATGAGGAACTAAACCCCCTTTAGCTAGGGGGTGATTCGAAACTATTTTTATATTTGCAATATGAATTGATTAACTTTCGTTGGAATTTCATAAGTTGTGGATTCAATTTGTTTAACCGTTTGATTGATAACTTATTTATGAATGTTTATTAAGAATGCGCGCTTAATTTTCATGCATAAATATGACGCTAGAATATAAGTGAATTTCACCTAATCGTTCTGAACTTATATTCACAAGTAGTGGAGGTTGCTTATAAACAATCGTGTTAAACGAATTCTTGGCATAAGTTTCATGCGTATTCCATAGTAACGAATGCCTCGTCAATACTTATAGTTTTCATAATGCTTAATGATCTTTGATTGTATCTTTATTGTGCTTTTCATGTAAAGGACTTTTGGAGAATGTGGTGAATTGCGTTGCGCTAACCCATCCAATTCATTGACTTAAGGAGAACTTGACGGTTAATTTAAGCGGACCTAATTAACCCGGGGTGTTGAGTTTCACGACTTATTGAAAGACCAACTGAGAATCAATATTTTATGCAAGTGTAACATGTGTGGAGAAGAACCCCTTGGCTATTCCATCATCCATATTTTTATCACCTTTGTATTTACGTTTTGCCCTTAATTATAATCTTTCCATTTAATTTAATCTTGCCCAAACACATTTCCCCCATATTTCGTTGAGTCTTAATCATTCGTATTTGTTTTATTTTCGTGTTTTAAGTATTTGGAGTCTTGTGTACTTGTTTTGAATTCTTGTTAAGTAAGTTAAGTGTTTTAAAAGTTAGTTTTATTTATTTGAGTCAAGTGTTTAGTATCCCTAGTTAATCCCCGGTTAGAACGATCCCTACTTATATCCTTACTACAATTGTCACAAATAGGGTTTAATTTGTGCGCGTATAATTCTCGCATCAAATTTTGGCGCCGTTGCCGGGGATTGGCAAAATTGCTAATCCCTTGTCTTGAGTCTTGTTTAAATTGTTTAGTGTGTGGCAACTTGTTTTCTTACTTGTGCCAAGTCTATTAAGTTGGTTACTTATCTTGTTTACTTTTGTGTGTAGGTACTAGTTTATGACCCGTAACTCACAATCTGTTCGTGAGCATATCTCCGACTTTGACGGTGATTTCGAGAGGACTTTGAGAAGGAACAAGAAATTGCAAGAGTCTAATCCTCCTGGTCCCGAACCTGACGTAGAAGAAGAAGCCACGGATTGGGTTAAAGAGGAAGTACCAACCATGGCCGTGGACAATCGAACCATCAAGGAGCTTTCGGCCTCGGGTTTGGATAATGCATTGCCTCTTTGTATCCAATACCCCACAGCTGCAGAGGGGAAGACTGATTTATTTGAACTCAAATCCAGTTTGTTACACCATATTCCGAAGTTCCATGGCTTGTCTATGGAAGACCCCAACAAACACTTGAAGGAGTTCGAGGTGGTTTGTTCGAGCATGACCCCCGTCACTGTGGATGGGAGTATATTGAAGATGAAGGCCTTTCCATTTTCACTTATGGACAAGGCCAAAGATTGGCTCTACGAACTAGCCCCGGGAACTGTGACTTCGTGGGAGAGTATGAAGCGTGCTTTCTTGGAGAAATTCTTCCCTACTTCGAGAGTGATTCTCCTACGGAAGAAAATTAGTGGTATTCAACAGAATCATGGTGAGACATTCCCGGCTTATCATTAGCGCTTCAAGGGCCTTGTAGCTTCATGTCCTCAACATCAAATGAAGGAGGAACTTCTCCTTCAATATTTCTATGAGGGCCTCCTTCCTATCGAACGTCAAATGCTTGATGCATCAGCGGGAGGAGCATTGGTGGACAAAACACCAAGGGATGCCAAGATTCTCATAGCCAACCGAGCGCTCAACGCTCAACAATATGAAGGAGTGGGCCAAAGGGAAGCCCCACGGCAACAAAGTGTAAATGAGGTGAGTGCTATTTCTGAAATTCAATCACAACTTGCTAATCTTACTTCTCTTGTTTCTCAGGTTGTGATTGGTCCAAAAGCACAAGAACACCAAGTTTGTGGCGTGTGCTCAATTCAAGGGCATCCATCCGACAAGTGCCCTCAACTAATCGAGAATGGTGGGTGGGAATCTGCCAATGCCATGGGCTATGGGAATCAAAACCAACCAAGGAACGATCCATATTCTAACACATATAATCCAGGTTGGAGAGACCATCCAAACTTCAAATGGAGGGAGCCACAACAAGCTGCCCAACAAGGAGGATTTAGGCCAAACCCCCCTGGTTTTTATTCCAAGCCGTATGCACCCTAACAACCCCAACAACCTTCGGCATCATCTCATTCAGGTACGTCCTTGGAAAGTGATCAAGCTATGCAATTACTAACCTCTATTTCGCAGGGGTTGCAAAATCAAAACAACCGGATAGCAAATAACGAGAAGGAGATGATGGATATGAAGAAACAAATAGGGCAGATTTCTGAGTTCCTTGGACAGATTAGAGAGCAAGGAAAGCTTCCTAGCTCAACCACAGTCAATCCAAAGGGAGGATTCGAATCCGCCAAGGCCATCACCCTAAGGGGTGGAAAAGAAGTTGGGGCCGAACCAAACAATCCCAAATCTGCCCAGAAAGTAGATGAAGAGACGACACAACCTGAGGAAGTGTCTAGCTCACCCACGGAAAGGGTGAAAAACCCAATGCCGCAGGCCCCCAATCACCCTAACTCGGCCAAATCAGGTAATTTAAGTTCAAATTTATGTACTTCACGTCCTAATCTGCCCAATGTACCTTTTCCTCAAAGGTTCATGCAAGAAAAAAAGGAAGAAAGCGAGAAGGACATTCTTGAAACATTCCGGAAGGTGCAAGTGAACATACCGTTTCTCGATGCAATCAAACAGGTTCCAAAGTATGCTAAATTCCTCAAGGACCTATGCAATACAAAGAGAAGAAGGGCAAACAAAGAGGTAGTGAAGGTAAGCGAGAATGTGTCCGCTGTTTTGCAACGTAAACTGCCTACCAAGTGCAAAGACCCCGGTAGTTTCACGATTCCTTGTGTGATTGGACATATTCGTTTTGAAAATGCCATGCTTGATTTAGGTGCATCCATAAATGTCATGCCTTATTCTATTTATGCATCTATGAATTTGGGTGAATTAAAACAAGATGGTGTAATTATACAATTGGCCGATCGTTCTAACGCGTATCCAAAGGGAGTTTTGGAAGATGTGCTTGTGCAGGTGAACCATTTAATTTTTCCGGCTGATTTCTACGTCCTAGACATGGAGGATTCAGCCCATTCTACATCTTTGCCGATTCTCCTTGGTAGGCCATTCATGAAGACGGCCCGAACGAAGATTGATGTATACAAAGGCACCTTAACAATGGAATTCGATGGGGAAGTGATTGATTTTAATATTTCTGAAACTATGAGATATCCCGTTGATGACCATTCTTGTTTTTCCATTGATGTTATCGATTCTTTGGCGCAGGTATACCTTGAAGAATTGAACGAGGACGCCCTGGAAACAACCATCACTAAGGCCATAGAGCGCAAAAATGAAGGATTTGGGCCAATGCAAGGCCACGGCAAGGAGGAGGAATTCTTTGCAATGGGTTCTAGTGAAGAAATAATTGAGGTTGTGGCAGCCCTTGAGTCATTGCCACAACAATATGGTAAGGTTCCACTCTCACTTTCAAATTCAGTTTCCACTAAGATGCTACCTTCTGTTGTTCAGGCACCATCGCTTGAACTTAAGCCGTTGCCGGACCATTTGAAGTATGTGTTTTTGGGAAAAGGCGAAACATTGCCCGTCATCATTTCATCAAGTCTCACGGCAATGGAGGAGGAGAAGCTTGTGAGGGTGCTGCGAGAGCACAAAACAGCCATAGGGTGGACTTTGGCCGACATTAAAGGAATAAGCCCTACCACATGCATGCACCGTATACTTCTTGAGGAGGGGGCTAAACCAACTCGAGAGGCTCAGCGCCGTCTCAACCCTCCAATGATGGAAGTTGTGAAAAAGGAGATTATCAAACTTCTTGATTGTGGAGTGATTTATCCGATCTCTGATAGTCGTTGGGTGTCACCGGTGCAATGTGTTCCAAAGAAGTCCGGAGTGACAGTGGTGAAGAATGCTGAGAATGAGCTTGTGCCAACCCGCATTCAAACAGGTTGGCGAGTATGTATCGATTACCGGAAGCTAAATGCCATGACTAGGAAAAATCATTTTCCTTTGCCATTCATCGACCAGATGCTCGAAAGGTTAGCCGGTCATGCTTTTTACTGTTTTCTTGATGGATACTCTGGATATAACCAAATTGTGATAGCCCCGGATGATCAAGAGAAGACCACATTCACATGTCCCTTTGGAACATTTGCTTATCGTCGCATGCCATTTGGCTTATGCAACGCACCGGCCACTTTCCAAAGGTGTATGGTAAGTATATTTTCCGATTTTGTTGAAAAGATCATTGAGGTTTTCATGGATGATTTCAGTGTATTTGGGAGTTCATTTGATAATTGCTTGGATAATCTGACCTTAATTTTGAAACGATGTGTTGAAACTAACCTTGTCTTGAATTGGGAGAAATGTCATTTTATGGTGAAACAAGGTATAGTTTTAGGACATATTGTTTCAGAAAAAGGAATTGAAGTAGATAAATCGAAAATAGACCTTGTACGTCACTTACCCTCTCCTACTTCGGTTAGAGAGGTACGTTCGTTTCTTGGCCATGCAGGGTTCTATAGGCGTTTTATCAAGGAATTCTCCAAGATGTCCAACCCTCTTTGCCGATTGCTTCAAAAAGATGTGCCATTCAAGTTTGATGAAGAGTGTAATTCGGCATTTAACCAACTCAAGGAGAAGCTAGTCTCGGCCCCCATTATTGTACCTCCAGATTGGAGCCTTCCGTTCGAGCTCATGTGCGATGCATCCGACTATGCATTAGGAGCTGTTCTAGGACAAAGAAGAGACAAGCGGCCGCATGTCATATACTATGCCTCTCGGACTCTCAACGATGCCCAATTGAACTACTCCACGACGGAAAAAGAACTTCTAGCTGTGGTTTTTGCTTTAGATAAATTCCGTTCATATTTAATTGGAACTAAAGTAATCGTTTATTCTGATCATGCAGCTTTGAGGTACTTGCTCACGAAAAATGAAGCAAAGCCGAGGCTTATCCGATGGATGCTTCTTCTCCAAGAATTCGATATCGAAATCCGGGACAAGAAAGGAAGTGAAAACGTGGTGGCTGACCACTTGAGCCGTATGGTGCATGAAGAGGATGCCGTGCCTATCATAGAGACATTCCCAGATGAGCAACTGATGTCCGTCAAGGGTTTAATTTGTATGCGTGGAGGAGGTACCCCTCCATGCCGTGGAACCTAGTCAAGCTTAAACGGAGGTACCGTCCGGCTGCAAGACGTAAAAGAAAGCGCTACTTGGGAGGCAACCCATGCATTCAACAAAGGAAGACTTAGAAAGCACTCCAATTCCAGATTCCTAAAAACTCTTCTCTTTGTTGATATTTCGTTTCTGCCTTGTTAGGTTGTTTAGTTGTTATTGTTTGTTTGTTTATTAATTGTGTGAGTCTATGATTGTAACATTAAGAAAATGTTTGGTTTATTGATAGGCACTGCTAAACAAAGAAAGATGGAGCCTTCACAAAGGGCGTTTACTTGAAGCCCCACTACTGGGCAAAACTATCGGAGCGGGAGGCATCGATGCGGGAGGCATCGGAGCGGAAGGCATCGGAGCGGAAGGCATCGGAGCGGAAGGCATCGGAGCGGGAGGCATCGGAGCTAGAGCATTCCAGGCCCCAATACTTGGCCAAACGCTGGACGAGCCAGGAAAAATGTGCCTCTGGAAGTAAGCCGAAAGCCTTTGACGGTCACTTTGACGGTCACTTTGCATTCGACCATTGGATTCTTGCAGCTCATCAAGCTTCCTCTTCATGCCCGTTGAATAGTTGTTTGCAATCACATGCAAACTTCTATTCTCATACTTCAGCTGCTTGATCTCTTGCTTGAGACTTTCCACCTCTGCCATCAATGATTCCACTTGACGGGAGCGGGCAAGCAGGCGTTGGCCCATATTGGACACAGAGCTCGCACACTGAACATTAAGTGCGAGGGACTCTTGAACGGCCAACTCATCGGACCGTCCTGACAGCAGCCTACTATCTTTTGGAGTGAGGAGGTTCCTAGCTACTATTGTAGCTGTTGTGGCGTCCTGCATCACGGAGTCTTCACCTGTGAGAAGACCGTTAGAAGATAAGAAAGAAGGGCGCCATACGTTACCTTGACGCGGTGCGCCCGTATCACTGCTAAGGCTCAATTCCAAGCTAAGGTTCGATGAGTTTGCCATTTTTCAAAAGTGTTCAAAGAGAATGGATGAAGTTAAATTTCAAAGGGCCGGAGTCGATTTTCAAGAATGGGAATTCTTCAGAGTGTGTTTGTTGTGGTGATCGATAGCTCTATAAAAAGCCAAGGCGACGCGTCCACCGATTCAAGAAGCCGGAATTTCCGGCGTAATTTAGGCGACGCTCGGCTTTTCAGAAGGCGCGTTCAACTTTGTCAAAAGATTTCTTCTTTTCAGACAACACGTGGAGGCCATCATCGCAACTACACATCTTTTGCCGACAAGCGCAAAGTTCGGCGACGCTTTCTCTGCTTTTCAGAAAACGCGTGCAGCTTTGTCAAAAGGAGCCGCATCCGCACTACTACGTGTCGTTCAGAAAGCAAAGGGGCGTCGTTCAGAAATCGAAAGGGCGCCTGCTCAGAAATCGAAGAGGCGTCGTTCTGATATCGAAGAGACATTTGTCGACAAGGGTAAAAGAATAGTACCACCACTTGATATTATCTCTATATATGTCGACCTTCGTCTTTTATGGCAAGGCAAACCTGAAGAAAATGCCCAAACTCTTCCGCACCTCTGAGGGCGCTCTCCCAGCAACGCCTTTTGAAATACTCAATTTTTTCTCCCCCAAAGAAGATACCAGAAACCTGGAGTACAAATAAGGCAGAAGGAAACGGTCGATCGAAGCATGTGGAGACAACCACAACAAATACATGTGCTGCTTCATTCACCGTTTCTTTAAAAGCAAATGTATCTCATATCATCAAGGTCTAAAGCAAAAGTATCTCATATCATGCTCTTTCCCTGTCCTTTTCTTTGTCCTTGTTCTTACTCGTATGGCAAAGTGAAAGAAGCAATCAGCCGGCACTTGGAGTCAGTCTTCCGATCTGGAGCCAACTGCCTGGAATCTATTCCTGATTGCTTACCTAGCGTTGCTCTCGAGTAGTCATCTTCAACGGAGCAAGTAAGGCAAGGGAAAATGATACATTGAAGCATGTGGAGACAAACATAGGCTGAGTTATCCTCCAACCCTTTTCAATACGAATTGGAAAGATTGAACAAAGAAACAGACCAAAGGAGTAAGCTCAGACTTTCGGGGGAGACCAAAGAATCCTGCTGCCCAGATCAAGAGTAACACAAAGGAAAATCAACGATGGGCGGCAACCAGTTCGAGAGTAAGCCTGTGGAATCATCAAGATCAAGCCTTAATGCAATCAACAAAGAGAAGATGGAATTTACACTCCATAACCAGATTTGCGTCCCTAAACTCTTCTCTTTGTTAATTACATTTTGCCATGTTTAGTATGTTTAAGTGCTTTTTGTGTGTTTACTTATGTTTTGTGTGAATCTATGCTTAAAACATTGAGGACAATGTTTGATTTAAGTGTGGGGGGGGTAACTAATGTTGTTAATGCAAATTCGTGGGATTTTATCACCCATAACTTCAAATGTTGTTCCTTGCTGTTTTAAGGTGTTTTTAAATTGTTTTAGAGTGTTTTAGTGTGTGTTGTTTTATAACTCCGAAAAACACATAAAAATTTGAAAAAAAAAAATGTTTTGAAAAGCCTAAAAAGAGTGTTTTGAGTCGTTTTTGTGTCGTAGGTCACCTTCCAACACAATGATAAGGATTTGGTTTGTAATTGCATGACTGTTAAAAAGAGTTATAAACATGGATGAAAGTTTGATTTACTCTTGGTATATGCTTAGTTATGGTTATAATGTATGACTTCACATGCAATCATAAAAGAGAAATTCGTTTTTGTAACATGCTTGAAGGAAGGAACTCATAATAACGCTACATCCCTGTGAGACTCGAGCCATTACCTTCTTTGGAGAGTTATATTCTGTGATTCTTTGTTTTCTAAAGTTGTTGCATGATCTCATTATTCCTTGCTTGGTTGCTACTTAGAATGCAATTGTATCATGATAGAACTAAATGCTAGAACTTATATCCGTTTCATTCAAAGCATGACATTGAATTGCATAACATATATCAAGATGAAGTTGTGTAGTTGCCATCATAGCCAAATAGCCTTATTTCCCATATTACGTATATAATGAAAGTTTTAACCCCGTTGAGCCTCGTTTAGCCCATGTTCTTTGTTAACCCATATCATCTCACCTAGCCTAGATTAGGACCATCCGTACCCTTGTTCTTGAAGCATAGTGAGCATGACTTAAATGAATTCCTTTTGAGTTACGTTATGCAAGAAAATGAGTGTGGGGGAGTAAAAGTTTGTTCTTAAGTTTATATGAGATTCAAAAGAAAAAGAAGAAGAAAAAAAAAAGAAAATGAGTGAAAATAAGTAAGAATGAACTCACAAGCGTTGATGGTTGAAGAAAGGGTCCAAAAAAAAGTTGAATATGGCCCTAAGTTTTGTGAGCTTCCCCCTTGAGTGATCAAAGTTGATTTTTGCGTTCTAAAGGGAATTCTAAATGTCTAATTCATTACTTTGCTCACTATTGCTTAAAGAACCCTTGTTTTCCATACTCCTTCTTTGTTATCCAAACACCCCAAGCCCCATTACAACCCGTCACTTCAATCTTGAGTGTTATGTGTTTCAATTTGTGGAGTTTGAACTTGGTATGAGCTTATGGTGTCACTGGTTCTCGCGTCTAAGTAATAGCATTCCATTCATGAGATCATATCTAAACATGCTTATTAACTCCAGAAATTGCGTTCTTTGTGATACATATATGTGAGTGTTCGTTTTCATGTTTACATCAATCTTCTCACATATGACTAGATTAGGGTGTGTAGTTAGAAAATCTGAGTGAAAATCGAGTGCATATCTTGTAAGGAATTGAGCAAATTCTCTAAGGCATGTTACTACATTCAAAACATGGTTTTAAATGCTTAATTGCGAACTAGTATGTGGTGACTATGGTTAAGAATGTACTTAAGGGTAAAGATGGCTAAATTCTGTGGGAATAATGATTTTTAACTTGTCATGTGCATTGGAAATCCCTGAAATGATTGTTTGGAAGGTGTAGGTTGTGTTTTACGTGTTTAGTGTCGTTTTGTTTATTTGTTTTTATTCTGTTTTGCTCGAGGACTAGCAAAAGATAAGTGTGGGGGAGTTTGATAGAAGCATATTCATGCGACTTAAATGGCTTGTTCTCGTGCATTTACGTTATGTTTCTCTAGTTATTTTAGTCCTTTATGCTTCTTTTGTGTGTTTTCAGGTTCTAAGGGCTTAGGGAGCAAGAAAGTGCATTTTGAGGCTATTTGGGGCACTTTTGGGCAAGGATTGGATAGCTTAATCATGGAGCAAAGAGGATGGACGAAATTGAAGCCTTGTATGCTCTTTGGGGACATCAAACAAAGGGCCTAGCCCAATCAAACAAATCCTTTGAGCCATGGAAAACCTCTAGCCCAATCAAACATATTATGCCATGCAAACCAACCTATTTTAGGCCCTTTCTATGTACTTAAACCCTAGCCCTTTAAACTAGCCCTATTATCACTTATCACTTTCATTCACTTATCATACTCATAATCATCTACACATTTCAACCATTTAAACATATGCATTTCAACTCACATGCACATGCACCACTAATCCCTTCACTTTCATGTCATCATTTCTTCCCCCCCCAATGCCGTGCACTCCTTGAGCATTTCCAGTTTTTCCCCTTCTCTTTGTATTCACAAGTCACATGCATTCACTTCATCATTACACCACCACTTATTCTTTAAATCCACATGCACATTTAATCATTCATTCAAGCCCCCTTGTGCCATGTTTCCCCCTTTGTTCCCACCCATCACATGCATCATCATCAAACAAACACTCAATGCCGTGCACTCCCACTTCATCATTCCAGCTTTCCAACTTAATTCACATGCATTCCATCCTTTAATATCCAACCCACATGCACTTTAATCATTCAATTACCCCATTCACACACCTTTTCTTCAAAACTAACCCGTGCATTCCCTTGTATTTCCACAATCTTAATCAGCCAACACATGCACAAATCCATCCATGCCGTGGGTTCCCTTTGCTCCCCTTGTGCAATTCCAGTTTTCACATGTGTCCTAGCTGTTTTTCCATCATTCCTCCACACAAATGCTTAAACAAACAGCCATATGTTCCCTCCACTACCCCTATAAATACCCTAGCATTCATTCATTCATGCACATCTCATTTCATACACTTCACACAACACAAACACAACCCTTGTGCCGCAAATCCCCTTCCATTTCTGTGCAGTTTTTCTCCTCCATTGCAGCCACTATCCAACCATTTCCCATCCCTCCAAAACACTTCACATAATCCCCAAAGCTCACCTTAGACCTTGTGCTACAACAACGAGGAAGAAAAGAGTGCCTAAACGTTCATACAATTCAAGTTTGAGTTGTTGGAATGTTTAGGTGTTTCTTTGATTTCAAAGTTTAAATTGAATTCTCTTTGTTTTGTACGTATGAGAATGGAAGAGAAGAGTGCCTAAACGTTCATACAATTCAAGTTTGAGTTGTTGGAATGTTTAGGGGTTTCTTTGATTTCAAAGTTATGAGGAACTAAACCCCCTTTAGCTAGGGGGTGATTCGAAACTATGTTTATATTTGCAATATGAATTGATTAACTTTCGTTGGAATTTCATAAGTTGTGGATTCAATTTGTTTAACCGTTTGATTGATAACTTATTTATGAATGTTTATTAAGAATGCGCGCTTAATTTTCATGCATAAATATGACGCTAGAATATAAGTGAATTTCACCTAATCGTTCTGAACTTATATTCACAAGTAGTGGAGGTTGCTTATAAACAATCGTGTTAAACGAATTCTTGGCATAAGTTTCATGCGTATTCCATAGTAACGAATGCCTCGTCAATACTTATAGTTTTCATAATGCTTAATGATCTTTGATTGTATCTTTATTGTGCTTTTCACGTAAAGGACTTTTGGAGAATGTGGTGAATTGCGTTGCGCTAACCCATCCAATTCATTGACTTAAGGAGAACTTGACGGTTAATTTAAGCGGACCTAATTAACCCGGGGTGTTGAGTTTCACAACTTATTGAAAGACCAACTGAGAATCAATATTTTATGCAAGTGTAACATGTGTGGAGAAGAACCCCTTGGCTATTCCATCATCCATATTTTTATCACCTTTGTATTTACGTTTTGCCCTTAATTATAATCTTTCCATTTAATTTAATCTTGCCCAAACACATTTTCCCCATATTTCGTTGAGTCTTAATCATTCGTATTTGTTTTATTTTCGTGTTTTAAGTATTTGGAGTCTTGTGTACTTGTTTTGAATTCTTGTTAAGTAAGTTAAGTGTTTTAAAAGTTAGTTTTATTTATTTGAGTCAAGTGTTTAGTATCCCTAGTTAATCCCCGGTTAGAACGATCCCTACTTATATCCTTACTACAATTGTCACAAATAGGGTTTAATTTGTGCGCGTATAATTCTCGCATCAAAGAGTTATACTTTCAGCAACATGAACCTACAGTAATCTATTGTGACAACAATTCGGCAATCAAGCTCTCTAAAAATCCAGTTCTACATGGAAGAAGCAAACACATAGATGTGAGATACCACTTCCTTCATGATCTTACAAATGAAGGGACCATTAATTTAGTTTATTGCCAAAGTGAAGATCAGGTTGCAGATATCATGACCAAGCCACTCAAGTTGGATGCATTTGAGAAACTACGTGGTTTACTTTGAGTGTGTTCATTTAAATATCTTGAGCAAGAAGGTTGGCAGCATTGGCAGGTTTTGTGAAGGTAGAAGCTGATGGGCTTGATGATGAAGCCTTCATGATGGTGTCTAAACCCTAAACTGTTTTCATAGAAATCATTTTAAGGGAGGGTGTTAAGTTTTTAGTTGTTTTTTATTGTAAATAAATTCCTATTTATTAGGAAGTCAGTTGATTTTACCCATTCCTTAGGAGAATCGCAGTTGAATAGGAAATTGTTAGTCATGGGATAGTCATTGCTATTTTTCTGCAATTTGATTATTTGTAATTCTATTTAAGTCAGACTATTTTTCAATGAATTGTATGCAGTTTTTCACATAATTTCCTTCATCACATATTAAGCAAAGCTTTCGTAGCTTTCAGTTTCTAACACCGGCTGCTAATCTAAAACACACCAAAAAAGGTGGGGTGGATACGAGTGGGTGGCTTATACGCAAAACAATTCTAAACAAACATGGATGTGTGCCTTTTCGGAGGATCCACAGAGGACTCTATGGCGTGTTGATTTAAATTTGCATAATTGTTTTTTGTCCACTTGTAATAGAGTATGTTGAAATCTTTGTTAAGAAATGTTTGAGAACTCCAAGCACCATTCTTTCTGAACTTGCTCAGTCATTTGATTGGTTGAGAAAATGAACTAACCAGTCCTCGATTACAAACACGAACTTCGTTATCATTCCCATTCTCGTTGCCGTCGTTAGGGATTGAACCGGCGCTGTCCTTTCCATCTATGTCATCATCGTTCAAGGATTCCTCAACATATCAGTACTCGTCCTCCTATACACCAAACACCTTGAACAAGTTAAGCATATGTAAGAATTTAAAATGCTTTTATACCAATCCATATATGTCTACAAAACAATGTAACATCCACATCGACCAACAGAGAGGGGGTGATGTGCATTATATGTACATGCCCACCTTCATATACCACGAGGCCTTTTGGGAACTCACTAGCTTCGGATTCTATTGGAACTCCAAAGTTAAGCGAGTTCGGGCGAGAGCAATCCCAGGATGGGTGACCCACTAGGAAGTTTCTCGTGAATTCCTAAAAAAAAAACCGTGAGGGCGTGGCGGGGGCCCAAAGCGCACAATATTGTGCTACGGCGGAGCCGAGACTGGGATATGACAGACAAGCAATGGTTGCATTTTTGGAAATTATATTATACATATACTTAAACTCAAACTCAAGTGCACTATTCACGGGCAGTGTACGAACTAAATGCCCTTCAATTTGTTTGTTAAACCAAATTTTTACCACCTTTTCCATCGTAAAAGGACAGCCCTGCCCTCGAAGCCTGCACATTGTTTCTCTATTGTTTCCGTTTCTTTGGATGCTTCGGTGGCACGCAACTAGCGAAAACAGAAAAGCCACAAATAATTGCCCCTAAGCACATAAAGGGTACATTTAGTCAAACTCTACTCAAACGATTAAATTTGGGAAAACGGACATCAGAAATAGGTTCAAGACGTCGAAATTAGCCTATGAGGGGTCCCGCACGAAAACCTAAAAAGTCAACAGTTAAAGTCAATGCTGACCGTTGACCGGGTCAACAATCAAACCGGTTCAAAGTCAACGGCTCACGGGTCCAGGTTGGAGCAGGTCAATCGGGTCTGGGCTTGGATCCGGGTTGGGCCTGAGTTTTGGGCTTGGGAGTTTTAGGTTTGAAAATAAAAATAAACAAAAATTAAATAAAAGGAAACAGGGTTAGGTCTTAAAGGGTTTGGGTTTAGTGATCCGACCCAAAGGCCTGGATTTGGATTTTAGACTTGGGCTTGGGTAATTGGGTTGGACCTTGGGTTAATGCGTCGGGTTGACCCATTTTCAGGCCAAGGTTTTGGCCGGTTTCTGGGCAAACTTCAAACGCCCATAACTTCTTCGATACTTAACGAAATTGGGTGATTCAAAAAGGAAAGTTGTAGTACTCAGCGAGTCAAAGAGATTGATACCTTGCATGCCAACCAACTCAACGTGGTTTGGCCGGAAATTGCCTTGAAAGTGGTGGTGCTTGCCGGAAAATTTGGAAAAGCTACTTCGAGCTATTTTCTGCGATTCACACATATAAACTACTTGAAACAACCTTCGATCTAACCCTAAAACACAACCCAAGGGTTTCTAGAAGCTTACCAAAGTTGAAAAAACAAGAAACACATCGGAGAAGATGATGAACAGTGACGTCGTCATTGTTCGGGTTCCATGAAGGTTTGCTTGAGTTTTCCCGTGGTTCCTACGTCCAGTGGTGTTGGTTTGGGGTTGTTGCTTATGTGAGTGACAAATTTGAGAAAGAGGGAGACATCACAGAGGGAGAGAAAGGTCCGGGAGTCACACGGGAGAAAGAAAGAGAGAAGAAGAAGAGGGAGAGAAAGATGAGGTTATGGGAAGAGAAAAGATGAGAGAGAGAGTTATAAAAATCAGAAAAAGAAAGAAAAAAGGAAAGGAACTGGGGGACAAATCAGGGGTGGGCCCCCTTGGGCACACCATTTAAGACCCAAAAACCATTTTTAAAAGGAAAATATCCCCAAACTTAGTGAAAATACAAAAATACCCTTTTTGTTCCGTAAATCCTGAGACCGGTTGTTACAATCTGTTGATGCACAAAATCGGCGAGGACTTTGGTACAACAGAAAGTGTCAAGTTTGTGACCTTCGCTAGGTTGCTCTGGTCATTAGTGTGGATAAGTATGTAAATGAATAGAGACAGGGAAGCAAACAACACAAGATGTACGTGGTTCACCCAGATTGGCTACGTCCACGGAGTAGAAGAGTTCTCATTAGTTGTGAAGGGTTTACACAAATACATAGGTTCAAGCTCTCTTTTAGTGAGTTCTAGTGAATAGTTTAGTACAAATGACATTAGGGATTATTGTGGGAGAATGATCCCCTTTTATAGAAGAGAGTTTCTAGCTTTGTTCTGACATTGACACGTGTCGTGTTGTGATTGGCCTCTGATATCGACACGTGTCGCACTGTGATTGGCTTCTGATACTGACATGTGTCGTGTTGTGATTGGCCTCTTGGTTGGAGGAAAAGTCTTGTGGGTCCTTGACGGTATGCTGTTGACCGGTGCTTAGTAGTTTCGGGATTCGTCAAGTATGGTATAAACACAATCTATCCCCCTTAAAAGAATTTTGTCTCGAAATTTAAAATCACTTACTACACTGAAGTACTCGAAAATAGGAAGAAGAGTATATGTATAAAGAGAAATCAAGTCAGAGTGGGTGCATCAAAGAGAATATGCTACACCGTCGCGAGCAAGCTGCAAAATCCTCTATCATGCCTCCAAGCTCTTACTTTTTTTCCCCATCAGTGTAGAAGTAGAAACATACTTTAATAAGATATAAAGTCGAAAACATATATGGACGTAAGGTCAAAAAATAAGTACGCAAAATACTATAGCATCAAAATAGATATGTATTAACATATAGGTCCAAAACTCGTGCGTAACTTAAAACTGAAAAAGAAGATGTTTTCCCCAAAACATTTGTAACGCCAAAAACAAATAACTAAAGGATGGAAGTTAAAATACCTATACTGAAAATTCAAAATTGGAAAATGAGAGTGGTATTCCGTAACAACTGCTGAAGACGAATCTTCCTGCCCACTTGCTTAACGAACCCATTGAATAACTTATCAATACCATAGTAGGCCGCCCGCGATATCGATCACACATTTGTTGTCTCGATAAGCAAGCATAAATTTTCTGATGGTGCACTAATTCCCACGTAAATTCGATCCTCTGAAAACAAGCTCGCATAACTCCTCTAACAACCAGTGTTGCATGTAGAAACTCTCGTACCACATCGCAAAAAGTGTCATACTTAAACCGGACAAAATAGAAACTGCCGTCATAAAAACTCTATTCAGCACCAAGCATCTCATCCTCCTGAATTCTTTTAAATGTAACCAACTACTCTAAAGTTTCACCAGTAAAGAACCCATTTGAAAACAGTATCTTGGGATTCAAGAGAAGTGGCTACCATGTTAATAGTAAACTCAAAAGCTCAAGCCAAGCAAGCAGAAAACAAGAAATCACCTTTCCCAACAAGCAGTATCTCTTGGGAATTGTTGCAATGCTCAATCCACCTCTCTATTTTTGCTTAGTTGCAGATTTCTAGTCAAACAAGGCCAAAGTTAGTGGAAAGAAGAAGGACTCGCAAGTGATCAATCTAAACACCCCATGAGAGAACACACCATTCAAGAGAAGTGTAAAGATCTTCCGATTCTTGCCTCGACAGCGTTGTGGTGCCATTCCAGAGTGTACCAAACAGATCTGCTAGAAGCGTTTCGACATCCACATGCTCACAACAATAAGGTTCCGAAGTGAAGTAGTGGAAGATGCGTTGAGACGAGCACATATCGTTGGAAAATAACCGATGTGATGCTTATGAATTATAGTAAGATGGTGATACAATCCGCTGACCTTTGGTACTGAGACCTTCATCCAACTCTTACTAAGAGACCGCTCAAACCTCACACCCACGTGCTCGCGGACCGAATGATCTTGGTGCGAGGTAGTGGAAAGTTGTAATGGTCAACTCTGTTTCAGGAAAGAAGTCATTGCTAGTGAAGGGTGTTGTAGAGAATTTGCTTGAGAAAAGCACTAAGGTTCAGTTGCTTGATGGCACTGTTGTACCACTGGATGATAGCTCAAGGAACTATGTTGTGCAAGCTCTTCGTGAGATGTCAACTAGTGCTTTGAAACCACTGAATGATGCACTTGTTTTGAAACTCGCTGATATTATGATCATATCTAGAATTGAGAACATATCACATATCCATCAGAAAGGAATGAGCTGCTGCTTTCAAACTACCTCTCACTTGCTTTTTTTTTGTATGTTCATCATATTTGCTATTGTTTTGCCATCCAAAATTTCGTCTTCCATCTTTTGTTTTACCCTTATATCGGCATGTCACTACTAATAATAATAATATTTTTTTCTTCAGATTATCAATCATACAGGTTTGCTGCATGAGTTACTGGGATGAACACTAAACTGAGTTTCAACTCTAACTTCGAGATCATTTATGTGCAGACTTAGGTATTCAAGACACTGAAGTTGGGTAAGCCATCATACTCTACACACAAAAAAAATTAACTTTCAAGTGATTGCAAATTTGGTTGACACTAGGAAACTATGAAGATTTAATGGTGGTTGGAATCATTGATCTAACCAAAGTGGGTTTCTGTATCATGTATTTCATGAATAGAACTGACATATCATAGATAATTGACTGAATTATATACTCTTAATGTCAAACTTTCTTAACGTCATGTGATCAGTATGAATGGATTTGATATGGGAAGGTCTGCCTCTAACTAAATCCCATTCCGAAGTGATGTTATGTGACAGAATTTATACTGCACTATGTCTTTAAAGGAAATGTTCATTAGTTTATGCTCATAGCTGTTGTACTTACAGGTTACTTTATATATATATATATATATATAGGAACTATGCATGGTAGTTGTTAAATATTATGACATTTGAAATTCCTTAATTCTGTGATTGAGATATGATTACTATGTATTCGTTTTATTTAATTACAATTTACGAGCGATGAAAAATTTAAAATTAATTTATGCCACAATTATTAGGCACTATGTTTCACTGAAATTTAAAAATTACGGAAATACTAAGCAATCGATAATTCACTAATCAAACATGTATGTTTTATCATAGTATTATCCCTGTAATATATGCCATATACAAGGAAACAGGGTTTCTTTTAGATGGGACCCTGCACTACGATATGTGAGAGACCAGCCGAGTAATTGAGATGACTAATAAGCTTTCTTTTGCATGACGATAATTAATAGAAGCTATAATGTTCTCTTCACATTTCTCTCATTCCCTTGCTCAATAACTTTTCACCATTTTTGATTCCTTCTGAGAGTTGAATGAGATCTGGGCAGTCACTTAAATTCAGGGGGTAGCTCTATAAATCCTCTCGGGTTTTTTTTTTTTTTTTTTTTTTTTTTAATTTATTTATTTTTATATATTTTTCTATGTTCTGTAGATTTCACCAAACAGCAGAGAATAAAAGTGGGCATTATCCGTGGAGATTTCTGTTTTTCCCATCTTATTCCATAAAACTGAATTTTCAGTTATTTAAAGATCTGAATTTTGCAATTCTGTGTAAATCTTGCAGGTCAAGATGGGACACCTATCTGGGCAATGTCTGGACGTCTAGGCTTGGGTGGCGACGTGGAATTATGGAAGAGGTGAAGTAGCTTAGCTCTATCTCATTAGCTCTTATCTGTTATGTTTAAGCTCATTGGTGCTGGCTCTGAGGTTTTTCGAAACTCTGAAGCTTTGAGTCCCATTCAACCACAAGGAACTAGAATAACTGAAAGAAAAAAAATTTGTTGTCTTTGGAGTCCGAAAAGAAGTACGTGCAATCCTCTAATTTTATTAATGTAAAAGAAGTGATGCAAATCCAGTACAAGTATAAATAACAAGTATTAGGGAAAAAATAGTTGTATAATTCCAAGCCTTGAAGAAGGCTACAAATATATGAGAATGACGAATCTTCAGAGTGTTAGTGTTCGTTCATTTCTCCCATATAGTTTTTTATGCCTTTTAACGCTTGAACAATGATGCAAGTCAATCAAGCAGATAAGATTCAGAAAGAAAACTCCACATCTGTTGCCAGCAATGCTTAATGGGAGAAGTATAGGAAACCAAAGCCTACAAATCCAAAGCCTTTTAGGTTTAGAACTTATGTATGTGATACCTGTTTAATGAGCAGTAATAGCGTTGATGCTTTATATGATATGTTTTGGGCTATTTTTTCAGGAAAGAGGGATGCTTAAGGAAGCAACTTTGGAGAAACGAGCTCATGCGCCACTGAAGAAGATCACATTAGTCAGGACTCGAGGGGCAAATTCAACAAGTAAACATCAGAACGTGATACAGGTATTTACGCATGAATCTGAACAATTACTTTGTGTATCACTGTCATATAGGCAAATTTGTTATGTGTGATGGTGTATTTACGCATGACTCAAGTGGATGATGTAATTTTATGCAATTTATAATTTTGGGTTTACTAATTTTCTGCTTTTTTATGATTTATTTGACGTAAGTTTCAATCTTCAGGTACAGTTTTCAAATAGGTACTCATCAAATGTCACGAATACTGTTCCTCTGGTTTTTTAGGCTACAAATTAAATTTTGGGGTTGTTCAATTTTGTTTGATTTTTGGCAGTGTTTGGTAGAAAGATGTTAAATGTGATTCTAACAAAATGAGGAACGGTGCTTTCTACATTGAAAGCAATTCTAAATGATTCTGTGTCTACTTCACTCATTCCTTCCTTATCTTCGAATTCTATCTTCTCTTCCACAACTTGTGTCACGATTCACAAAAACTATACACCCAACTCCTACAATTTCAGCAGCCCTGTGATCATGAACATATGTAGCCGTACTTGCACATCACCAGAAGAAATTTGATGTTCATTTTGGACAAAGATAGTCGAATAATTTTATGTGAAAACCTCAGATGTTAACAAAGATGGTCTAAAATTGTGCAATGAAAAAGAAAAAAGCATACCTTTCCAACAGTGGTTTCAATGCACTTGTGCGACACCATCATCACTCTTTTTCGTCTCCTTTTCTCATTAAATCGAAAAGGAAAGCCATAAGCCATAAGCAACAAGGACAATTTATCATGCCTGTTATTGACTTCTCACTAGTACTGCCGAACATGAATTTTCTCAGTAATTAAGTGTTACAATACCTCAAAGAGGAAAAATGTCTCAAGGAAATTTCCAACCATAAAACCACACTTTAAACGCATATGCTAGATTAATTAACATCCACGATATTAAACTCGTAGTAGATCAACAATCCAGACATATCACAGCAATCCACAACTCTTGACCTGCTTCTATTGGCATGCTTTTCACCTTTAACTTTTGATTATGATGCACTCCTAGTGGGTGAAAATCTGCTTTACAAGAGAATCTAATACGACAAACGTAAGCTCTTCAGCTAAAACATGTCCTGATGAAAACAAGCATCAGAAGGAAGGCAGGATGAGAGAAACTTACTTTGTGAGCACCGGAATGATGCATTCCATGTAAGAAGATGGTCTTCAACGAACTAATGGCAACCACAGCAAGCATGTTAAGAAGGAAGGTATACATAAAATGAAAATTTTGTTCAATTGGCTTGATGTTTTGCCATCACTTAATCTAATATCACAATCTTGTACATTCAATAGAAAGGAGCAGGTTACAAGGGTTTATAGCCTAGGAACCTAGTATCAGAAAACTGTGATATCACTATATCATGGTAACCGAAAACCATAACACTCAACAGAAATCATCTCAATTCCAAGGTATAAAAACATATGTACTGTAAATTACCAACTGCTGTATAAAGTAAAAGTTACAAAAACTACATAATTTTCAAACCCTGGACTTTGGTACTTAAAATGCCTGTACATTTGGGGCGGAGGGCTGGAATCTGTGTATGGATAATTGCTACTGCAATTGCAAAAGACTGCAGAACTGACAGAGATGGTTGAAAATGAACAAAATACAAATCATCGTGGACATTCAACATCCTCCATGCAGGAGGACCATGCTCTGAACCCTGAAGAATTGAAATGAAAGACAAGCATCTTAGTGCAAATTCAGATTATTACTCAGTTGCTCAAAAGTTAAATACCAAGTTTCAGTTCCCGTCATGTAAGTCGTAAAAGCATTTCATTCTTCTCTTTCAACTCAGAATACAATACCGCAGGATCTATTTTACGTCCAAAACAATATCTCTTTCAGGAATTACATAACCTTTTCAAATTATTAGGTCTATCATGACTCATGAGAAGTTTTCGACAACTAGAACCGGTAAAGTAACTTATCATATCAAACACCGGCTTCACAAAAATTATCAACATGTGTGGATGAAGTCAATTTTAATACGTGCTCAATAAATGATCTATGTCACGTTGTAATAAACAAAAAGGGGGGAAGAGGGGGAGGTGAGGAGGTAGGAGATTGGCGTACCGTTCTATTTAATTCAAATGACTTGCACTCCCCCTGAGTGTCGGATTGAGGAAAAATGTCTTCTCTGCTTGATTTGGTTTTGAGTACCGTGAGTGGGCACCCCAGATCCCAACCTCCACAGTCACATTGTCCACCAGATCTCCATCTTTCAGTAAGACTTGAAGGACCACCATTTCTGGTCCTTGGCCCACCGTGAATTCCTGCTGGGATTAGAACATCCGTACTGGTAGAGCAGTCACCATTATTTCGACAACATTCGACAGGTACTGAAGCCACCACTGAGTTACTGATTTTCTTATTCCCAACTTTCTTTAGAAATTTCAATCCCCAACCTCCAGCTTCCTCCTTTCGATCATCAGGGAGATGGTCTTTCACAACAATGGAAGCCAATTCGAAATTTGGAGGGAGATGTTCTTCTACCAAATTGGGCATACATAGAGCATCTTGATTGTTGCCTGTATCAAGGCATGGCTCCCGAGAAGGATTTTCAACTATGAAACATGGTCCACTCAATTTGGAGATGGTTCTTTGTTTGGATGAGTGAGTTGTCCTGAATGCTTCGACCACTTTTTTTGATAACCCCTTGCTCTTCCTGAGGTTATGGCTAGAATTGTGCATCTCAATACCACCACCAAACAAATTAAATTCAGTCTCCATGATCTTTGAATTGCTTGGGCAGAGGGAGACCAAATTATTGACCTTCATCTTACCGACAAGGTGTGACTCACTATCACGAATCTCATGGTCCTTTTGCCCACCCTTTCCTGAATGAAACAAATATATATAGTCCAGAGTCTTATCCCCTTCAGACTTGACCTTCCACATGTTGGCTACATAGACCTCCCTTTGTTCATCTGTGGAGAAAACAAAATGAGGATTCCCTCCCTTCCACGTGCATTGAAGCATTCCCCGAGAAACAGTGGCAAGGGTGGAAGCAGAAGATTGATCAGACAATGCTGAGTTTGTGCTGCAGATAGAAATAAGTCTTTTGTGGCCAGCATTAGATTCACTTTTATGGCTTCCCTGAATTGGTGTTTCCTTTTCTAGCATCGGTGAAGAAGAGAAACTAAATCCGCCAGGTGAGTCTGTGAAATCATAGCATATCGAGCCTCTGTCATTATTGCAGTCTATTCTTCTCAAGTCTGTATTGCCACCCAAAGGCCAAAATTGGTGAAACAAAGGGCTCTTTAATGTATTCATAATACTCTTGCTCCCCATAACTCTACCCACAATCCACTGTCCGGCAGGGCTTATTACTACACTCCCACCTCCAGCTGCCAATGGACATTCAATCACGAATCTAGCAGAACTACACGTATCTCCACTTCTACTTTCAGCCACATTCAAGCGCTCGGGCAAAGCACTGATCTTTGAAGAGCTCAATTTCACAGCTGTATTACAACGAGCTACTTTGGATGCACTAATATGAATCAATTCCATGCATTTTTGACGAAATTTTTCATCTAAGCTCAGTATGTGCTTTGGAATACTACTGTCCAAGCCAATACCACTTTGAGACAAGGAACCTTTTATGCAACATTTACTAATTTGCAAACGCTTAACATTTGAAATTAGTGCATGCTGTGGATTTGACCATGTGACCAACCTTTTCAATTTTGAGCCAGAAGAACTTAAAGTACCTTCTCCTGATAATTCCCGCTCCTCGCTCAATCTACGCAACGCATCATCTTGCCCCTGCTGGTCTTTCTGAGCATCAACAAACTTATCATCCATCTGCTGACCCCAACCAAATAGCACACATCAATGACAGATAATTTTTTTATCTATGTTCTGCCTCAAACTGAATTACATAGATTGGTTGGTAGACCGCCTTATATAACTTCCCTCCGTCCAAGTCTTATCTTACAAGTAACCTGAACATAAACACATACTCCAAGCGGTAAGTGTAAGCTATCAATTTGCAGAAGTAAGTAGATATCAATTGGGAATTTGGTAGTTTTTCTTAAGCGAATATATCCAAATATCAATGAAACTATCTATCAACTCAGAAACTTTGGAAATAAATCCAGAAATTGAAGAAGGTTGCCAAATACCATGCTTCTGAGACTGTTTGCACAATCTGAAGTTTGAAGCATAAGGCTCCAGCACAATCTTAAAAAATAAGTTTGGAGATTTTTATTTATTTATTTATTATATGTTATCCAATCAACACCAAATTCAAAATACCTTCAAAAGCTCTAAAGATTCACCAACATAACAGTTTACCTTCTAATTCAATAAAAACAAAAATACTTAACTCCTAATTTGTAGCTGTTCATCTTACAATTTCTCTTTTTCTCTGCCCAGAACAGTACAATTTCTCTAACAACTGAGGAGGAAGATGACAGAAAGACTAAAGATTCAATCTTTACACATCTTACCTCCATACAAACAAAACCCAGAAAGGAAATTCAAAATAATATTTATAAAACTCACAATTAAAGCCTCAAAGTTGCCTATTATTAAAATAAAAAAGCCACAAAGTGGCCATAAAACATGGAACACTGAGTCCTGACACACTGAAAAACAGTTCAACCCATCTATAAAATATACAATAAAAAAATACTAGAGGACCAATTGTTTTCTCTTACCTGATGAATTGGATCCGAGGAGAAGCAAGCAGCACATAAATCAAATGCTCACAGATTAGCAAACACCCACAAGCACTGATAAAAAAAAAGCAGCTTATTTGCCACACATTGAACACCGTTTTGCTCTTCAAACTTTGAGCTTATTCTCCCAGCCGCAAACTTTAAGCACCAAGAAGACTGAAAGAAAGGTCAATAAAGGAAGGGAAAGAAAAAAGGTGAAAGAATAACCAACCAAGCACATGGAAAAGCAGAGACAAGCAACATGGCCGCCGCCACCACCTCCACCGCCACTAATGCTCTGACACGTCTCACAATACTAGGTTCCGAATTCTTTGGTTTTTTTTTTCAAGAAAATGGCGCAACAGTTCTAGGCAGCCATTGAAGAAAGAAGAAGGAAATGGCGGGCGTGGGTGGAAAAAACAGAACAACTTCTATATTCTTGTGTTTGGGGTCTGAAATGGGTTTCGCACGTAAGCCACGTTTTCTGGGTTGAATTTTGTTGCTTGTTTGAGTTCTGCCCAAAGTCCCGGGTTTCATCAATGTGGGCGGGGACCCACTTCATATCCTTACATTTTCTAAGCCACTACATTGACAAAAATAGCTGCTTTAGAAAATGTTCATGACCTGATTTAGTGATATTAATCTTTATTTGTAAGTAAAAAGTTTTAGGTTAGATTTTTGTTAAAAACGAATTTGAATCACATTATTGCTAGTTATTATGGGATAGGCTCACATTTTTCTTTTTTAGTGTAAATAATATCGTTTGTTCGAAAAATAACAAAATGTTTATGAGTTTTGTGTCTTGGTTGATTCTATCTTAGGAAGAAGATTGCTTAAGTGTTCACGGATGAGTTTTTGTTGAAGAGGTCATATTGTTATGTTCTAGGGTTGAAATTTGTCAAGTATTCTTGTTAGATTGTGAATATACGGCTCCATGATCAAACAAATTCCAAACTAAGAGAGGGTTATTGTCAAATAACTCACCTAACCAATGTAATATTATGATTTCAATTTGTTCAGCTTAAGAATTAGAAAGTGGTATAACAAATCAAAATTAGCGTGTTTAGTAAAGTATTTGGTTTAGTGACTAATCTGGTTTGATAATTTCACTTTATAAACAATTATCTTAAATAGTTTATACTCTCTTATGTACGTATATTAAAACAAATCATTATGTGATCGATTGAATAATTACATTTACACTTATATGTGAGACTCAACAAACAAAATTACACTTCGCAATTACCCAAAGTCACAAGTAACGAGTCAACTGAAATATTATATTTTGTGGGATTCTGAATTTGGTACGTTACAATTTGAATTTATAATCTTGTACGAGCTTATCCCTTTACTGTTTGGTATGGTTCAAAAATAGGGAGGAGAGTTTCTTGGAAATAAATATTTAATATTAGAAAGCCAGAATAATAAATGAAGAGAGAGTTGGATAGAGAGAGGTAAAAGGGAGCTTGGCAGATGACCTGGTGCGCATGATACTGAGAAAACCAAAGAACTCCGCAGCGTAGGTCATGGTGGGCCCAACTACTCCTAACCAACTAAGAAGACGCCACATCAGCAAGTTGCCTCTGTTTTTTCTCATATGGCAATTGGGTCGAGTTGAGACAAAACTTTCTTTGTTTTTCATTTCGTTGCTTCAAATTTTGGCTATGTTTTTTTATGCATTGAACGTCGACGTGTGAAGAAGAGAAATTTATGTGTACACTCTACGAATGCTTTGTCATGCTGATGTTTTGTAATAACAAGATAAATATGTGTGTATACTTTTTAATTCACATGTTTTTATTTTATGAATAATGCTAGAAAGATTAAATTTGCAAACTAAACGATGTGTCATCAATAATGATAAGCACGTTTATCAACGTTTAAGTAATTAATCAATCATCAACTTCCATGTTCTTTAGTTTCTAAAACTTTGTCTATAAATTTAGTCTTCCTAGCATTACCAATTAATTGACACAAAATGCTAAGTGGTGGCATATTCATGCCATGAAAATTGTTATATGTATTAGAGAAGGAATTCTTCTTTCAATCAGTGACACTATGTGATAACTATTTAACAAACAATCATCTATATAATCAGTTGTGCCACTGAGATAATAAATTTGTTATAAGAGTATTCACATAAAAAATATTGTCGCATCGTGTTATAACATAGATAAACAATATAATTGACGAGAGTACAAAATGGGGATAACGTAGGAGATGGTCAAGTACATACATACCTATGGGTTCAACTTCCCAGTGACTACCTACCTTTACATCACTACAATCTTTCCCATTATATTATTATTTTTGTTTCTATTTTTATATATTTGTGTATTTATTACTCATATTAGTTTATTTAATGTGTTCATGTTATCCTTCCCTACTTATTTATTATTCAAGCGGTGGATAATATTTACTAATCTAATTCTTGATCTCAGCCGGAGGATTAGATCGGCTATCACCTCAATAGATTTACTTCCAGCATTCAATGGTTATGATGTTGCAATCATAAATAAAAATTATGGCCACTTAATTCCCAAAAATTATTATTTTATTGACTTCCTACAATTTTACAAATACACCTACTTTTTTAATTTATATGCACTTCTTGTTCTACCCCGACAATCTTATGGATATACACCCATTTAAGATTTAAAAAACTAAACACCTACATCCACCATCGTCCACAATCTTAATTGTTCCTCTCTCTCTCATCAGCCACCATCATGGCAGTCACTTGCATCATTCCGGCGATGCAAGCGAAGAAGGTGGTGGAGGAAGGTCAAACTTGTTCTAACACACATTAATATGTTTTTGGTATTTTTCCAAACATGAGACGAGTTCACACTTATAATATTTTTTCAACATTTTGAAAAGAAATGTCATTAACCTATTTCTATTGTCAGATGCCTATGCACTCTAATTTTATGCAACAGTACGTAAGCTTAGTCAAGTTGCAGAGAATATTGTGCCCTACCATTATGCAACTGTCCGTAAGCTTCGTCAAGTTGCAGAGAATATTATATTGTGCCCTACCATTATGCAACTGTCCGTAAGCTTAGTCAAGTTGCAGAGAATATTGTGCTCTACCATCTGCATTGGAGTTTAAAATCGGTTCCGGAGACAGGCACGTTCCACTTTATTTGTCGTACCAAAAGTGGGATGAACTAGTTTTATCTCATTGTGTTTTGTTTCACCTCACGAAACAAACGCAATCTTAAAACCTCGTTTAGTATAGAATATTAGGTTGGAATAAAATAAAACAATATTTTCAAGGCAAGTTAAGGGAATTAAACAAGTAAATAAAGTTAATTTTACTAAAACAATTTGAGTCCACAATTTTTCTGACCACCCTCTTTTGAATCTCTGTTTTCCCTGTGCTCAATAATAAGTTAGTAACTACCAACTAGACAAAGAAAAAGCTGGTTCACATACCAACCAAAGAAAAATTGAATATCTATAATTACATATGTAACAAATTGAACATAGGCTGTTTGAAATTGAACATGGTGGTTGTTGGTCTCCATGCCTAATTCCCCAAGGGGAACTAGTGACTTATAATAAATAAAAGATAACAGTTAAGGAGACTCTCTTAAAGTGGGATTTTTCAGAAACTCTCTGACATTTCATAGTTTAACATTAATTTCGATGCCAACATTATAAAGCATTGTACTAAAAATATGATGTGACAGAAAGTCTATGAATAATCCTTTTTGAAAGAGTCTCCTTAACATTTCTTAAAATAAAATAGTTTTAATGGCATCCCCACTAACACAAAGCATTTGGGATGGCATCTAATCAATCCACTATCCTATTTGCATAAAAAAAGCTTTCCATGTAGATATGCTTTTCTTGATATATGATGGCAATTTGACCTAAGGGTTCCACCACTAGGAAATTGGGT
Organism: Pyrus communis; assembly: GCF_963583255.1. NCBI lineage: Eukaryota > Viridiplantae > Streptophyta > Magnoliopsida > Rosales > Rosaceae > Pyrus > Pyrus communis. Next base: position 15,677,816 of record NC_084806.1, read on the forward strand.
TACAAATTTCCCTCTAATATATGATGATACTTTGTTTTAACTTGAATCGATTTAATGTGGTTGTCTGTTTGTATAATTGATCATGGAAACTAAGCAAATTATTAATGATCATGCATATGTAACTTATAACAAGTGTTTTTATAAGTCTAAATATAATGATATTTAGTAAATGATACGTTAAATTTGAAAAAAATAAAAATTTTTTTTCTAAAAAGGAGCTAATTGGTGACTTCACCATAACAGTTCACCATTTTGGAGTCGAGAATACTCACAGAAACATTTGAAAAGAATAATTGAATGTATAAAGATTTAGATCACACACAATAATATCGACATCTTTTAGTTTCAAATCATGTACCGGTTTTACCAATCCGATTCCCAAAACTAAGAAGAATATCAACATATTTGGTGTTTCTTGGAATCGTAAAAATTTGTGATAGAATTCATCTAGCGTGCATTAATCTTCATTCCTACCCTAAAAACTCAAATACTGTAGAAAAAAATAATTAGAATAAATCTTTCATTGATATGGAAATTTTATATATACATTACATACCTTGTACAACAACAAATTCTCCTACAATTCAGGATTACAATTACAATTGTAATTCAATTAAAACTAATTTACTATATTTGTCTTAACATCGAAGAGGTGATGTCAAAAGCTCCCAACTTGTGCAACATAGTTGAAATTTCTCCTTTCCGAGTAGCTTCGTAAACAACGCTAGCTGCTAAGACGTATCAATATGTCTAGTAGCTATCGTGTCATCAACAATCATATCACGTGTTAAATGACAGTCCATCTCCATTTGGTGAGTTCGCTCATGAAAATAGAATATGAAAACAACATCTCGATCTGAGTTTGGCTGTCCATCTGAGAAACATAATATGATTCTACTTCAAACGCTAATGGGGAGGTTGTTTTGGATAAAAAAGTTTATCAATGTACTTTTAGATGTTCCTACCATTAGATCACTAATGTCATTATTAGATGATTCGAATGGGGAATTAGCTCAAGTCAAGGAACTATGGTTTCATGAGTCGTCCAAACAAAAATCTAAAAGCATTATTAAAAGATGAGAGAATCTGCGAAGAAGAAGTTTCAAGTTTAAAGAGTTAACACTACAGAAAATGTAAGGAACCCAATCACTAACACAATGTTACAAAAGCAACTTAATCGACACCTAAATAGTTGGAGTTGGAGATTCATGGAGTTGTGCCCTAAAGGCCAATTTCGTAATATTATATTATGTAACAACTCCATTTTTAACTAATTAATAATAGGGTTCATTCATAGGTTTAGCTTTATATTATATTATATTATGAATGTTTCCACAGGATTTTAGGTTGTAAGCAATGTCCTAAATAAGATTTGGGCAATGAGACTTGTATTCCATAGTCACTTAGTTCTTAAACAAAATTCCTAGCCATTTGGAAAGTTAATTAGATATTGAATATCCGGAAAGGCTGGTGTATATTGCATTAAGGTTAGCAGGGTCTCGTGTTACGCTTGTTGGACACATGGTGAATATACAAATGTTTGTCTTTTGAACAAGTTCACTGAACATTGATGGGCCAAATGTTTAAACGTATGGATGCTTACTGTAGGAACCAAATTCGTGCACCTCCATGAGCGGTGGAAGCACAAATTCGAGCAACTTGCATAAAACAACTGTGAGTAAGCAAGGGTCGGGGAAGGGGGAGGGGTGTGTCAGCTAAAAACTCTTCGACAGTCAATTTAGTGAATGATTTTAGACTCAAGCAGTGGACAAGAGAATTCAAGCATTTAGTTTGAGTTATCATAGTTGAACCCTAAATAGGTGTATTTATACAATGGGGAGAGAGACCTTGTTAGGATAGAATACTTGTTCTAAGTTGGGATAATCCTATAGGATACCTAGAAGTAGATATTGCATCCTCTTAGGAGTTGTGGTTACTTATGGTGCACGTCAATTGCTAGATTGTAGAAACTCCAAGACTTATAGGATCTAATTGTGTCCATATCCGGATCAGATCGCATGTCTTGCAGAACAAGTATGGTCATCTAGCAGAGTTGCTAGGACTCAACCTAACGTCCATATCCGGATAAGAAACTGCATGAGCTGTTGGCGGTCATTATGACTTATGAGTGCCACAAGTGCAGGAGCGGGTATCGCTATAGGAGGCGAGTTCATCCTAGAAGTCTTTAAGGCGGGTGAAGTAGGCAGAGACGGAGGAGGAGCCTTGGGAAATGGTGGCAAGGTCATGGTTGAGTTGGAAAATACGGCAGCATTGCTTTGCAAAAATCTCTCTTGAAGATCGGCTCATAGGATGTGGGAAAAAGGATTAATTGTGCGAGATCAAGCTCCATCGAATGAATAATCCAAGAGAAGATCATGTCATCGCAGCACGGCCAGGCAACATGTGCATCGAGATCTTTTGAGGAAGACGGCTTCTTGACATCGCATTTGATCAAACCAAGCTTGTTCTTGGCGCTCTAAGAAATATGCATACCGCGTCCCCAAGTCGCGTAGTTGCCTCTATTCAATTTCTTGAAGATAAGAATAAGATTTGGGTGATAGGAATGGTGAAGATAAAAATGGTCGGTGCATTCGGAAGGAAAATCGTCCATGGTGAGGAAAAAACAGGACGACATGGATGGCTTCCAGAGAGAAAAAAAATAAAATAAAATAAAAAAATAAAAAATGAATTAGCATTTGAAACCTGCTCTGTTACCGTGTAAAATAAATATAATTGGCTGGAATAAATATTTCATTGATACAAGAATAAAACATATACAATTACATATCCTTGTACAACAAAAAAATCCTTCTACAAGTACATATCTATGAATTAGTTACTTTCTCTTGTTAAACTTGCTATATATCCTGGCAATTTCTTGCACGACCCCTTAACTCGATACGAAATGACACTAGAATAACAAGTTTCGAGTCAATCCGTTAACGAAGTAGGTCATTATCGGGTCACCCGTTAATAATACGTTAACAAATCTGGTCGTTATTAGGTCACCCTTAAGGTAACGAATATGGTACGAACATCACCCGTTTGCAAGGTTTAGACATTAGATATGACAATTTCTTGCATAACACATCAACTTGATACGAAACGACTCAACCCGTTAACGAGCTGGTCATTATCGAGTCAGCTGTTAAGAACCCGTTAACATAACAGTTTTGAAATGACACGATCCATTATGATAACATGTATGGTATGAAAACGACACAAACACAATAAACACGACTCATTTGCCAGGTGCTGACCGGTGCATGATTTGTTACTCTTATCCCAAAACCAATATTCCCCGCACTGTGAGTAATCAAACATCCAAATTTTTGTACGGCAGGGTGGAAAGAGGGGGACCAACTGATTCCTTACTTAGGTAAATATGTAATTATGCATTCATGCATGTGCAGTGCGAGAAAATTAGAGCAAATTTGCAATTGAACGTTGTTTTTTAAAGTTTGGTCAATAAACGCTTTTAGTGTAAATGATATCGTTTATTGAAAAGAAAAAAAAAAAGGTTTGGTTGACAAACGACAACAAAAGGCTTGTCTATTTAGGGGAGCCGTCTAACATAACAAATCTTGTTGAAAAATTAAAGGCATTTTGCCTGCAGTCTGTAATTTTTCCATACCTAACGATGAGCAATTAACGGAACACATTCTCGTTTCAAGTCTCTCTAGATTTCCCAAAAGTAATGGCATGTGGGCTTTTGGTTTTGACTTTCAAAATTATTGATGCAGAAGAACCTAGGACAAACAAACATGTCCCTTTCGATTCTTCGTTATTACGGTTTTTTTATTTTCTGATAATTATGATGTGGTGATCTAACTAAGTATCATTCAAACTCAAGATCTGTCAATATGTAGTTGTACAACAAAATCAACAAGATTACAAAGAGATATTGGGTCATTAAACCAAAACAATAAGCACAGCCCAAATCCTTAGCTCATGCTTATTCACTCGTTACACCAAAACAAAACCCAATAGCAAACCTAGATTGGAATCCATCAAAATCAAGACCTTTAAACGGGGAATGGGAACTCATTAATTTAACAAATAGTATTACGATGTCCACGGCGATGCCGATGCCGATGCCGATGCTTATGCAATCTAAATGTCAGAACTTTGTATCAACACACGATAAATTGACAAATATTGTTGGTTTATTTCTTGATAGCTTAAGCTTTTGGGATTTCTTGTTGTCTATCATGATATCAGAGCTTTTTTGCAACATGTTCCGAGTTCAAGTCTGCATTCTCTACTTCTTTGTTGTTTGTAGTCTTCATTTATCTACCTCTCCATGTGCAAGAGAAGCACGCACATGCAACAGAGTATAAGCTTGATGTACATTATCTCATTCCTTGACAAGTTAAGCTTTTAGGGTTAGTGATTGTCTAACAAACACGACCACAAGAACAAGGAGAGTGACAATGAAAACACTAACAATGGAAGAGCTAGGATGGTTCCATGTAAAATTGAACCAATCAAAGGAATAAGATCAAAACTTAGGGGTTCATTTGATAATCATTTGGTTTTTGGTTTTCACATTTTGTGCTTGTGGGAATCAAACTCTTTCTCTATCTCTAACCCTATTTTGAATCATGGGCTTTAAAGTTCTAAGAAACTTTAGACTCGATTGTTAAAAAATGCACTACAAGAACACAATCATTGAAATACTCAAGCACTACAAAGTTACTACTAAAAGTCCCGAGCCTTGTAGGTAGAACTTCAAAGTCCCTCGTTCAAACTCACCCTAAAAGTCTCTCGGGGTTCATAAAAATTTAAGTCTCTAAAGGATGAGGAAAAACTAGATACAATGGTTCCACTAGTATTCAAGTAAGATGACATGAAATGTACACCTTACAAGGTTTGAAGTTTGTATAAGAAATAGTATCCTTACATTGTTAAGCACTTTCTCTATACTTTCCTCCTGACTCAATTATCTACATGAATAATATATAATGACCCAATTATTCATATTTTTTATTAAACCAGGATATACAAATCACTGGGGGAAACGGGGTCCTGCAAAATTGGTAGGTTATTAATCTAGTACTATTATACTACTCAAATCCAGGACTGGATTGGGTAGCTGCATTTGAAAGAGTTCACTCCACTGATATGAGCAAAGATATCCGAGGAATCAGCCAAATCCTCTTCCTCTTTCACAGCTACCTGTAAGAATATTTACTAATGTCAGATGACTGGAATGCAATGGACAATAACAAGACTTTGAAAGGTATCAAGACGCCGAGGATAATATAATTCGTATTATTTTGAGAATTGTTTCTTGCAAGATAAGGTATGTGTTAAAAGTGTACGAGGCATTACTTCATCATCTTCATCGTCTTCATGATTGCTTCCAGCAGATCTGTGGGTCTCTCCAAAATCATCGTTCTTTGCAAATCTTCCTCGGACTCGAGGTCTGCTGTCAGCAAGTGTTTTGCGGCAGGCATACTGCATATTTGCTTGGACATTAGTGAGAGTTTAACCCTAATCCCTAATTGCTACGCACATAGTAACATACATGCACACATGCAAATATGAGTAAAGGCATATGCATTTCACACATGTTTTTCTAGAGAGAGAGAACCTTGATTTTCTTGGTGAAGTTCCTCTCATTCCTTTTCTTCATGTACCTGTGGATCTTCTCTTTCCTCTCTTCAACAGAGAGCTTGCCTACTTTAAAATTTGGGTCTTCGGCTATTGGAATCTCAGTTGGTAACGAAGTAGAGTTCCCACCCCCACTCACCAGTTGCTGACTCTCAGCACTAAGTGCCTTTTGTAGAGATTAAAGGTGAAAATTACACCCAAAGAAAAAGTAGCAATGAAAAATAACATTAGTCCCTTCTAGTGCACAAGAAAGAAAATATGTCCTTATTTCGATGCTAAGCGTGCTGATATTATTCGGTTAATTTGAATGTGATACCACTTTCTCCACTCGACATGCAGATGATGACAGTTCAGAAAAAACAGATAAGCAGTGGCCCCTACGAGGGTTTACAACGCTAAGTTCCCATCGGTTGACTTTAATGGCCAACTAAAGCTCATGAGAGAGACAGGACTAAAATGCAGAGAGGTTTTCTAAGAGGGCAGGTTCTTCAAGTTCTTCAATTTTCAACAACTATTCACCACAATTGTTAAAAACTCAACAAATCAACTTGATATAGCAGGAGAAGGGTAAAGAGACTCCATAGACCTTTTCTGTTAGTTCTATATGGTGTATTAAACTTCATTCTTGATTTTAGTTTGAAACTTTGAAACCAAACTAAACTGTTTGATGTGTTTCTTGTTAGAAATAAAATGGTTATTTCTTAAATTATCTCCAAGTATCTACCAAGTACTAGAAGTTGCAAGCAGCGATTGGTACCTGAACCTCTTCAGGGTTAAAAATCCTCGATAATGAATCTGGACAGAAGATTCCACCACTGTCTCCCTGATATTCCAAGTCTTTCTGTTGCAGTTCAGAAGCCATAAGAATGCTGCTGGTGAAAATTCCAGTACCGTCAGCTGATAATGCAGCAGGATTTATAGGCCCAGTAGGCATGTAGGGTCCCATAGGAGGACCCAGAAATGAACAAGGAGGAGAAGAAGGGTTAAAAGGAACATAAGAAGGCACTGAAGACAAGCAATCCTCTTCAAAAACCGATGCTAATGGAGCTGTCATAAGAGTTGGTACAGGTTCGGCAGGGTACTGTGAAAATCCCTCAACAACAGGATCTGCTAATGGCATTTGAGGTGGCACTTGAGAGAAATCAAATTGATCTTCCGGGTTTATGAGAAACGAAGGTACCGAAAAGGGTGGGGATGGAGAAAAATCAATGGAAGCTGATATATCATTGTCAATTTCCTCTTGGGAATCAAAGATTATGGAAAGGTTGCCACTATTGTTGTTGGTGGTATTAGCGGTGGTGGTTGCGGTGGTATTAACGCTGGCAGCAGCGGTGGTGGTGTTGGTGCTAGTAGTTGTGGGGGTTTGGGAAATGTTTGCGTCAGTATTACCATTGTTGTCTGGGTAGATACAGAACTTGGTTTCTATATCTGGGGGTAGTGAAAGGTTTGTTGCAAAGGATGAATTTTCTTCGTAGCAGCAATTTGGAGAAGTGGTGACCTCGGAATTCTGTAGGGTCTCTTGGAATAGTTCCGGGTCGCAAAATTCAAATATTTGAGCGCTAATCTGGCTAGAAATTTCATCCTGCAAGCAAAACATCAGAGTGCAAAATTAAAAATATGATTATCTGACAAAAATCCATGCAAAAAACCCTTTGTCATCAACTATAAGATTGCAAAATAAAACCTTTTTGTTAAGTTCATCATTCATCATAATTTTTAACTTGTTAGACGAGATATTGATGTAGGCATGCTTCATCTTAGTACCGCAAATATATATCAACCTTCCTCACAGTAGAACTTTCCCTCAATCCCTCCCTCGGATTTTTTCTTTTGATATGCATGAAGCAAGCATGTAAAAAGTTAAAAATAAATAGAAAGAATAGGACAGTTTTCCAATTTTTTTTTATATAGTTTCCATGGACCAACCTTCCATGTATATATATGATTCATTGAGCACATAAGTGTTCAAAAGAAGGATGGTTTTGGTGGTGGATTTTTTTGTGCAAAGTAGAAAATGATGTGCATTTGTGCTACATGTGACATGTAGGAAGAAAGTTGCCCAACTGCAGCTAGAAACTAAAGGAGTAAACTAAGAAGGAAGCTCATGGTATGTAAGTTTTGTTCAGTTTACAGAAACAACTCGGTCCGAACAAACAACCAGAATTTATTAGCAATTGGAAGAAAAGAAGCAATTATGTTATCCATGTGAAATGCTTGTCACACTAGGGCTCTCCTTTAACCATCTAAATGCAAAAAGATTCAAGATTAGAAAAGCTTATAGGAGAAGCATAAAAAGCTAAATATTCCCATTCTACTCCAATACGAAAGTGGGAAATAACTAGTAAGCAACCCTAAGACAATGACAATTTTGTGCGTATTATTGGCATCAAAGGTTGAAATAACTAGTAAGTCTATATAACCGGCTCGATGAGTGGTAGCACAAAATTGTTGAGATTTGCTTGTCCAATTTCTATTGACAGTAAAATGCCTTAACCCTACAAATTCTTTGGGAACAGAACTCTAGTAGCAGGTCCATATCGATACTATGAATGCACAGGATCAAAGTTTTGTATTTGCTTTAATTTTATTCCAACTAGTTGATCCAAAACTCAGAAGTACACGAGATGATGAATTTTGTGATTGTCAGAGATGTCGAAATCAAACAAGACATTCAAATTTGAATAATCCAAAATGCACACGCGACCGGGGAAGATAGAGATGCGAAAAGGATTGAGCAAAATGATGGTTACAGCACATATCAGAAATCCCAGAAAGAGGTGAAAGTGAAAGGGAATGGATATGAAAATTCCTTGCTTCTGGACCCCTCAACCAATTGGACCAAGAAATTTTGACCCAAACCAACTAAGAACATCAACATTGAACCCAATAAAGCATAAAAACATGTAAAGAAGTAAAGAACAAATTGATTAGCATGCAATTATCTTTTAATCTGCGACTAATTCTGAAAACCACATTTGCAGAAATAAATGTCAACATAATTAAGAAATACTTAATATTTAGACTAATCCACAATAACCCATTTGCCGAAAGACACTAATTTGCAGATTAAACACAAACACATGTACATGTGTGTGTGTATATATATATGTATACATATACCTTAAAACTAATTCTGAAGAACCCATTTCCACAAACACACTAATATGCAGATTACTAAGATACATGCATATAAACACCATTATCAATCAGAAATCACTATATGAATGCATGCATGCATGAACGGAGAATGAGATTAAAAAATGGGACTTAACCTGCTCCTGCTGTTGCTGCTGCTGGTGGATCATATGTTGCAACATGATTTCCAAATCTCTCTCTCTAGGCTTCGAAAGATTAATCGAATTGGTTCGGTTGCTTAATTAAAAATTAGCAAAAGAATCAATGAGAGAAATATTGTAGGAATAATAATGCATTAATCAATATTTACATACATAATTTGCTCCACCTCACACGGACCCCTGTTTTATTTTCTGTGATCTCGATGGGATGAAACTATATGCAGAAGGAGGAGCCAATGCAAAACAGTTTTATTAAAATTAAATTAAAAAAAAAAAAAAAAAAAAGCTAATTAAGCAGCTAACAATATCAAACCAAAATTTAGAGACAGACAGACAGGATAACGACAGAAGAAAAATAAATAGGGAAGGAAGGATGTGAAAAACAGATAGAAAGAGAGAGAGATTAGGAGGTTATAATGGAGAGAGAGAGAGAGTCAGCTAAGAAAATGGAGGGTGTGGGGTGGCTGGAAACCTTAGTTATATACTGAAATATAAAACGAAAGGGGTGTGTCCGTACTTAGCCGTCAAGGCTGGCACTGGTCAACCCGAGCTTCGCGGGGGATCGCAAGTTTCTGAGTCCGTACGTGCCGTGGCACTCTGGGTGAACACAACTGAAGGAGACGGGACACGTGGCCAACTGGGTCGTGAAGCATTCAGCAATGGCGAGTGACCTGGCTTCCTACTGGATTTTTTATTTTAGCAGGTTATGGTTTTCTGATAACTTCCTTAACTCGCAAGAGTCAGAGCAGAAATTGGCTGACCAAGCCCTTTTGCCCTTGCCTTTTGCCCGATTCTTTGAACTGTTTGTTTTGTTATTTGGTAAGTCCCGATTCTTTGAAAGATTTTGGTGAGATAATGAAACTATCATGAAAAATGGCAAACTTTGCTTCTCTTTTTGCTTTCTTTCTGTTTTCTTTTTGGCACATTTTACGGTTGAAATTCCTTGAATAGCCTTTTATGGATGGAATTGTTGTGCGGTGCAATGTTTTGGTTTTAGATGAGACTCAAGGGCTGATTTGGTAAAACAATAATATTGGATTAACTTGGATTTTGAAATGTTAATAACAACTCATATATAATGCAATATTACGCAATTTTACTCAGATTAACTCAGATTTTGAAATGTTAATAATAGCTCATATATAATGACTGAAATTCCCCTCTTGTTTATTAATAAAAGGGAATTCTCGACACCAGTCAATCATGAGGAGAACTTGGACCAAAAGAATTAAGAAAGAGAATGAAAATGATTAGGAATATTAATGATTTGATTTGCAGTTACATTACATAGTAGATTATGGAATATAATCAACGGTAAATTATTGGAATTAAGAGTAATAATAATTTGGGAATTATGCGCAGTGGATAAGGATGTAGTTAATTATTCCAAATTATGTGAAAAACTGAGGAGTGTTCATATAGAACTAGCTTGAAAGGAAATAAAACTAAAACAGTAAAGAACAATTATGGTTGATTAAGTCGTAGTCATTGACTGACTAGATCGTTTTGAAATGCTTCTGAATCTCATCTTCTGCATGGAATTGGGTGGGAGAATATGGGGCGGATGGCAACATGCATTATCTTGAATTTAATTCTTATGCTCCATAATGCAGTCGTGCCCAAACTGTTCATGATCAATGATGGGAGTCAAATTTAAGGTTAAGACAAGTTTAGGGTATAGGAATTCCAGAAAGATGAGGCACTTCAGAAAATTCGAGATCCTTTTCACTGACAAAGTAATCTAATTTTTAGAAACCCTTAATTTGGTGCATTTTCTCTACTTTTTTCTTTTCTCGTTGAGTGAAATAATTGAAAACTCATTTATACTATTACTAACCAAATATATGCAACAAAAAAAACATGACGTTTATAACAAAAGAGATGACCCACATACGACATGTTCTTTTTACTAACAAAACATATGACTTGTTGAGTGACAGAGATGAACCCATAACCATGTTAATTTTGATTCTTAGAAGCGTTGGTGAACCCAGGAATTATTAGGGAGGAGTGAAATTTAAAAGGGTAAAAGGTCTAACAAAAATATAGACGACCAAATCCTAAACATCAAGCTAATCATTCTAACAACATGTTTGCAAATGCGTAATCCAATAATACTGCAATTAGTACATCTCAAACACAAATACAAATACAAACACAAATAATAACGACCCTAAACCAAAAAAACAAGATCATGAAAGTGGAGCTAAACATAATACATAAACCCTGGAGCTAACACATGGACTTTTATCCACAAGTGATGACAATGCGCTCATTAAAGTGGCGAGGCCCATATCTGCTCCACACGTAGTTCAACCTTCAAGAAAAACTAAGTAGCTGACTGCTACCTTATCAAGCTCTCCTCCCTATAGTGAGGAGAAAAGTTAAAGGTATTAAAGAAATGATTAATTACTAGATCTTATCTTTATGTTTTCCTAATTGAAGATCAACTCAATCAAGCAAGTAATCACAATCACATCTCATCAAGAATATTACAAGATATTCCCAAGATATTAATTAATTAAATAAATCTTCGGGATAATTCTTTCTCTTCCACCTACGGATGACACACATCTAATAAGATGTTGGCGCATAACATGGCAAACCCTACAAATGTGGATGGCCCTAGCTCCTATAAATACTCCATTCTCCATCAAATTTTAGCGAACTTTTTCTATGCAATTAAGCTCTAAAACTCTCTTTTCAAAGAAACTGACTTAAGCATTGGAGATTCGTGGCCAACCCCCATCCCCACAACTTCTTGGGCGCGTGGCTTTGATCTTTGATCAAAGATGTTTATTTGTTTTGCAAGTACAAATTCGTCAAGACTGAAGATGATAAATTTTTGCTACCACAAAATAGTGCTTTCATTGAGAGCCCAATTTAATTATTGAAGAAAGCTCTTGCAATTCCTTTTAGAATTTTCTGTTACGTTAAATTTCTCGTATGATCCTAGTCATTGAACTTCATTAAAGTTCTTTGATCAGTCCTTAGAGAAAGGATACAACGGTAGGATATTCTGAAAGCATGACGAACAACACTCTGTACTTACCTAGGTTTTCACCAATTGACGGAATCATGGTTGCCACAGCATCAGCAGCCCACCCTTCAGTCCAATGAGGCCTAATTATCTAAAGATGACTAGGAGGCATGAACGAGTATTAGTCCATAGTCAAGGCTCGCCCATGGCGCGCTTGCCATCCAGTCCAATTGTGTTGGCCATGCCCAACAAGCAAATGCTGCAGCCAGAGCCAAGGCAGAAGCCCATATAGGCCATTGTCATTGTCAGCCCACGCTGGTACAAATCCAAGAGCTCACGCTGGCAACTACAACAAACCTTGCAACCTAGACGAGGTCCAGAAGCCCAAAGAAGTGCAGCCATCACCGGCTTTAGCAGGCCCAACCTCTAGTGCATAAAGCTTATATTGTGTGAAGCCTAGCATGCTGGCCTCTAGTCAACAAAGGTAAAGTTAACCTGGATGCGTATTCGCATGCCTGCACTGGATCTAGGCCCCACTGCCCAAACAAACCTTTAGACCTGTTTACCCGAACTGCTGGCGAATCGCCAGACCGGTTCTGGTTTAGACTGGATCGATTGGTCCATTGGCAACGATTCTGATTCATTTTTCAGTGATCCCAACCTGTTTTCCAGCAATCCATATCGAATTATGTGCCCAATGTCCACTACCCTTCAACCACTCACAAAGATGCCTATCAGACGAGCTCCTTCATTCCAAATGACGACCACACCTCTTTCGGCAAGTTGCAGACTTGACCAGTGCCCTCATAAGACATGTGTTGTATTAAATTCTTCTTATTCTTTCTCCTTTATTTTCAATTTTGCCTTTTTCTTCTAATTTAACTATAAAAAAATAGTTACCTCTGGTAAATTTGAACCCAAAATCTTTTTCATGTTGCTTTTGTTGTGAAACTAATTATTAGCAGAAGGTAAAAAGATGGCCACTAGAGAAGAGAGAAAGAGTGGAGGGGCTAGAAGAATTTTGTGTGTAATCCCTTGTGCCTAGTGCATTTATTTATACTAATTATAATGAGCTTCGTTGCCTACAAATAATTAAATTATAGAAGAAAATGATATTCTAGATCCTATAGGATTCCTACTTCTAGTTTACACAATCACATTAGCTATAAAATCATATTCATTACACTTACCCTTGGGTGTGTACAACTTAAGTATCGCATCATGTCTTCATGATTAGCACATGGCAATTGTTATCGTCAGTTCTCGGCAAGCACAAGCAATGTATATGTGAGTCTCTAAGAGCAGTTACACCCCTAAAAAAATGTGCCAGCACCCAGCCCATTTAATCCACTTAGTGAACAGTGATAAACCCCAATGAACAGTAATAGGCCAAATGCATCTCCACCCCTAAAACTAAATAGCCTAGTCAATTTTATTAAAATATTATTAATTTTTATTATAAAATAATAATTTGACTTTTATTTTCTAACTTTTTAATAAAATAAAATAATAATAATAAAATAGGCCAAATGCATCTCCACACCTCATATCCTTCAAATATTTTTAATTTCTGCATCTCCACACCTCTTCATTGTCCGCTTCATCCTCCCGTGGCTCCTTCCTTCCTAACACCTTTTCCCGCCTCGACCAGCTTTGCTCCTACAACAACTCCCTCTCTGGCGCAAAAAAAAAAAAAAAAAAAAAAAAGTGGCTAACGTAAGGTAAGCCGGGCCATAGCTTTGTCGATTCTGGGCTAGCTTGGAGACCAGCTTGGGCTGGGTGCCGGCCTAAAAAGTCCTCTGTGGAACTGCTCTAAGTACGGATGCATGTAGGAATATATTGTCACCAAAACCTGGCTACAGTAAACTCAGTGGGGCATACCTGTAGTCTAGGGAGAAAATTTTGAGTTGATTAAGAATGTTGATGTTTCACATCTTTAGGATGATCATTAACATAAACAAGGGTAGAATTAGCCCAATGTTGGTGGCTTATCAAAACTGCATCAGGTTAGCGAATATCCAATGAAAAAGTGCTCCTGTTTGTAGGAAAAAAAAGTACATTAAGGTCATGCGAGTATACTTTAAGATACTCTCCCTAAGTTTAACAAAACTCCCATTAAGAACTATAAACATTTCAAATGAGATAGGTCATACTATCCAATAACTTAGGAAGTTTTTTACAATAAACACCTACAGTAACTTCGTGAAGAGATCATCAAGGTGGACTGAATATGCTTGACTTCAATCTTCTAATGCTTTGCAGATGAGTGAAGGACTTCAGCGTGCAATATGCTTGGTGTTGACTTTTTGGATTGCCTGTTTGCTACAAGTGACATTAAATTCATGGATCTTGTTGGAATCCAACAATAGATGAAAATCCATAAGTGCTTTGAATATGCTCAACAAGAGCTCTCAACCATGTCTCTCACGTGTAGCGTAGTGAGGTGCAGTGAGCTTGGCATAAATCGAAGACATTGCAACTAGGAATGTGGACCTCTAAGATATTATGGTATTCCCTATTAGTAAAGACATAACCATCTGGGAATGTGCCTTGTGCAGGTTTGACAAGGAACTGGTGCCAACATAGTAAACAAAGCAAGCTTCATTTTGAGGATCAGGTGTGTTGGATCAGCTGGAAATGAATAAGGATAAGCCAAATCCACAGTACCTTTAAGGTAGCAGAATAATAACTTTAATGTCAATTTAGCGGGAGCGTGTAGGCGCAGTGTTGTATCTTTACCAATAAATCAACAACGAAGGAGATGTTCTGCCTAATGTAATGAGCTAAGAACAAACAAAAATTGAACTTAAATAAGGAACTTTGGGTTCCAAAACCTCTACAAGGTCTCATTTGCATCTAACATATGGTTGATCATGGTATACCTAAAGGCAACACCTTTTAAGTGTGGTTTGACAGGTGAACCATAATACCTATCAGAACAATGCTTAAACTTCAGGTCAAGACATGAATGATTTTTTCTAAGATACTTCATCTCAAATTTCAAGACATGAATGATTTTTTCTAAGATACTTCATCTCAAATTTCAACTTAATGTGTGAGACAATTTATTAAACTCTTCTTGAGTGTTAGTGAGATTCATGTCATTGACATAGACTGCAACTCTAGCAAATTCGAAATACTTCTTAGTTAACATGCATGGGACATAGTTTATTCACATATCCATGACTAATTAAATAATCACTTAGATGATCTACTTGGATTGTTTCAATCCATAGAGTGAACGCCTCATTTAAATTGAGAGAGTATTCCATGGTTTGAAACTATTTGAACCAGTCCATGTAATTCTTCAAAAACTTACATGTAAATCTCATTTTGGTCATGTCCTCATCATATATATCATCACCAAACCTATATCAATGCAACATTGTAGAGGACAAAATTAACCAGCGTATAAATGAATATAGCTATCACAAAACTTGAAACTAAAAGTGCTTCACACCTCCGTCTTTCTATTCCAAAGTCATTGCAAAAGCCAAACCAACTCCACTAGCATCCAAAAATTAGTCTTCATGTATGCCAAGTTTATCAATTTGAATATATGTGTTTCTCTTTTAAATTTCATACAAATAGAAACATGCCTCATGCACATGTTCCACAAAAGTGGCATCGACCCCTTCCTCAATTTATCTTTTCATCATGTCAATGTGGTCGACAACGAATGCTTAATTATGATGTTCTTTGGTTTTGGAAAAATTATGCAGCTTGAAGTGATTTTGATTATGTCATATATTTTTGTGTACGTATAGATTTTCCTCGGAATCTATGATTTTGTTTTCAATATTTCACTGAAGCGTTACGTACTATAGCAACTCATCACCGAAAACATTTGAAACAAATTCTCTGTTGAATGCGTGGGGAGGAGTATAATAAGCACTCTGTTCGGGCTAGATTCGTCCCTCGCACAGTTCCCAGGTGTCTTGCTTGTCGGGCAAGGTTTGCTGCTTGGTGTGTTGCAATATAAGTTTGCTATTAGTTTGAATGGAGCCTTTATGGGGCCTTTGTTGGGCCTTGAGGCTCATAATCAAAACTAATATGGATTTGAGCGTGCCACTGTTATCTTTGTATAACAAATTGTTCTTTTTGGTTATTAACTGGGTTAATTATGTGCACCACAGGTTACTTGGACTTCTTGATCTTACTGGATTGTTACAGATGGGTTAATTTTGTATAAGGTTCTTTTCTTGCCTTGTAAATAAGGACTTTTACTCATAATATTATGTGTCCAGATAAAGGGAGTTCAGGGCCCTTCCAACTATTTCTTTGATTATCGTTAACACTAAAGAAGCAAGGTTAATTAGTTTAGCTAGATTAATAACAATGAACTTTGAAAAACAGTTGAAAGTGGTTTAAAACACAAAGAAAGATGCATTAAACAACATATCTACTTTATGTAAGCACAAATAAAAGAGATTCGGGCAAGATTATAACCTTGTTAGGCAAGGTTCAACTTCTTGTGACCACTTCTCTTTGTGTTTTACAAGGGTTGTAATATTTGGGGAATGAAAGGTAAAATGAGTTTACAAAAGGGATTCGATACTACAACGCTGGGGAAAATTAGCAGAGCTTCTAAAACTTGACAAAAGATGACTTTCTATGGTGAATCTATGACTAAAAGAGTAGAGTTTGGACAAACTAAAGCTTTCTGGTTTCTGACTTTTCTGAGAGCAAAGTGGGATGTCTTTTGGTTGATTGGTTAAGTGTCATTGTCTTTGGTAGCCCTTGCTGCTTTTATAGACTTTTTAGCCCGACTGTCCAAGCTTTGCCTTTTAGTGATGGCCTCCGGAACGTGACGAGTCACCACTTATTTACCTATCCATACCCTCGAAAAGTACTTTTTTGTTGGGATGAGCTGCCCTTCTGAGTGTCACTTTTCTCATAGGCCTATTGCCTATTCCTTGGCAAAAATGATTTTTAATTCCTCATAGGTTGTCGACTTGTCCTAGCCCAATTCTCCATTTGCTTTTTGTGTTCTTGGGCCTTCACTCTCACTAAGCCTAGCATTAAATATCCACTCAAACAGTGCCCCATTTAATCATTGTCAAGTTTGCTAATCAAGACATTGATAATGATTAAAATAAATTGCATGCTGAAATTGGGTATTAGCGCCACTTAATTACTCGTTTTAAACAAACGTTTGCCCTAACCCACAATTTCCAAAGTTAACTGCCTACCCGTTAAATAACTTCCATTTCACTTTTCTCGGCCACCTTCTTCAGTAAACTTGACTTTCTAAGTTTCCCAAATCTCTTGAATTTTGAGCCTTTCCTTGCCTTAATTTCCAACCACTCTTTCACCTTTTTCTCTTAAACTCAACAATGGCCCTAAATTGCGCCCTGCATGCGAGTCTGGAGAAGGAATCGTCACTTTGCGCCATCGGGTCAATGGCCTTCATCAACTTCGGGCTGGCCTCAATCTATTTATTTTCTTTGAGGAAGAGGGCATACACTCACTAGGGCCTGTTTGGACTACCCAAGTCCCTGTTACAGTGGAGAATAACATGCCCACTGCCAACTGGTTCACTCCCAATCCTTACACTGCAGAAGTTGGAATTTCTGCCTCAAAGTGGTCCAATTTCAAGAGGGCTTTTCCCTTACTGAAGGATGAAGCCTAGTCCAAGTAGGTGGATGAATTAGAGCCTATCTGGAAGTAGAAATAGATGGCAAATGGAATCTATGAGCTCATTATGATGTCTAAAACCACTATCCCCATTGATAGAGATTTTTTTACCTGCAAAAGTAGGGATAAAACACTTAAAATACTTGCAAGAGTACAAGGTAATTGTAGTATAGATGGCTTTAGCAAGGTCGTTCTTCACAGGGAATGAATGAATAATTTGTATCAAATCAAATCTTAATTAATTACTTGAAACAAAGTTTGAGAAAAAGTTGATTTTTTTTTTAATTTCAAATAATAAAAACGAATTTAATAGAAAATAATTAAATAAAGTGATAAAATAAAATAAACTAAAAGAAAATAGTTTTTGAAAATTAAATTGTAAAAGCCTAGGGTTCCGCCGTCACCTTAATAATCCTATGTAGTTCTTGCAATTACGTATGAATTACACATGCATATTTTGAAGGTTAGGTTTTCTTAATATATGCCTACTTGGACCCCCAACATAGAGCGTATATCAAACATGCAATCCCTCTGTGGTATTCAGATCAAATCTAAACATGCATGACTCATTAAGCTTTGTGAAACCTTTTGAAAAACCATACAACCCTTAAGGCGTGATATTCATCCTAAGTGAACTTGCACTTATTAATCACAAGAAGCCTTCATCAATTTCAGGGACCGACCTTTGACCAAAATTGCATCAATTACTTTTCTAAAGATCCTAATGGTAGCTAAGGATTAAGACAATTAGATAGTTTAAATCGGTGATTAATAATTAAAAACTTACATGCTAAGCAAATTGAAAAGAAACTGCATATTCTTGCTAAGGCTCATGGTCTAACCCTAAAAAATGGAAATTAGTTATTAACAATCATAAAACAAAATATTATTAAAAATAAGGATAGAAAACGCCTTGAAAATAAATTTGAATCCAAAAGCTCTCTAAAGTGTGCGTGCGTTCTCTTCTTTCTCCTGTCTTCTCTAAAAAACCCTAATGGCTAAAATGCCTTATTTATACTTCTAGAAAATAAAACCCTACCTAGAAAAGGTCTTAGAATAAAACTAGGAAACCAAATAAATTAAAATAAATTAGGAAACATAATCCTAAATTGACTAGTAAAATTCGCCCAAAATCTGCATAGTCTCAAAATAGCCACGTTTCTGGATCTTCAGGGCTCCAAAACAGGCCCAAAATGGCTAGAATTAAAGATTGAGATGTCCCGAACATAATTGTAGAATGCCTCGAACCCAAAAGATATCATCTTGGATACCAAAAAGCCCAAAGAAACCCAAAACGGCATTTTGACAGCATTGCACGCTGCTCCTTTAGTTCATCACCATAAATAAACAGCTCAGTATAAAATTATGAAACTTTGAGATGACCAATTCAATAGAGTCACGAACATCTTCCAATTGGAATCACTCCAAAATTCATCCGTTTGACTACTTTTTGATCCAGAGGAAGTCGAATGTCCTACATTAAGAATATAAACAAAGTATCAAAATTCTCACAAAATAACCAATAAATTAATACTAAGAATAGGGTAAAATATATAGTATAAAATCTACTCATCACCCATCAAGTGCGAGCTTCTCTCAACAGCTCTTCTCTTCTAGAACATAGGGATGAACACTTACGATTTCAGAGTGGGCTTTATAACTCCCACCATTCTGGATATGGCTCATGTTTTTGGTCTGAGGCCATCGAACAGATGTGTAGACATTACACATGACTAGTCATCCCCTTCTCGTCCTACTGCTGAAGGCTCAGATGCCTCACAGTCCATCACTAGCTTGGAGTACAACCCCACTACCTTTAAGAGTTATGAGACCTCCTTCGCAGGCTTCATTCCATTTGCCAAGAAGATGTTCAACCTACCTTCTCCCACTGCTGACCCAGCTCAGGAACACATGTACTTTCTCCTCTATTGGTTGAATAAGTATGTGTTCCCTAATAAATCCCAATAAGTGAAGCTGGACTGGGTCTTTCTGGTGAAGGCGCTGCATTCATTGGATGATGTCGCCACCGGTCCCTTCATCCTGGCATATCTCTATCATCTTCTTTACGAGATGACAAGGGACCAACCATTCAAGGCAAATGTTAATGTTAATAGAGCTACTTGGATGGTGCAGCTCTAGCTTCAATGGTACTTCCTATAATTTCGGGCTACCAACTTGGAGTTCTCAGAAGGAGTAGCTCCTGCCCGAATCTTGGAAGAGATGCCATCCACTAATCACTTTACCTTAGCCTGCCTCTACTTCTTCAGAATTTGTAGGACTCAGGTTGATTTGAAGTAGGGTGTCTCTGTGCTTAAAAGGTTCCCTTGGTTCTCGGACAAACTCTTCTAGGATTCTTTTGGGAAGAATGCCAACAGCTTATGTAAGGAGAAATTTATTAGCTGCATCCAACAGAGGGACTTGGCTTGGGGAGTCCGAAGCGACCGAGGGGGCTAGAGGTTTACCACTCCAATTTCTGTGGTAGTCAACTGGAGTTTAGGCACGCAATCTCAGTCCATTTCTTCGACTCTGTCCAGTGTGAAACTTCCTATCGCCTCGGCTCTTTTTCTAAGGCTACATTTCGGGCAAGCAAGCACAGCTTGGAAGTGATGAGCAAGATAGCTCACAAGCCCACAACCCTTAACTTTGAGTGTACATCTCTGTTCATCACTTAGTAGGAGGCCAAGTGGTCTAGGAAGTATGATGGCGATCTCAGAGAAGCCCATAATAGGATCTTCAAGCAGGTATTCTTTAAGTCTATTCCTAAGAAAGAAGAATTTGAAAGTTGAAATGAGGCCATCAACTGGAAAAACCAGCTTCTGCTCATAGGTAACCTATATTGCTGCCTCTTTCTTTACTTTATATTTTCAAAGTTTGTGATTGCTAATTCTTTTCTTGATCTTACATCCCAAGGTAATCTTGATGAAGTGGTTGTTGGGCTAAAAGAAGAGGTCGTTGATGCCTTAGTTCTTCAGGAAGCGGCTGCAGAAACAGCTAAGCAAGAAGCAGGCTCTAGCCATGTTCCTAAGAATGTTAGGGACATTTATGTAATGTTCAGTGAGTTAGAGACGAAAGCTAGGCCCGAAGCAGAGACCAGGGTTCCTCATCGCGCAAGGTCTGTTGTTGTGGAATCTTCCGACTCTGAGCCCAAGGTAAGGCCTCAAGCTAGACTCAATCTCCCTACTCCAAGAGCCATTCCTACCAAGAAAAGAACCAGGTCTCAAACCTCTCAAGCCTCCAGATCTCTTCATGCTCTTCTAATTTAAGCGGGCATGAAAAAACAAAAGTCTACCAAGAACTGATCTAAACTTGGTTTTCTTTATTCAATTTTATCTCTTTAAATTTTGAGCTAATCCTGTATTTTCTTGTAATTAGAACCTGTTATCAGCAAAAAGCTCGGTCATTCTCCTCAGGAGATGCCAGCAAGTGAGGAAGGGCAACAAAGTGACAAAGAGGTCATTGCCAAGATTTTGGAGAAGTTGAAGGTAGCATTTTTAAACTTTTAGTACTTGGTTAATTATGAAGTCCCTTTCTTGTATTCAACTAGTTTCTGTTGCTTTTTATCATAGGCTTCCAAAGTAGAAGAAACTTTTCAAACTGAGCCTTCTTCACTTCTACCCCAACCCGTGCATCTTTTTCCTTTTTGGGCTGAGCCTTTAGAGGTAAAATTCTTTTTCTCAAAACTTGTCAACCTTATATTTCTAAGTCTTTAGGTGTTAACTTTACTTCTACAATTTCCCAAGCAAGGGGAAGCGCCCCAGCACCTTAGGTCGGGCAAGAACCAGTTACTTCTTCTTCTTCTATTCCTCCAGCAATAGTAGTGATTCCTACCTTTCATTTCAACCCAATAACTGGAGAAAAGCTTCACTTCGTAGAAGATGACAGCGCCTCTATAAGTTTTCTTTCCTTAAGCCATTTTTTAAGCTTTTCTCAATGTCCTTTCACTTTGAATTTATGCTTTGTATTTTGTCTTTGCCAATTTTTTCCCTTGCCAAAGACTACCACTCAACCAACATTAGCCGCTGAAGAGCCTATAGTCCCTGAGATACTAGTTATCTCAGAGGTGACTAGTCCCAAGGCTATTCCTGCCTCTACTTAGACAAGCCAACCAACTCCCTCCAAGGTAGCTGCAACAACACATCTTTCCTCCCAAAGCACAAGGCTACTCTCAGGTACAAACATGCTTGTAATCTTGTCTTTTCCTCATTCTGGTTCATACTGGCCCATTAACTTGTCTTTTTTATGTTTTGACAGGTCTCTGGTGAAGGCTCGGGCAAGTCTTCTTAGCCCGCTGTGAGTAGGGTAGTCATTCTTCAGCCTCCGTGAGCTTCTAGAATCTCAGGGATCCTAATCCCTTAGCCTAAAAAGAATGCTGCTGTTAAGTCATCCCCTTCCATATTTGTAGATACTACCTTTGATAGTGCTGGTGTGATGCCTCATCCTATAGCTTCTCTGTCAGCTACAACCTCTTTGGCCGAGTTAGTAAAAGAGTTCAGGAAAATTAGGACAAAGCTGAGATCCTCAAGGTACCCTTCTGAGTCTCAGCACCTTCAAGATCAAACGTAGGGTCTTTAGAGAATGGATGTATGAGGACTTCTCTGCCTCATTCAGCCTCAAAACTCTTCAAGATGCTGAGAGAGCTCTCACTGACTTATACCAAACCCAACAGATGACGAAGGTGCAATATGTGTCTTTCTTCTCCTTCTTCGAAAATCTGAAGACTTTGAGGGATCAACATCTTAAGGCCGAGAGACAAGTGAATAGAGTGAGGTGATACAAGAAGAATCACACCGGGACCTCAACTACTCTGCATCAGCTAGTGGAAGAAGGCTCAGCCATGGATGATCGAATAATGGTGGTAGCTGCGGAGATCTA
Organism: Pyrus communis; assembly: GCF_963583255.1. Classification (NCBI taxonomy): domain Eukaryota; kingdom Viridiplantae; phylum Streptophyta; class Magnoliopsida; order Rosales; family Rosaceae; genus Pyrus; species Pyrus communis. The sequence goes on from NC_084806.1 coordinate 15,700,217, forward strand.
GAAGCTGGAATAATAACTCTCTGTTTTGAAGGCTGAGCATATAACCCTTTCCAGCAAGCTTTACAAGAAAATTGAGGAAATGAAGAAAGTCAACCATGAAATGGATGAGTTTGAAGCTCAATTAGCCAACATCAATATAGCCTTAGAAGAGCTGAGTCGCATTTTCACCATCATGCATACTTATCATTCCAGGATAGCTGATTAGCTAAAGATGTAAACCTGTTAGGCTAGGGCCTCTGTACTTCTCCCAATTATTGAATGAAAAGATTTCTCATTGCTTCACTAGCTTCCTTACTTATATATTTTTCACTAACATCAACAACTGCTTCAAACATACAAAAAATGCCCTCATTTTTCCTCTAATTATTAAACTTCACTAATATAACAGTTTCTATCATCCCAAAAAGTTGGGTGGTATTTCTTTAGAAATTTAGTATTGGTTGGATGTTTCTGTAAGTCTCTCTCTAAATCTGCCAAGTAATACCCCCTCTATCTAATATTTTTGTAATTGTAAATAGGCCTTCCCAAGTGGGACTCCACTACCCAAAATCTCTAACTTGAGCTTCCAAGGGCAGAACTGCTTTCCATACCAGTTCTTATTCTTTGAAAGTCTTCAGCCTTACCCTCTTGTTGTAGGCTCAGGCAACAACCTTTTTCTTTTCCTGGATCTTGTTTAGGGCTTTAATTCAGCCAACATCTAAATCTTCAATTCCTTAACATATGGCCTGAATGAACTCATCACTATGTAGACCAAATTGGTTCTGAAGCCTTACATAACTCACATTGATCTCTATAAGGAGCATTGCATCTTGCCCAAATGTCAATGCATAAGGAGTGGTCCCAGTTCCTGCTCTTTTTGAGGTTCTGTAAGCCCAAAGAGTATCTCCCAACTTCTCATGCCACATTTCTAGGCTATATGCCACCATTCTTTTAATGATGTTCACCAATATCTTGTTGCTAACTTCTGCTTGACCATTAGACTGGGGATAATAAAGGCTAGACTGGATCATCTTTATCTTGAACTTAGTTGTTAACTCTTCTACTTCTTTTGAGATAAATGATGGCCCTCTGTCTATAACAATCGTTTCAGGCACCCTATACATATGTATGATTTTGGTCTTAATGAACCTATTCACAGTAGCTGAATCAATGGTCCTCACAATTGAAGCCTCAACCCATTTAGTGGACTAGTCAGTCGTCACAATAATGAATGTGTGTCCCTTGTTGGAAGCTGGGTATATTTACTCGATAAAGTTCATGGCCCACCCTCTGAAAGGCTATGACTTTATTACTGGATTCAAGGGCACTGATGGTGTGTGCTGGAGAGGTCCATGTCTTTGACATTCTTCATATCCTCTAGCATAAGCTTTACAATCTTCCTCCATGTCAGGCCAGAAGTAACCATATCTTCTCAGCAACCATCGCATCTTTGTCTCGGCTTGGTGTGCTCCACAAATGCCTTCATGCACCTTAGTCATCACCATCATTGATTTCTCCAAACCCAAGCATTTTAACAAAAGTCCATTTGGAGCCTTTCTCAGCAAAGTTTTATCCTACATAACAAACTTAGTTGCCTGTCGTTTGATCTTCTTACTGGTGGGAAGAGAAGGGTCCTTCAAGTACTGAATGATAGATGTTCTCCAGTCCTCTATCTTAGGCTCTTTAGTCATTACATCTAGGTTAAATCCTTTCTCAAAGATAGAGGGAAGATTTTTCCTTTGGATCTTTACTTTCATCTCAAGCCATCTCTCTTGAACCTGTGCTCCAGAAGCCTTCTGTGCCAATTCATTGGCAATCACATTTGTTTATATGGAAATATGGTTAATTGTTATTTCATTACCCCAATAATCTAATAATTGAGTAGCTGCCAAGTAATACCCTACTATTGTGATATGTCTACACTTGCACTCTCTATTTAATTGATTAATCACCAACTCAGAATCACCATACACTTCTACTTCAGCTGCCCCCAACTCTATTAGAATCTCTAAGCCAATAATCAGTTCCTCATATTCTGCCTTATTGTTAGTAGTATCCTTATAATCCAGAAAGAATAAGTAGTAATGCTAATTCCTCTTCGGATCAATGATGACAAGTCCAGCTTCTGCAACATGTTGTGTCCAAGATCCATCGAAATATAACCTTCAAGGAATGATTCATAAGTTAGTTATTCTTTTTACTTTTTGCTAAATTCATTCCTCCTTGCCCAAATGAACTTTACTAGGTGGGATCCAGAGGCTAGCCACTTCCAAAGTTCTGGGGATGTTGACAAGTTCTTCCTTGGATTCTTGGTGTTATGCTAGGAAGCCTACAATTACTTGTCCCTTTACTGCCCTATGAGGTATATATTGAAAACTGAACTCTGATAGTGCTAGAATCCATTTCATAATTCTTCCAGTCAGCATTGGCTTAGACAATATGTACTTGATCATATCAGTTTTGGCAATTATATAAATATGGTAGGGCAACATGTAGTGTCTTAATTTGCTGGTAGTGAGTGCAAGGCTAAACATAGCTTCTTAATTTGGGTATATCTTATTTCTGCCTCGGTGAGGATCATACTGAGGTAATATATTGTCTGGTCTTTTCCCCCTTCATTATTCTGAGCCAATAAACTCCCTATTGATTTCTCAGATGCTGAGATATAGAGACTTAAAGGCTCTCCTTATGCGGAGGCATGAGCACTAGAGGAGAGGCTAGGCAAGTCTTCACTTTATCAAAGGGCTCTTGGTGTTGAGGGCCCCACTCAAATTTGTCTTGACTCTTCAATCTCAATAAAAGAGTCAACAGTTGGATTTTGCCCTCCAGACTAGTAATGAATCTCCTCAAAAAGTTAATCTTCCCAAGCAACCTCTGCAATTGCACTTTGTTAGTGGGGGGAGATGATTCCATTCTAGCCTTAGCCTTGTTATTGTCCATTTCTACACTCTCTTTGATGGACCACGAACCCTATAAAGATGCCCGATCTAACCCCAAAAGCACATTTTCTAGGATTCATCTTCAACTTGTGGGTTCTCATTCTCAACAAGGCTTGTATGAGGTATTCCAGGTGTTGATATACAGATTTAGACTTCACCACAATGTAATTAATGTATACCTCCATGCTATGCCCGATCAAATCATAGAAAATAACATTTATTGCCCTTTGGTAAATAGCACTAGCATTTTTTAGCCCGAAGGGCATTACAACATATTTATAAGCTCATATATGTCCTGGGCATCTGAATGATGTCTTTTGTATATCCTCTTTAGCCATTTTTATCTGATTATATCCAACATTTCCATCCATGAAAGATAAAATTTTGTGTTTTACAACTGCATCGATGGATAGGTCAGCCATAAGCATAGGGTATTCGTTATTAGGAGTTGCTTCGTTAATATTTCTATAATCGACACAACATCTAATGGCATTAGTTACAGTTTTCAGTATAGGTACAATGTTAGCCAACCACTCTACATATTTTGCAGGTCTAATAAAGCTTGCCTTTACTAGCCTGTCAATTTCTTCTTTGACTTTTTCTTCTATCTTTTTCGACATCATTCTCGGTGCTTGCTTTATAGGTCTGTACTCTTCTTTAATAGGCATTATGTGCTTCACTAAACTGGAGTCTGATCCAGGAATTTCTGTATAACACCATGCAAAAAAGTCTTTGAATTTGTGCAAAAGATCAACTATCTTTGCTCGATCTCCGGCTTCTAGCAAGCCACTGAGTTGTATTGGCCTTGGATCATTCTCAGTTCCCAAATTAATGGTTTCTAAAGGGTCTTAAACTTTGGGTGCTGGTTTATCGGGCTCTGTAGAAAAAAATTCTACTGATTTTGGAGCCTCAGGCTTATCCTTTAGCCAATCTAAGTCATATATACATTCTACCATGTGAATGGCTGCCTTTACTTCTTCTTCCAAAATTTCCCTCCCTTGGTCATCTTTGGTGCCTGAAGTTCCTTCTCCCCACTCTGCCATTTCTTTGGCTAAGCTCTCCTTGATCTCTCATCGTTCTCTCCCATAGTTCAACAACCTCTTGATTAAGGACCTGACTGCTATCACTTGGTCCTTTCTCTTCTGGTCTGTCATCATTAGTGTTAGCGAGCAGGGACAATATGAGGTATGTCTTATTCTTCCTGGGTGAGAGAAAATCTTTGTTCTAAGAGCTTTTGGGCCGTCACCTTGGTAGGGCGACCGTTCTGATCAGCACCTAGACATTGTAGGATCCCAACATTAGGATTGTAGAAATTGGCCTTAGCAACATTAGCTGTGGGGAAACATGGTCGTGACTCGGGCTCTACTATCTCTCAAAATCCTTGTTCTGCAGTGGTGGGTTTATGATATAGATCAACTTGTTGGTGCAAGGTAGATGATACAGATAGACTCTGGTGCATCCAATCATTTCCTAGCGATGCCCCATAGGTAGAGCTGCTATCTACCACAAAGAATGGCAACATAATTTTCTTGGATCCTAAGTCTACCTCTAAGAGCAGTATCCCAAGAGTTTTGGTTGGTGATGGCTCTAGAAAAACTAGACACTGTGAGATCAATAGGTATAAGGTATTATTCTCCTCTGTAAAGTCTCTTTATCTGTTTGAGTGGTAGCACATTAACTGCTGCCCCCATCTATCAACACCCTTTTGAAATGAACTTCTTCCAGATGAGCTGTCACATATATAGGCCTTAGATGGCTTGCTAAGGCCAAACTTGGCTTTTTGAACACCATCTTGTCAGAATAAACCCTCTCGGGTTCTTTTTGCATGGGATCAGGTGAGTTTGCCAAGCTTGATTACTTCTTACTAACTTCTTCAATGTTTACAAGTGCCATCATTGGCTTTTGTGCCATATAATCATCCTCTATTACTTCTGGTTGATTTGGTTTTACACAGAACATAATTGACCATTCATAGGTCACGTTCACATGAAAGTTGTTAGGTCCAAGTGTTTCTTCCTTATTCTCCCCAATTTGGCACAGAAACTGATCCATCCATGCTTGAGCATCTTTGGTTAATATTAACTCAAGTGCTTCATCCTTTCTTATGGCATTAAAATCATGCAGCTACCTTGGAGTTCCAAATGGAATATCCTCTTGTGGTAATAGAGGCATCACTTTTTCAGGAGAAATGGTTTCAAAACAAATAGGCTATGGATTCCAACCTGGTGTAGGTACCATCACCATGCTCTCTTGGGCTCTTCTTAATATTTTGTACTTCCCTAGATGAGGGTTTTGAGGAACATGATCCCTTATGCCTTTAGCCTAGCCTTGTTATTAGCCTTTTTTTTTTCTTGCTTATCCAACTGAGTCATCTCTCTCTTCCTTGGGTAAACTTCTCAAACTTAACATTTTCACAAGATTCTGAAACAACATGCATTTTTAGTGAGTTCATATGAGTTTTGTGTTGCCTCTGAACCCTTCTTATCATGGATGCCCCAATTTCTCGAACAAGCATTTCCGTCTCTACTCACTACGTACTGCTTTCGGCCCAGTCGGGCTGAATTTACCTTTGTAATTGGTGGTATCAGGCTTATGGTTCTTCAAGTTTTCCTTGTCTCATGTTGCTGTAGTTGGTTGGTTGGGGAGCCTTAACATCCACCCAGCGTGGCAACCTCACCTCCTTATCTTTTACTTCTTCAGAAGCTTCAAAATTTCTAAACACTTCAAACAAACCCTTAAGCTTTGAATCTCTTCCCAACCTCTGGAACACATTCTTAGTAATTTCTTTGTTTGTCTCAGCAGCCCGAAGAATACTCATGCGGGCATCCTGTTTTTCTATTTATCTCTTTCTGACCAATTCTCGATCAATGATTGCATCTGATGATGGTACCTTAAGCTCACACTCACATTGACATTTGCTACACAAAACTACTTCTTTGATCATAACTGCTTGGGCTTGTCGGGCAATATCCTGACACTTTCTGTTAGCCCACCTGTTTGTTTTCTTTCTCCTCTTTCCTCTTAACCTAATTAAGATTTATCATGTCGATTAGGGCTTCAGGGAATGGATCTGTGTCTACCATCATGTTGGCCTGGGGTTTCTCCAACAATAATTTTCCTTTGACTATAAGGTCTTGGAGCTAATCTCTGAATTGCACATAATTAGCAATGGAGTGATTGAAGGTATAATGGAGCTTGCAATACTTCTTCCCTCTAAGTTCTTCAAGTTTGGGCATCTTCTTGGTGTTGTCGGGCAAGATTATTCGAGCCCTCACCAGTTCCTCGTAAATGTCTATGACCTTGGTTAAGTCAAAGGAATATGACTGATACTTTGGAAGCTTCATGGGTACAATCTTCTAGTCTTTGATAGGTTGAACCAATCCCTTCACCATCAAAAGCTTAAAAGAAGTGGTCATTTCTGCAGCACATAAGTCTATCTTTTCCCTCAGGCTGTTATCATTTTCTCCCACCTCTAGGCCTTCAAACTCCAGTTAATGTATTGGTGTTTTGCATTTCTAAAAAAATGGGCACTTTGGATGAATGCTTCACTTGCTATTCTTCTGCCAACTTCTTATACTTAACGGCCGCAATCACCAGTTCTTGAAGCTCGTTAAACTGTACATCATAGAACTTCTTCCTCAGAGGTAGTCTCATAGCCTTTTGGGTGATGGCTATAAGTTGAGCATGGTTGATTGAGAACTGGCATCTCGTCCTGGTATTTCTTAACTTATCATAAAATACTCAGTAAACTCATGTTCATATTGCTTCACTTCCACCAGATCATTAATGGTCATTTCAGGTTCCACCCTATAAAATTGCTTATGAAAGACCATTTTCATCTACCCCAGTTGGCAATGGAATTGGGAGGTAACATAGAGTACCATTGGGAAGCCAAACCTACCAGTGAGCTTCCAAAAAATCTTAGTTTGTAGTTGGGGTTGTCCTCGAACGCCACGCAGTGATTTGAAAATTTGAAGATGTGATCTCTGGAAGACACATTACAGTCTTCTCCACTAAAAGTTAGGAACGTGAGCATCTTGAAATTGAGAGGGAAAAGATTCTGCTTATCAATGTACTCAAGATAAGGCTTCTGATATGTTATCTGATGCGAGCATTATACGCATACAAATTAAACCCTATTTGTGACAATTGTAGTAATGATGTAAGTAGGGATCGTTCTAACCGGGGATTAACTAGGGATGCTAAACACTTGACTTAAATAAATAAAACTAACTTTTAAAACACTAAGACAAACTTAAAAGACTCAAAACAAGTTCAAAAGACTCCAAATACTTTAAAAACATAAAATAAGACAAATCAAATGATTAAGACTTAACAAAATAAGGGGGGGGGAAGTTTGATTTGACGAAAATTGAAATAACAAAACAAGTTAATAAACTAAGCAAATTGTAAAACGAATAAACGTAAATATGAATGTGATGAAAATATGGATGATGGAATAGCCAAGGGGTTCTTCTCCACACATGTTACACTTGCAATACAAGATTGATTTTCGGTTGGTCTTTCGATAAATTATGAAACTCAATGCTCCAAGTTAATTAGGTTCGCTTAAATTAACTTTCAGATTTCCCTAGATTCATTGGATTGAATGGAATACGCATTACAACCAAATTATTCTTAATCAAAGTCCCTAACTATGGAATACGCATGATAGAGACATTCAACAAAGATCATTAAGTTCAACGGAAATCATAAACATCGACGAGGCATTCGTTACTATGGAATACGCATGAAACTTATGCCAAGAATTCGTTTAACGCGATTGTTTATAAGCAACCTCCACTACTTGTGAATATAAGTTCATAACGATTAGGTGAAACTCACTTATATTCTAGCGTCATATTCATGCATGAAAATTAAGCTTGCAATCTTAATGAACATACATAAATAATTTATCAATCAAACAGTTAAACGAATTGAATCCACAACTTATGAAATACCAACCAAAAGTAATCAATTCATATTGCAAATATAAACATAGTTTCGAATCACCCCCTAGCTAAAGGGGGTTTAGTTCCTCATAACTTTGAAATCAAAGAAACCCCTAAACATTCCAACAACTCAAACTTGAATTGTATGAACGTTTAGGCACTCTTTTCTTCCTCGTTGTTGTAGCACAAGGTCTAAGTGAGCTTTGGGGATTATGTGAAGTGTTTTGGAGGGATGGGAAGTGGTTGGATAGTGGCTGCAATGAAGGAGAAAAACTGCACAGAAAATGGAATGGGACTCACGGCAATGGAATGGCATTTGTGTTGTGTGAAGTGTTGTGAATGGAAATATGAGATATGAATTGAATGGGGAGTGAATGAATGAATGCTAGGGTATTTATAGGGGTGGTGGAGGGAACATATGGCTGTTTGTTTAAGCATTTGTGTGGAGGAATGATGGAAAAACAGCTAGGACACATGTGAAAACTGGAATTGCACAAGGGGAGCAAAGGGAACCCACGGCATGGATGGATTTGCATGTGTTTGGGAAGCTTTCTTGCTCATTTTCTGGATGCAATGATGAAGAGTTTAATAATTAATGCATGTAGGTGGTTGAAATGATGAAGAATGAGTGGTGGATGTGTGAATGATTGAATGTGCATGTGGGTGAATGTGAAGGGAATGCATGTGAGTGAATGTGAAGGGAATGCATGTGAGGATGCTGGAAATGCAATGGAACTCACGGCACAAAGGTTCTTTGGTGATGAATGTGGTTGATTTAATGGAGGAACAAGTGCATGTGTTGAATTAGTGGTGCATGTGATTAAAGATGGAGAAGGTGGTGTAATGATGAAGTGGAATGGCTGAAAATGCAAGGGGGAGTGAAGGCCACGGCAAAGGTGTTTTGGTGCATGTGTTGGCTGTTTTGTTTGTTGGTTAAAGCTTGTGTTTGCATGTGAATGTTGTTTGTGTTTTAAAGAATGAATGGTGGTGTAATAATGAAGTGTGATGAGTGATAAGTGTATGATATGTTGAGTGATAAGATAAGTGGTTATTGATATGTAGATGAATGAATGATATGATAAGTAATAAATATATGATATGTGGTGAGTGATAAGTGAATGGTTTGATAAGTGATAAATGAACTAGTTTAAAGGGCTAGGGTTTAAGTACATAGAATGGGCCTAAAATAGGTTGGTTTGTATGGCATAATGTGTTGTGTCTTCAAGTGCATACAAGGCCTTCAAATTCGTCCATCCTCTTGGCTCCATGGATAAGCTATCCAATCCATGCCCAAAAATGCTCCAAATGGCCTCAAAATGCACTTTCTTGCTCCCTAGGCCCTTAGAACCTGAAAACACACAAAAGAAGCATAAAGGACTAAAATAACGAGAGAAACATAACGTAAATGCACGAGAACAAGCCATTTAAGTCGCATGAATATGCTCCTATCATTATCCTAAACATTGGGTGGGCATGCGGCTAAGCATTATATACTACCATCCTTCTCAATTCTGCCAGTTCATTCCAGAGTTGTTGGTTAGCCATATTATTATGTGAGGGATAGGGAGTCCCCCACTTCGAGCTATGATCGATGCTCGAGAAAGCTTCCCTCTATGGGTCTGGCTGTCTCCATCTTACTTATCATCCTCCTTTATTAGCTAATTATGGTGGCCTGTAAGGAAGATACTTACCCCAGTTGTAGATAAGCCATTTTCGCTTGTTGCTCCCACCGAGCTAAACGCTCCAATCTTTATCCTTTCATACTCGACCTGCCTTCTAACATATGGTGGTGGTGGGGGATTGAGCAAGCCTGCTTCTTGAAACTCTTCATTTTCTCGCCGACTGGTTTTAACTTCTTCCTTTATTTTCCCATTATTCTTCTTTTCTTCAAGTACAGGGAACAAAGGAATTACTGGTTCTTTTTCTAGGCTTGGCTCTATGATTCTTTCCCTGGTGTAACCATCATTCGGTGTGGAGTACTCTAACTCCAACTTTCTTTGTGGGGTTCTTGTTAAGGAACATAACATGCTAACCTTTCATATGGTCTCCAAAGAGATCTTCTCCATACTTCTCAATATTTGCACCATGGTGGCTTGCAAATCTTCATTAGTGACTTTTTCAACCGACTTCTCAAAGGAGGTCGGGCTCTCTAAGATTGCGGGGCTGTGTAGTGAAGGAAAGTCCTTTGGGTGATTTGTCATGCCTGCTTTTATTGGACAAAGAGGTTGCCCAAATTCCACCTTCCACCTAAATGTTCGATCATTCCTTTATCTTGGCATACAATATCACAAAATGGATCCCACCGAGCATGCCAAAACTATGTTTAGGATGGATCTGTCCCTCGCACAGCTCCCCGGGGTCTTGCCTATCAGGCAAGGTTTGCTGCTTGGTATGCTGCAATATAAGTTTGCTATTAGTTTGAATGATGTCTTTGTGGGGCCCTTGTTAGGCCTTGAAGCTCACAATCAAAACTAATATGGATATGAGTGTGCCACTGTTATCTTTGTATAACATATTGTTCTTTTTTGGTTATTAACTGGGTTGATTACTTGCGCCACAAGTTACTTGGACTTCTTGATCTTACTGGATTGTTACAGATGGGTTAAGTCTGCATAAGGTTTTTTTCTCGCCTCGTAAACAAGGACTTTTACTCATACTATTATATGTCCAGATAAAGGGAGTTCAAGGCCTTTCCAACTATTTCTTTGATTACAGTTAACACTAAAGAAGCAAGGTTAATTAGTTTAGCTAGATTAATCACAAATGAACTTTGAAAAACAGTTGAAAGTGGTTTAAAACACAAAGAAAGATGCATTAAACAACATATCTACTTTATGTAAGCACAAACAAAAAAGATTCGGGCAAGATTATAACCTTGTCTGGCAAGGTTCAACTTCTTGCGACCACTTCTCTTTGTGTCTTACAAGGGTTGTAATCTTTGGGGAATGAAAGGTAATGCAAGTTTACAAAAGGGATTTGATACTACAACACTGGGAAAAAGTAGTAGAGCTTCTAAAACTTGACAAAAGATGACTTTCTATTGTGAATCTATGACTAAAAGAGTAGAGTCTGGACAACTAAAACTTTTTGGTTTCTGACTTGTCTAAGAGCAAAGTAGGATGTCTTTTGATTGATTGGTTGAGTGTCCTTGTCTTTGGTAGCCCTTGCTACTTTTATAGACTTTTTAGCCCGACTGTCTAAGCTTTGCCTTTTAGTGATGGCCTCCGGAACATGGCGAGTCACCACTTATTTACCTATCCATGCCCTCGAAAAGTACTTTTTGTTGGGATGAGCTACCCTTCTGAGTGTCACTTCTCTCATATGCCTATTGCCTATTCCTTGGCAAAAATGGTTTTTAATTCCTCTTGGGCCGTTGACTTGTCTCTTTTCTTTTTGTATTCTTAGGCCTCCACTCTCACTAAGCCCAACATTAAATATCCACTGAAACACACTATCTTCTTTTTCACATGGTTTTGCAAATTATTCTAAGATTCCACTGCCATGGCCAGTTAGTAATAGTGGCATCAGTCTATGTACCATAAATTGGAATGAAATGATTATCCACATGATATGTTGGGATTCTATGACTCGAAACGATCGAGTCGTGAGTGTGCATGGAGTAGTTCCATGAGTGTGCGCAGGTGTTCACGTATACATTTGGATTCCATACCACGTATTTGTGTCGTGAAACATGCACGTGTCTTAGAGAGCTTTCTACATAGACCGATTCTTGTATAAAATAAAATAAAATTTTAATTTCTTTCTCTTGATAATTGATCATCTGTAACCAGTGCATGCATGTGACAATTGATTATGTGATGAGTGTTGTATACAACGTCTTACCCAATAATTTCTTCATTTGGCGTTCAGATTATCTAAAATACTAGCCATTTAACAACATCATTCCTGAACAGTTGAAGTGCTTCTTACTCATCTTCATCATCCGACAAGCCAATTGATTCCCCAAAGCAATAGGTTCCCTTATTTCCATTTACAGAATTTCTCACCAATATTTTGGATGATTAGACCGATACTACATAATCTTTTATTTAATTTTATTTTGGATCTTTATTTGGACATTCTCCTTCAATCTTCTCATCTATTTTAATAATTATCTTTGCAATATAGTTTGAGGATCAAAATCTTCTAATTTTTAGGCCACTATCAGTTGAAAAAAAAAAAAATCAATCAAATCAAAATTACAAGTATAAGACTGACGGTGGAAAAGCGTCATCTTTCATGTTTCGAAAATGTCATATATGTGAATATCGTCCCATTAATTATATTAGATGACTGGGGACGTCTCATTTAGTGTCTGATAGGAGCATATTTATGCAACTTAGTTAGCTTGTTTTCTTGCATTTACATAGCTAATTTCTACTTGTCAGAGTGTTTTAAGCTATTTTCATGTGTTTTCAGGTTCAATTGACAAGGTTGGCATGAAAGTGCAATTTGGAGCATTTTAGAGCAGTTTTGGGCTTGGAATGGAGTGTACATGCATGGAGCAAGGTGGATGGACGAATTTGAAGATCAAGAGAGGTTAGGAATGTGATTAACGTCTGGAAGAATTAAATTGAAGACTCGGAAGATAAGGAATCAGCTACAAAGAAGGAATATTATTCAAATTTCCTCATCTTATCCAAACCTTATCCAAACCTTATCCAACCTTATCTTATCTTATCCTATCCTAATCTTTTCCTACCTTAATTTAAACTTCAAAGAGGACTCCTTTTCACATTAAATCACCTAAATATCATGTTCTAGAAGCCCTATTTTCGTGCCCTAAGTTTATGCTACATGTAACCCTTCTAGAAGTTCTAGAATCTACCACAAGGACCATTCCTTGTCCTCCATGGAATCTGATTGAAAGTGTCCGTGTTCTTTGGTGATTTAGAGTCCTAATTCCTCTCCTTTTCAGCCCAAATTTTGTGCCTTCCCTTCACCCTATAAATACATGATGCCACAACACTCATAAACCACCACCCTCTACCACAATTTCACACCACACCATCCACCACACCTGGAGCCGTGCTTGCCATTCAAGATTGGATTGTTGGAGTGTTTCTAGGTGTATTCTATCTTAGTTTTCAATGTTTAAATTTAATTATCTTTGTTTTGCGAACATGAGGAACTAAATTCGTTTTAGTTAGAGGTGAATTCAAAGCCATGAACATATATGTGATATGAATTGATTTCTGTAGACATCGAAATTTCGGTGAAATGAATGTTGACCAATAATTAAAATTTCAACGCTCACGTGTCACATAAATTTTACATGTAGCGTATGACTCAACGAAAAATCGAAATAAATTGGAAAAGTCATCAAATAGGACACGTGTCAATACCTGGCAGAAATGATTTATTTCATCTGATTATTTAAATCCAAAAATCAAGTTTTGGAATTCTATAAATAGGAGGCCAAAGCATTCATTTTGGGGGAGAATGAAGAAGAAGGAAGAAGAAGGAAGAAGAGAAAGAAAGAAGGAAATTTACATCACACCAAAACCTTGAAGCTTTGAAACTCTAAAGCTCTCAAGCAAATCCTGAAGGATCAAGAAAACACTCTTCGTTCTTCGTCAAATCCTCCTTCAAGGTCAAGCCCCAAGGGCCCTTGAAGAACTTCCACCAACTCAAGATCAAGCCCCGACGGCCCCTTGAAGAAAGTGTTCATCATCCGTTCATCCTAAGATCAAGCCCCAACGGCCCTTTGGATCAACAACCTCAACAAATCCACACATCCAATCGTTCTTCAAGATTAAGCCCAAAAGCCCTTGAAGATCCGCTCATCCATCAACCTTCAAGATCAAGCCCAAAAGCCCTTGAAGAAATCCATACACCCAGTCTTCAAGATCAAGCCCAAAAGCCCTCGAAGATCCGTTCATCAACTGTTCATCCTAAGACCAAGCCCCGACGGCCCTTTGGATCAACAGCTCATCTACAAACCTACACCCTACGAAGATAGAATCAGAGGATCAAATTACAAAGAGATTGTAACCCCAAAATCATTAAACACAAAATATATTTTGTACACGGTATTCTTGTTTCTTGTTTCAGGAACTTTCCGTGTTTACAAACTTGGCACGCCCGATGGGACTTTCTCTACCTCTCATCTCTGTCTCCGTTCAAGATATTCAAGCACAGTCCATGGCTTCAAACAAAGAACAAGTCATGACTATCGGCATTACCTCCATTGAAAGACAACTGGTTCAGATGAAGGAAACAATTGCAAGGCTGATAAAGACTGCAGAGGAGAAAAACTTGCAAACCGCCGGACTCATCAACCGTCTGGAGGCACAGCATGGCGTCAAAGTGAAACCAAGCTCTCTTCCAACTAAGAGGACCGAAGAAGGCTTCAACCCAAATGCCTACGAACTCATGTCAAAGACAAGGCTGGACTTTGCTTCCTCTTCAAATCTTGGAAAGAAGGTTTCAAACACCGTCAACGACAAAGATCGCGACCTCACCGAGACTCAAAAGAAGTTGAAGGAGCATGATTATGGAGTTGACAACAACAAGGCTGGACTTGGCTTCACACCAAATGCACCCGTGAAGATTTCAAGCAAAGTGAAGAAAGCTAGCGCTCAACACATCAGCGTGACCATTGAACAAGACCAAGAAGAGCCTAAACCCTCCCCTCGGACGTCGATCTTCAATGGGATGAACCATTCAAGCTCCAGAACTTCAGTGCTTAATCGCATTGGTGGTCAAGACCGAACCTCTGTCTTCAAGAGGCTTAACGCGCCGACATCCCAAAGCTCTGTTTTTGAAAGGTTGTTAAAGCTTAAGAAACAAAGCAACACAGTTATCTCTCCTCTGCGACGATCAGCTTCAGAAAGATTTGAAGATAATGAGAAGCCTTTTGGAAAGAGGAAGACAACCCCAAAGGGAGAAAAGCTCGATGGGTTAGGAGAAAATGACGACGTTCGAAGCCTGATTCCTTCAAGGATGAAGCGCCAAGCAATCCTAGAGGTTGACACAAAAGGACCACTGAAGGTAAGGAGGCGCATCATCGTCCACACTGGCAAATCTTCATGCCAACAAACCCAAGAGAACGGCACTGAAGAGGAGATCCAAGATGTTTTCTACATCACGGTTCAAGAAGGTAAAGAAGACGAAAGCCCAAGGAAATACTCAGAGTCCCTACTCTCCGACCCTGATCCAAGCGGCAGTACAACCATGCAAGTCATGACCACTGGAGCAACTTCAATCGAGGAGCAGCTAGCTCAGATGAATGAAGCAATCGCAAAGCTCACACGCACTGTGGAAGAGAAGGACTTGCAGATTGCCGCACTTGTCAACCAACTAGATGCGCTGCCCGACGTGAAAGTCGACCCAAATATTGGCCTATTAAAGAAAGAAGGCGACGAAGAAGAGGAGCCACCAGTGGAGAAAGTTGAAGAGAAGCCGAAGCTAGACCAAGCAACGGCATTCATGGGATCTCTCTCTATCCAGCAGCTACAGGAGATGATCGCAAGCATTGTCAAGACACAGTACGAAGGAAGCTCGCATGACTCCGTACTGTACTCAAAGCCTTACTCCAAGAAGATTGATGCTTTGAAGATGCCAAGGGGTTATCAGCCCCCAAAATTCATGCAGTTCGATGGAAAAGGCAACCCAAAGCAACATGTCGCCCATTTCGTTGAAACTTGCAACAATGCTGGGACAGAGGGGGACTACCTTGTCAAACAGTTCGTTCGTTCGCTGAAAAGTAACGCTTTTGACTGGTACACTGACCTCGAACCTGAGTCTATCAACAGTTGGGACCAGCTAGAAAGGGAATTCCTTAACCATTTCTACAGCACTCGTCGTACTGTAAGCATGCTAGAGCTGACCAGTACGAAACAGTGGAAAGATGAACCTGTCATCAACTACATAAATAGATGGCGCTCCTTAAGTCTGGATTGTAAAGATCGGCTTTCTCAACGACGCGCCTTGAAGTGGGGGCATTTGTAGACATCGAAATTTCGGTGAAATGAATGTTGACCAATAATTAAAATTTCAACGCTCACGTGTCACATAAATTTTACATGTAGCGTATGACTCAACGAAAAATCGAAATAAATTGGAAAAGTCATCAAATAGGACACGTGTCAATACCTGGCAGAAATGATTTATTTCATCTGATTATTTAAATCCAAAAATCAAGTTTTGGAATTCTATAAATAGGAGGCCAAAGCATTCATTTTGGGGGAGAAGGAAGAAGAAGGAAGAAGAAGGAAGAAGAGAAAGAAAGAAGGAAATTTACATCACACCAAAACCTTGAAGCTTTGAAACTCTAAAGCTCTCAAGCAAATCCCGAAGGATCAAGAAAACACTCTTCGTTCTTCGTCAAATCCTCCTTCAAGGTCAAGCCCCAACGGCCCTTGAAGAACTTCCACCAACTCAAGATTAAGCCCCGACGGCCCCTTGAAGAAAGTGTTCATCATCCGTTCATCCTAAGATCAAGCCCCAACGACCCTTTGGATCAACAACCTCAACAAATCCACACATCCAATCGTTCTTCAAGATTAAGCCCAAAAGCCCTTGAAGATCCGCTCATCCATCAACCTTCAAGATCAAGCCCAAAAGCCCTTGAAGAAATCCATACACCCAGTCTTCAAGATCAAGCCCAAAAGCCCTCGAAGATCCGTTCATCAACTGTTCATCCTAAGACCAAGCCCCGACGGCCCTTTGGATCAACAGCTCATCCATAAACCTACACCCTACGAAGATAGAATCAGAGGATCAAATTACAAAGAGATTGTAACCCCAAAATCATTAAACACAAAATATATTTTGTACACGGTATTCTTGTTTCTTGTTTCAGGAATTTTTCGTGTTTACAATTTCATCCAATTATTGTTTCATAAATCATGAATGCGATTTACTTATCTGTTTGATTGATAACTTATTCTTGTATGTTGATTAAGGAGGCCTACTTAGTTTGCATGCATGAATTTGATGCTAGAATATAAGGGAGTTTCACGTAATAGTTATTCACTTGTATTCACAAGTAGTGGAAGTCACTAGTCATGATTGTGTTAAGTGAATCCTTGGCAGGAGTCTCATGCGTTTCATAGTGATGAATTCCTTGTTAATGCTTATGGTTTTCATAGAACTTAATGACTTTTGATATGTATCTCTATCATGCGTTTCATATAGGGAACTTGAAAAAGATAATTTGGTTGTAATGCGTATTCATTCCATTCAATGAAATAAGGAAAATCTGATGGTTGGTTGTGCGATGCAATTAACTTGGGGCATTGTCATTCATGGTTTAAAGGAATAATAACTGGAAATCGATTTGTATGCATGTGTGTCATGTGTGGAGAAGGACCCTATAGCTAGCCATTCACCCATATTTCACCCAATTTCGTCCAAAGTTGTTTAAGTCTTTAAATTTGTTTGTTTTTACTTTAATTTCGTCCAAATCAATCTCCCCTTTAATTAAGTGTGTTAGATTAGTTAGAAACGTGTTCAAATCTGTCCAATTTAGTGTTTTGAGTCTTAATAGTCTAAAATTCGTCCAAATAAGTTCTTAGAGTCTGTTTCGAGTCAATTTAACTTAGTTTGTGTGTTTGAGTCTTTTTATTTTGTTTTGAGTCATATAAGTCTAGTTAAGTGTTTTTAAGTTTTGTTTTGTGTTTTTAAGTCAGTTTAGAGTAGATTAGCATCCTTCTAATCCCCGACCTAAAACGATCCCTACTTTCATATACTACAATCATAGGATTTTAATTTGAGTGTTCGAATATTTCACATCAGTGTCAAATGATGGCTTTTAGTGAAAACCGTCATCCCACCACCCAAAAATAAGCAAGAAAATTGGGGTTTCAAGTACAAATAATTGTTCGTTCGATGCGTCGTTTGTATAACACGTATTGACGAGGTCAACTTCAGATATTGATTCGAGACAGATTTGGGTTGTCATTCCAAGGGCATCCACACGACACTTTCTAGAAAACCGTTGTCCCACTAATTAAAATCTAAAAAGTCATGTACAAGACGACGTTTTCCAAATAAACCGTCGTGCGAAGCATCACCAAACGATAGTTTGGCATAAAACCATCATCCCATCTACACAAAGAGACGACGGAAAACCCACTTTTTTAGTACTGTGTTTGAAGAGTAAAGGAATTAAGCAATATTTCAACAATCAAACGATTTGAAATATTGATAACTACACATGTATCAAAACAAGAAAAACACAATAGTACTAAAAACCAAACTATCCATGAAGTTCCAAATAAGCCTCTAATAACAAGGAAATTGTCGTTTGAAGATTTGAGGTTAATAGCACTGAAGTCTGAACTACGAGAAGCCCGCCTTGAAAGCCTTGTACCTGCAAATTGGAACCGATGGGTAACCGATTCCTGAAGAAAAAGCATTTAGAACACCAAATCGCACCAAACAAGGTTATCAGCCAAACGAAAACCAAATTAAACCTAGAAACTAACCATTTACCAAAATTAGCTAAACTTGGGACTCAACATAGAAAATATTTATACCTTGACTGAGAGTAGAGAGGAAATAGCCACATAAAACCCACATCAATAAGAGCATCTCTAATGGGAGTCCATATTTAGGGATTCCCACCACCACCTTTGAGTACTCATTTAAAGACTTAAAAGGAATCTTTGTGTCACTAAAGGAATATTGCCTCCAACGGAAGAGTCCTTATAGTAGAATCCCTAAATTTGAGGTTTTTACAATTTTAAGTGACTGAGACCCACGCCTTCTTCCCTGAGTCCCTATATGTGGGTACAAACACCAAGTATATGGCGA
This sequence comes from Pyrus communis, assembly GCF_963583255.1. Lineage (NCBI taxonomy): Eukaryota > Viridiplantae > Streptophyta > Magnoliopsida > Rosales > Rosaceae > Pyrus > Pyrus communis. Next base: position 15,718,848 of record NC_084806.1, read on the forward strand.
GTCCCTATACTTTAGGGACTCACTTTCCGATGCATTGAAGATTCATTTTGTCCCTATATTACTTTCATACTCAATTTATACGATAGTTATCCTTATATAGAGACTCTACTGGAGATGCTCTAAGCATGAAATGCGTTTCAAAACAAATTCAAATCAAATTGAAAAAAAATTCAAACTGAACAAATAAGCAAGTTGAAACCCCAAACTGGAATTACTAAGAACGCTCACAATCTAAGTCATTCTTCCTTCGTCGTCGGAAAGAGGGAGTGACCACAATCTTAACCATAAATGACACACCCCGATCGAGATCAGGGCATGCTGGCCATTACGTGGAAGTGACGCAACCATGTGCACAGTGCGGAAGCTAATAAAATAATAATAAAAATAGTACGAACAAATAAAATCCAGCTTTACACAAAGTAAGAGCATACATGTGCAAGCGTAAGTGTGAAAATCAAAGTTCAGAGCTCGAAGACCTAATGCAGTCCGGGAGAAAATGACGCTACAAAAACACACCCAAAGGTGGTTCTACACTGGTAATAATCTGTCAGATATGCAGGGAAAATCCTCTGGGGAGCCACCAAGAATGCTAGCCAACTAAAACTTGGAGGGGCGCAAAACAAAAAGTGTGAGTGGGCAAAACAAAGCTTTTCAAAAACAATTTCATAAACAAGATTCTAACCCCTCGCCGTAAAACCTGTATACTTCCCAGGAAATATAATATACATATATATAAATCATGCTCCGAAATATGCCATGTCAAATGTCTTTAATAGAATGCAAGTGCTCAGGAATGTCAAATCAATGCCATGTAATCTGTCAGCCGGGGTCACCTAATGTGACCTGTACGGCTGAATATATGTACTGGTGTAATATAAGTACGCTCAAGTGCTACGATCACGTGAAGGCTGGGCGAATAATCGCGGGTCACCTACGAGTCGGAACCACCTAAAGTGGTCTGTACGACAGGACTGTGCACCTAACTTGGATCCAAGATGAGCGTGTGGTGCGGAAGGTGAACATCACGTGAAGAATTGTGCCCAACTCTGGGCGGGAGCTACCTGAGCTTCAAGCACCCGATCGACTAAAATTGGCCTAACTTGAAAATTAGCAAGTAAAGCCACTTCTCGATCTTCTGCCTCCAACCTCACTCCCGTGGATCTTAAGTCTGCCAGAAGAGGAATACGACTAGCGTACAATGCATTGATACGGCCCTGAGACTTCCTGCTAAGTGCATCAGCCACTACATTTGCACGACCAGGGTGATAATCAATCGTGCAGTCATAATCACTGAGTAGCTCCATCCACCTCCGCTGACGAAGATTAAGATCCCTCTGCGTAAAAAGATACTGAAGACTCTTATGATCTGTAAAGATCTTACATTTTTCTCCATAAAGGTAGTGTTTCCACAACTTCAACGCAAAAATAATGGCGGCTAATTCCAAATCATGTGTAGGGTAATTCAACTCATGAGGTTTCAGTTGTCGTGAAGCATAAGCAATCACCCTACCATGTTGCATCAACACACATCCCAGACCATTCAAAGAAGCATCACTATAAACCTCGAAATCACCACTATCGTCCGGGAGCACCAAAACAGGTGCATGAGTGAGACGATACTTCAACTGCTGGAAACTCTGCTCACACTTATCATCCCACTCAAATTTAACGTCTTTCCTTGTTAATCTCGTCAGTGGTAAAGCAATCACAGAAAAATCATTAACAAACCGTCGATAATACCCTGCTAAACCAAGGAAACTCCTCACCTCAGTGACGGTTCGCGGTTGCTCCCATTTCTCCACAGTTACCACCTTTTGAGGATCCACCAAAATACCCTGAGCTGAAATGATGTGCCCCAAAAACGCAACTTGGTCTAACCAAAACTGGCATTTGCTAAACTTAGCATATAATTGGTGTTCCCTCAACCTTTTCAACACCAAAGTAAGATGTCGAACGTGTTCCGCTTTAGATTTAGAATACACCAGAATGTCGTCGATGAAAACAATAACAAACCTATCCAAATATGGCTGGAACACCTGGTTCATCAAATCCATAAAAGCAGCTGGTGCATTCGTCAATCCAAATGGCATAACCAGGAACTCGTAATGACCATAACGAGTCCTGAACACCGTCTTAGGAACATCATCCCTACTAATCTTCAGTTGATAATATTCAGACCTCAAGTCAATCTTGGAGACTACACAAGCACCTCGAAGCTGATCAAATAAATCATCAATACGCGGCAACGGATAACGGTTTTTAATCGTCACCTGATTCAATTGCCGGTAATCAATACATAGCCTCAAAGTTCCGTCCTTCTTTCTCACAAACAACACTGGAGCTCCCTAAGGTGAAGTACTAGGCTGAATAAAACCCTTATCCACTAATTCCTGCAACTGAACTTTCAATTCCCTTAACTCAGTGGGAGCCATACGATAGGGAGTCAATGAAATAGGATTAGTACCTGGAAGCAACTCAATGGTGAACTTCATGTCTCGATCTGGCGGCAAGCCAGGTAAATCCTCAGGGAAAACATCAGGAAAATGTCTGACTACCCTTACATCCTCCACACTACTAGGAACAGCCTCATCCAACACCACATGAGCTAAGTACCCTTGACAACCTTTAGATAACAACCTTTTCGCTCGCACGGCCGAAATAATGCCATGTCTCACCCCACTCTGCTCGCCCACAAAAGTAACCTCAGGTAATCCAGGACGATGAAACGTAACTATTTTCCCGTAACAATCAATATTGGCACGATTGAAATGCAACCAATCCGTGCCCAGAATCACATCAAAGTCAACAATATCCAACGGGATAAGATCAGCTGGCATAACAACATCCTCCACTATCACTAGACATCCTGGGTACACACGATCTACAATACATTTCTCCCCTCTATGCATAGCAAACTCTAAATCATACCCTAGAGGTGTGGGCCGAGGTTGCATCACTTGAGCAAATGTATGAGAAATCACAGAATGTGTAGCACCACAATCAATTAATACTCTAGCAAAATAACCAAGGATATTTAACGTACCCATGATCAAATCTGGATTGTTTTGAGCGTCCTGCAGAGAAATGTTATGAATACGCCCCTGGGTCTGCTGTCATCCACCTCGACCTCTGCTCGTCTGGCCACCAATACTCTGCGTACCACGCCCCTGACTGGGCTGACCAGACTGCCTCGAAGACCTCGAACTACTCGTAGCAATCTCCCCCTGCTGAGTCTGTCATCCCTGAAACCACTAAGACCTGCCTGCTGGAACTGGAGGATACGACATATAGCCACCAGAATACTAGGGATAACCACCCTGAGAATATGGGTCATGGGGATATTGATACTGTCCCGGGGCATAAGGAACAGCATCGCCCTGATAGTAATAGGTACCACCTCGACCTGTCTGCCCATAACTACCAGGACCAGGAATCTGCTGATTCGGTACAGGTGGTGGCAAGAAAGTCTACTGAGGCTTCTGCTGACTCTGGGGACAATTTGCAGCCCGATGTCCCATCTGCCCTCAAGTAAAGCAACCACTACTACCTCGCTTACACTCACCAAAATGTCGATTATTGCACCTGCGACAAACTGGGGCCCTACCTCTACCAGCATCACTCTGTCTCTGGCCTCTAGCACCACCAACAAACCTACCACCACATCCCTGACCAGTGGCGCTAAAACCACCGTTAGAAGAGCTAGAACTAGTGCCACCCCTCTTAAAGTTCTAGGTCCTACGAGGTCCGAGCGACGCCTGACCCTTGCCCTTATCATCCTTCCTCTAATTACCGTCTTTCTCTTCCTCCTCACTCTCGCTCGGCATATTTTCTGAATCCTCAATTCTCAGCAGAATCTCATAAAACTCCTGGTAGGTGTCACAAGGGGTAGTGGTCGCCATCGAACGCCACTTCTTCTTAGTGCCTAAACGGAAACGACGAAGCATCTCCGTCAGATTGCCAGCAACATCTGGATGATAGCGAGACAAATCAGTGAACCTCCGGTAGTACTCATTTGCTGTCAGCTTCCCCTGTCTCAACTCAGTGAATTCCTGCTTCTTGCGGTCAATATACTCAGGAGACACAAACCTTCTCCTGAACAACTCTCGGAATACATCTCAATCAGTCTTCTCAGCTGGAGTCAAACGACGAAGTTCCTACTCCCACCAGGATGCAGAATCCTTACCCAAAAACCACGATGTCGTCACTACCCACTTCTCGACAAGAAGATTCCCCTGATTATGCAAAACACGAAAAGTCTTCTCAATATGTTCTAACCACCGCTCCGCACCCTCAAAACCCTCATTGCCTTCGAACTTATCCAACTTCAAATTATACATAGTCTCCAGAGGAGTCCTCTGGGGAGGGCGGAGCGCCAAATGAATAGCTGTAGCGATAGCTTCCCCCAGCTGAGCTACATCGGGGAAACTAGGCTCAGCAGAGCAACGTGGTTCCCGACGAGGCGACATAATTCTGACAGAAGACACCAAAGCCATTAGAACACTCACAAAAGTACAGGACTGCCAAACCTAGGCTCTGATACCAAACTGACACACCCCGATCGAGATCAGGGCATGCTGGCCGTCACGTGGAAGTGACGTAACCATGTGCACAGTGCGGAAGCTAATAAAATAATAATAAAAGTAGTACGAATAAATAAAATCCAGCTTTACACAAAGTAAAAGCATACATGTGTAAGTGTAAGTGTGAAAACCAAAGTTCAAAGCTCGAAGACCTAATGCAGTCCGGGAGAAAATGACGCTACAAAAACACACCCAAAGGTGGTCCTACACTGGTAATAATCTGTCAGATATGCCGGGAAAATCCTCTGGGGAGCCACCAAGAATGTTAGCCAACTAAAACCTGGAGGGGCGCAAAACAAAAATTGTGAGTGGGCAAAACAAAGCTTTTCAAAAACCATTTCATAAACAAGATTCTAACCCCTCGCCGTAAAACCTGTATACTTCCCAGGAAATATAATATATATATATATATATATATAAATCATGCTCCGAAATATGCCATGCCAAATGTCTCTAATAGAACGCAAGTGCTCAGGAATGTCAAATCAATGCCATGTAATCTGTCAGCCGGAGTCACCTAACGTGACCTGTACGACTGAATCTAGAGCTCAAATCTCCATCTCACTAACTATACCTGCACACGAGTCGGAACCACCTAAAGTGGTCTGTACGACAGGACTGGGTGTAATATAAGTACACTCAAGTGCTACGATCACGTAAAGGCTAGGCGAATAATCGCGGGTCACCTACGAGTTGGAACCACCTAAAGTGGTCTATACGACATGACTGTGCACCTAACTTGGATCCAAGATGAGCATGTGCTGCGGGAGGTGAACATCACGTGAAGGACTGTGCCCAACTCTGGGCGGGAGCACTAACACCGGGGGTGCAGGTTATGAGCTCTCTATGCATCTCAAATCACTACTAAACGTAAACATAAATCATAACTCACATGACACTTACCTGTGCGTCCGCAACACCAAACATATATAAACATATGCGACTCATAATGCGTAAATAAATGGCAAACAATAAGCATGGCATATAAACGTATAATGTTTCAAATCAATTTCTAGGAAAAACATAAGTATATAGGTATATACGGAAAACCAAAAGGCCACTCACTGATATGTAGAAGGGTCATAACACCCTTGCCTCGAGTGACCGCGCTCGTCCTCAGGATAGGTCTCACCTATATGCGAAACAACTATAAAAACGTTAATTTTAAAACACATAACCAACCTTATGAAATAACTTCTCATACAATGCTCAAATGGGGTGTATGAATACACCAACGTGATCTACTCAACCTCAGGAACATCCCCATATTTTTAGAAAAATTTTCCACCGCCGCACGCGCCCCCACGCGCCGGCCAAGGCACGGCCACACGCGCAGGCACATGCCTGGCACACTGACGGCGTCAGTTAACGCCGTCAGGAATATTTCGTTAACTTTAATGGATTCCGTTAACACCGTTAGGAATATTCCGTCCAAACTGACGGAATATTCTATCGTCTTCTCTGGCGAGGCTCCGGCGCCGTCGCCAGCGCCGGAAAATCGTGAAAATTTCAAAACTTCATATGTTCTTCGTTTTTCAACCAAATTTCACAAAATTGGTACCAAAATGAAGCTTACAACGAGAGGAACCAATCCATACCACTTTCAAGCACTAAAACACATGGAATCTCACCAGGAAAACACCACCAACTCCGGCCAACCTTGTAACTCACGATCCCGACGTCCAAAACCTTCAAACGAACCACCCCGAGCCTCCTAAGGACCTCATCAAGCCTCCTACAAGCTTGAAATTCCCAAAAACACAAGAATTAACGTGTGCATGAATAGTGACCAAATCGGGGTATCCCGAGTTCGACGTGAAAACGAAGGTATCCTTACCTGAAATGGGTATGGTTGAACTTCTACGGACCTCACAAGCATGAATATGTACTTTGTTTCCTCGATCTGTGAAGATTTGGAGGGTTTTGGGGTGTGTCCGTACAAATGGGGATGGAAATAGGAGAGAGAAAGGGCTCGGGACAGGGGTGCAAGGCAGGGAAAGGGTGAGGGAGGTGTGGGGGAATGTGTGTGGCCCAGAACTTGCCAACAAAAATCCCAAAAACAACCACACAACGAAACAACCATGCTAGGGGCAAAATCGTCATTTCACCCCTACGGTTCGAAAATCTGGAACGGGCTGTCACAATAAATGCTTTCTTCAACAAAGCAAGAGAGTGACCACTACTGAAAATTGGAAAGGAAAGAGAATGAAGGGGTAAAAAAGGATTGTCATCGACTCCAAAACCAAAGACATTCTTCTTAGTGACTCCAATTGTGTTAGGTTCCTTACTTAAGTCTTTCTAACAATTTTTCCATATGTTTTGACAATTTTGATACAAACGAGTTAACCTCTCAAATAGATAGTCAAATAAATAGAAGTGTGATAAAATGACTTAAGTGAGAAACACGATGCAATTAAAGGAAATCCTCTATGACGAAACATATGTATAGCTCATGGATATCTCCCCTATGGGAAACCATGAGAATCTGTCATTTTCACGAAGAAATCATGCACGAAGGTCGGCATCAAGTCGATTGAAACCCTCAACTTCTGCGCCAAGATATTAATAAGTAACCTTACCGCACGTTTCCCAAGTGATTTTTTTATCTAATCGACAATTGAAAAAGACAATTTGCAGATGTCTACTTGAAAAAAAATCATTTGTAAATCAATCGTTTTTTATTTTGTACCAAACATGTAACTCGTTTTAAATTCTTTTGTCTCGATACTTGAATCCCCTCATCCACTATGTAAACGAGAATCTATCACGATGCAATTGATGGGCCCGGGTCCATCAACTTTCTGGGCGAGATTATTAGAAAGCCCAAATGATGTGGGCCTGATTGTCGATCGTACCCCGAAATCATAAAATCCAACCCATCGACCTCATTCCGTTTCCTTCTCCCTCTCTTCTTCTTGCTCAGTGAAACAGCGCTTCCCTCTTCACTTGGCCGAGTCACTAGCAGCTCCGCCCTCCGACCGAAACCCTAGCTCTCTGCCACCATGAACTGCGCACGTAAGCCTCTCTCCCTCTCTCTCTTTTAACTATCTCTCCCTCTCTAGAGAATTCGTTGCTTTAGGGCCTCGTTTTAACTGATCTCTCATTTTCTTCCTTCTCTTCCTCTTTGCCTGTACAGTATCCGGCGAGGTGCCGGAAGAGCCTGTGGTCTCCAAGAAGTCCGGGTTGCTCTTCGAGAAGCGTTTAATCGAGCGACATATCTCGGTGCGTTCCTTCTCTCTCCCTCTCTTCATTCTAGGTTTTTCTTTGGGTTTTAGCAATATTTACTGTTTGGTTGCTGGGAAAATCCTGGAAAATTAGAGAATAATAAACATGTGGAAATTTCTTAGTGCATTTTGTTTGGGCTATTTGTTGCTGCTGTTATATGTATGATATCTTAATTTTGTTGATTAAGTTGCAATTTCATTGCTACATATGATAGAAGACTAAGTTGTTGTACTTGTTGAATTATTCCACTAGGAATATGGGAAATGCCCGGTAACCGGTGAACCACTTACCGCTGATGATATCGTTCCAGTTCAAACGGGGAAGGTACTGAATTTCAATATATTTACTTAATTTATTTCATTACTGGTACAATTTTTGGTATATCTTTCTATATCTTTATATAAGCGTATTTATGTGCACGCAATTATGGGTATCTAGAAAATTACCTCTTAGTCATTGGTCTCAATGAGTTGTGCTAGAATCTTTATCAGATAAGCTAGTTGGCGTCTTGTAATTATTATAATTTCTTATGTTGATTTGTTCTATGGCTTCCTATGCAGATAGTGAGGCCCCGACCTGCACAAGCTGCTAGTATTCCTGGAATGCTCGGAATGTTCCAGCTTGTATGTCTTCTGATTATACTCATTTATTATATTCAGTTTATTCAATTTTTTTTTTTTTAATTTACAATTGTAGCTTTGAATGTTGTCGTATATCCCGTATGTTAACCTGTGCTCTATACTCTACAACAATTGTCGCATTCAGTATGCAACTTTGATTGCCCTTAACATGTCGTGGTCTGTAAATTATCCAAAGAGAAACCATCTTTATTATACATGTGTGTGACTTTGATTGCCATTAATATGTCATGTTCTATGAATTATTTAACGAGAAACCATCTTTATTATACATGTGTGTGAGATAGAGAGATCTAAATATAGCCAACCAAGAGCATCCGATGATAAAAGGGATCCGTTAGCATTCTCAGCATTTGTATTCAGATTTTGATGAGTCCATTAGCATCACCCAGTCAATGGACTCCTACTATTTTACCAACATAACATAGCTATTATTCATTCTGTTCATGATAGCAGTTCAGGCTCTATATCAAGTTGATTATGAATCTTCCTTGAGAATAAGAACATTTTTGGATAGTGCGTAATTTCTTTAGATTGATATACCATTTTATTTTATTTTAAGTTGTTTAATTGTTGTGAGTATATTTTATATGTAGTGTTAAGGTTTTTTTCCCTTGCTTACCTATAGGAATGGGACAGTTTGATGCTAGCCAACTTTGCAATGGAGAAACAACTACATACAGCAAGGCAAGAGTTGAGTCATGCTTTGTATCAGGTAATGTAACTAGGAAATATATATATTCTAACTACATATATTTCTTACGAGTTTCTTCTTTTGTTTTATTCATTTCATTCAAACTGCATATATAGCTTACATGTGTTTTGCATTTTGATACTCATTTTCTTATTTTTAGTGAATTGAAATGGAATTTGACTTGGTTGAATGACCTAATTTGGTAATCTGTATTTTGGCAGCATGATGCTGCATGCCGTGTTATTGCAAGACTCAAAAAAGAAAGGGACGAAGCAAGGTCATTACTTGCTCAGGCTGAGAGACAAATTCCCGCAGCACAATCAGCAGTTGCAGTAAATGCTTCTGTCCATAGCAATGGAACGCCAGGTTCTTTCTCTGTATGCTTCTCTGAGAATATAACATATTTTCATAAATTAATTTGTTAATTAATTTGAGCTCTATTTTTTTTTTCTTCTAGTTGCTGATGACCAGCAGGGACCTGGTGTGAGCAATATACGACCTGGAATATCTGCCAGTATCCTAGAGAAAATGACCGAATGTAATGTAACTCTTTCACAGCAGCGGAAGATGCGGCAGGTACTGTTTATGCTGTGTTGCATTCTCTGATTTGTCTGATGTCACGTGCCAAAGTTTTAACAGTTTACTTTCCATGTGTAGTTTACATAATCTTTTCTTGAGAAAAGCTGCTAGTGAAGTTCAGCTGTTTTCACAAAATTTATTTGATAAGTTCTGATGGTTATTGCTTTTATCTCTATGTTGCTTTGGTGTTCAGATATCCCCAACATTAGCTCCAGTTGATGCGTTGGAGAGGTATACTCAGATATCTAGTCATCCTCTTCACAGAACAAGCAAACCAGGAATTTTATCGATTGATATTCAGTCTAACAAGGTATGAGATTGTGTTTACCTCTGTTATTATATCGTTTTGTTTAAGCATCACTTCCGTATGGGTATTTGACTCCAGTGAAAGACTCTTAGGCCTCGTTTGGCAGCTCGGACTGTACTGACTATTTCTGTCGGATAGGATAAATAGCCACCGGATAGTACTGACTAAATTAGTCGGGTGTTTGGTGCAGTATCGGACTAGTGACTATATTATTTATATTGTGTTTGGTATTATACTAGATAGGAGGAATCAAACTAAAAAAAAAAAAAATTTAAAAAAAGTGAAATCATTTTTTTGTTCCCAGATCTCTCCGCACCCCCCAAACACCCTCCCTCTCTCTCCCTTCTTCTTCCCCGACTGCAGAAGAATCCCAAATAATTGTTCCCCAGCTCTCTCCGCCACACCCCCCAAACTCCCTCCCTTTCTCTCCCATATTCTTCTTCCCCGACTAAATAATCCGGGCGTTTTGGTTGGTTTTATTAAGCGGGTGTATACCGTGTTATCCTATCCGACCGGTTAAATTAATCCGGCGCTTATTTAGTACGAGTGAACGCCAAACACCCGAGTCCGTATAACTAATCCTATCCGATCTGCCAAACAGGGCCTTAGGTTCGTACTGGATGTTGCATGATTTTTCTCTTCAATACTGCCTTTGTACTATTAGAAGTGCATTTGTGATCTTTAATGTTCATATATCTACAGGTTTAGGTTTGGGGATGATCCTAAACCAAATGTGTTGAAATGAAGAAAACAAATTTAGAAGGAACAAATCTAGAATTTATTGAGCCTTGAAGCTCTCTTGTTTTAGAGTTCTTTTGCGTAATGCTATATAATGAGAATTTAGATCTTTTGCATGCTTTTCCTACCTTAATCCACACTTTACACTGATCTTTCTCTTCATGGTATATACGGGATTACGGATTAAGGACAAAGTCATAAATCCTTGTGTGTCTGTCCTCTGTATTTTATGTCATTGAACTCAGTTATGTTTCCATTTTGCTGATCAAGTATTACTTTTTGGCTTTATTCTCGCAGAATCTCATTGCAACTGGAGGGGTTGATACAAATGCTGTAATCTTTGATCAGCCATCAGGGCAAATAATATCTACTCTTAGTGGTCATTCAAAGAAGGTTTCAACTATTAATTCTGTAGCAAGCAATTACTTGATTTCTTTCCATGAATGCATATTAAAGTTTGTGTATGTTTTTCTTTGGTAGGTTACGAGCGTGAAATTTGTAGGTCGGGATGATATGTTCATAAGTGGGTCAGCAGACAAGGTAAGCCGCAATAAATTTGTTTTCTTCTTGTTTCTTTTTTTATGGACAATTTTAATACCTCCATTGATCTATTTATTTCTTCATTACTATTTTATCTTCTCTATTTACTGGAGTTATCATTAGCTTTGTTTGTCATTCATTATTAATTTGGCCACTGCTAAACTCTGCCTACCTCACAGTTACAAGTTTAACCTTGGGACTTTGTATGTACATCTGTGTGGACCTACACGGATTTAAATTTATATTCTAAAGTTACTTTTTATGCAACTGGGGTGGTGATCAACCTCCCTGACCCAAACACAAAAAGAAGGAGATCAGGAAGGATAAATTGGAGTCAATAAAGAACTTTACATGCATGCAATTTAGATGTTATTGCATAGGTTGTAAGGGTGTAACTAATCAGATATTCAACCTATTGTACTCCATCTTTTGATGTTGTATCATCATTTTTCCCCTTTAATGTTGCAGACAGTTCGCATATGGCAAGGCTCTGATGATGGGAACTATAACTGTAGGCACATTTTGAAGGACCATACTGCTGAGGTAAATGGTTTGGACTTGAGTTCTCCAAAATTTGTTCAAAGTTAAAGCCCTTGGACAAAATATGTAATGAGCAGCAAATCCAAAAAAGGACCGCAGTGAATCTTCCTCTTTGTTTCTCCTGCAGACACACTTATCTATTTGACTTAATCTGTTTTAGCAATGTGACTGTAATTAAAGTACTTCAATCCCCAGGTCTACTTTTTGCGTCCACTTCTGTAATGTTTCTTTGTATTCAGGATTCGGAATCCATAGTTGATGTTATAGGATGTCTGGTAACCAAAATTTTATACCAATGTCCATGATAAAACAACTGCTATCTGAAAATTTCACTTTATTTTGATATTTGTTCGACGGTACTGCTTAAGAAACAGAGCTTTATTATGCAACATTTTTTTGGTATAGTAGTTATGTGCTATCTATTTGAATTTATGTAGCGTGTCTCAAAATTTTCAGGTGCAAGCTGTTACTGTGCATGCCACTGGTGACTACTTTGTGACTGCTTCTCTTGATAGTACATGGTGCTTTTACGATATTGCTTCTGGGTTATGTCTAACACAGGTCTATCTCGCTCTCTCATGTGTATGTGCATATGCCATATACTATATACTATATTAAGTAATATTCTTTTTAAGTCATCTTCTAGTACAAGGCAGTACATTACAAATGCATGAACTTGAATTTCACTGTGTTTAATAACAATCTCGTTGCATTTTGTATGGAAAATATTTCTGATTGATCGTGTTGAAAGTTTCTGTAAACTGTTTAAATAGATGCATGCATATAGGTGCATATGTGCTTCTATATTTATTGAGTTCACTACAATAATGAATGATAATTGTAAAAATCTTCTTCATTTAAAAGATATTTTGAACTTTGGTTTTTGGAGGAAGGAGGGGAGGGGGTTGTGGGGTTGTGGCATTTAAGAATGAGTTTTTTTGGAGAGGATGGCGGGGGTTTAAAACAGCTATTTCAACTTCGATTTACATTTATGCTCCATGATGATATTGGTATAATGGAAGTTTATTTGGCTCTTTAGGTTGAGGATGCTTCTGCTTCGGAAGGCTATACATCTGTTGCATTTCATCCTGATGGTCTCATTCTTGGAACTGGCACCTCAGGGGCTCTTGTGAAAATTTGGGATGTAAAGGGTCAGGTATGTGGGTTTTTAGTTCCTTCTCTTTTCAGTTTTTCTGATCTTACATTCATTACTTTTGCTAATTGACAGTCAAATGTTGCAACGTTTGAGGGACATGTTGGCGCAATAACTGCAATCTCCTTCTCTGAGAATGGTTACTTTCTTGCAGTAGGTTTTGAACCTTTTTACAAAGAAAAACGTGAAGTGGATAGAATTAGATAATACCATGTTCTTATTTTACATTTGAATTTAACAGACTGCAGCTAGTGATGGCATTAAGTTGTGGGATCTACGAAAATTGAGGAACTTCAAGAAATTTACTCCCTACGATGCTGAACCAACAAACTGTGGTATGTATATCTCCCAGCATTTTCATGATTTCTTTCTAGGGAACAAAAATGACAAGCATTTCAGTGACAATACCGGTACTTTGCAAAGTCAGTTAAATGGCTTGAAAGTATTACTTAACTTCTTACAGGTTCTTAGTTTAGATGGTGGATTCTTGGGTCATATCATATATGTAATTCTAATTCTTGGTAGATGAGAGATGATTTTGAGTCATATTTCCATCCAGTTTACCCTATTTATTTTCTCTTCCAGCGTACAATTTTCCATTGTTATGTAATTTCTAATTAGTTATAATAAATTGGAAAAGGTTTTGTACTTGAATGAATTTTAACATCTAGATAGAAGTCTTTGAAAGTAGAATGTAGTATAATGAAAAGCTCTATTTTTTATCCTTGCAGTTGAATTTGACTACAGTGGAAATTACCTTGCTGCTGCAGGCTCTGATATAAGGTCAGTGTTTGAAAATTAAACCTTGTTTGATTGGGCACCCAGAAGAAAAAAAAGTTTATATAAGCAAAACGCTGCATTTTCCTTTTTCTAATCTGGTGTACAAGAATGCATTTTCATTTTATGTTAATAATGTCATGAAGTTGAACATATTTGTGGAGGCTGTATACAAGTTGCAATCGTCTAATGATGGATATACCATACAATGTAATATTCCAAGGACAATTATGGAATACACAAGGTGTCCTGTTGCCTTCTCCCTCCCTTTTTCTCGATTCATGAAGATAATGAAATGAAATCACTTGTGTAGATTTACTAGACATTGTGTGGTAGTCCGAGCAAAACTGAAATCCCCCATAATAATAATCTACTGCTGAAGTTGTCCCGAAGTATCCACAGTTTGCTATGAATGAATGTGTGAGAAATGACATTGTATATTTTGTCAGCCCTACAGAGTTTAGACGAATATTCCGCCAGTATTGCTTTCCAGTAACTTTTGAGCACTGATTACCGACCTTGTGTTTTTGCAGAATCATCCAAACAGCTAGCGTCAAAAGTGAATGGAACACTATAAAGACTTTCCCTGACATGTCTGGCACAGGTTATCTATCATCAGTTGCCTGTAAATTTGGTTGTAGACCATGTGGCCTTGACTTGGGGTTCGTCTGTGATGCTCATTATTTTCTTGTTTCGTTCTAGGTAAAGCAACAAGTGTGAAGTTTGGACCAGATGCAAATTATATTGCAGTAGGATCAATGGACCGAAACCTTCGCATTTTTGGCCTGCCTGGCGTAGATGGTGCAATGGAGTCCTGAAGTGGTGATAATCTGCAGTTTGCTGAATCAAGATAATTTCGACATTTACTTGAATGCATCTTGTTGGCGGCTTTGTAGCAAATCTACCATTCGGAATGTATTTCTGTAGTTTTATGTTTCCGTGTGCAGTATCAGCTGAGCGTTAAACATATTCGAGGAAAGAAATGGAGGAATGCCGAAGCGATTTTTGAATATCTTGGCATATCATACTTTTAGTTGTACTATTTTCATATGTTGCCTTAAAATCTCTCGTCTTAACTTCTTTGGTGATGAAGACTTGAAAAAAGAATGGAACATATTGGTATTTCATCTTTTCTTTACTATTATTTTATAGAAAAATTGGTTTTTGAAATTTCATGCTAGTTTAGATTTATTTCTTGAGCTAAATAGTTTTTTACTGAAGCAAACAGCAATGAGAGACGGTGCATGTTTTGTTAAGTTATAGGGATTTAATTCAGAACCAACTAGACAATGTCCCTGGAACAACTATTTCCACGCTTTTTCTGAGATAATTAGAGAATTAGTCTCTCAACTATAGTCAAGTTGGAGCTTTGTGCTTCAAATTAAGAATGCATGAGTATTGATCTTTAAACTTGTCATAACACGGAGCAGCGTTTTAGAACTTAAGTACCTTGTCTGTTAAACCCCTAAACGGTGTTGCCTAAAAGCAAGGTTTTAAAAGGCGCTAATTGGGCAGCAGGCAAGGCCCTAGCATCTAGGAGGGTTCCAAGTGGGTTTTTTTTTTTTTTTTTTTTTTTTTTTTAAATTTTAATTATACTTATTATGTAAATTATAAATAAATGTCTACTTAACTATAAAAGATACATAATTGCAGTGAGATACATAATAACTTAAGTTTGTAGTGGGATACATAATGATGATAGTTATTTATTTTCGAAGAGTAGTGACCTAAACGGACCCCTTCTTATTTTTCAAACGCGTATAGATTAATCAGGACAGTAATTAGCTCCATAGTACCTAGGCCTCGAGCTAAACGGAGATTTTCAGAACAATGCCTCAAAGTCCAGGAACCAATGATCTAATTCTCCACACATTGTTGCTCTCTCCTACCACGAGTAAAAACCTCCCAAAGATCAAATGTAGAACTGTTCGTAGTGTTGTATTTCACTACTGAAACAATAACTACATAATTAAGGGAAAATTAGATCTTTAAGACATTGATTGTTGCACAAATTGAATTTAAACCCCATAAATTACAGCTTCAAATCTAATAGCTTTCCAAAAGTATTTCATCCTACGTTAATCAAACCTCTCCTGTGTTGAATGGTGCAAACTATAACAAGAATAAAGAATGTGATCACCAACAGATACAAATGCATAACATCGTCTTCGTCTTGTATCATGTAAGGTACCGTGACACGTGTGTAAAACCCCAAAGCTGCATATATGAACGAAACATACGTGAGTACGCAGTCAAGCAAGGAATATACGCAAGTATGCAGTCAAGCTTAAAGCCCAAGGGGTTGCTCAAATAGATTACCTCAACATTCTTCAACTCAAATTCTCCGTTATGCGCCAAGCATAAGTTCCCAAATGTTTCACATGATCCGCTTGTTCCGCTTAACCTTTTTCAAACAAAAGTATACAATTATGACAAGAATCTGCAAGTACTTTCCCATCGGACTAGGGGGAAAATGTTCAAAGCATAACATTGTAAGAGTAACTTACAAATCTCCATCTAGGCATAGAGCATAGTTACCACCTCCCCCAAGAGCTAGCAAGTCATTCATACACATGTAATAATACCGGTTGGCTCCTATGTACACAAATTAGACCGGGATCAGCATTGGCTTTTTCTCTCTTATTGGAAAAAAGGTAAAACAAAATTTGGAAAATCTATCTATGGCTTTTCAATCATCAACAAGGCTGTTTAGTTACATATTGTTCGATTACCATTCAAATTTAAGGTACCAATTTTATATGTTGTGAGAAAATATGTTAAAGAGCCAGTCCATATGAAGGATGAATTGACACGCAACGCAGCAAGGTCATCCACTGAGGTATCATTTAGCATCTCTATCTTAAGCTCCGCAACATACGCAAGTGTTCAGTGTTCTTGGCATGCCCATCACCAGTTATCTCTTCTCTATACCCAAATTACACATCACCCATATTCGACTGCCAGATCCACCAAAAGGAAACATGCATCCACAAATAAATAGGAGAAAATGCTTACCTGTTGGCCTAAACAGCCTTGGTTCTCCATATATGGTCGTGAAAACAAATGTTTGGTTTGTTCCCTATAACCAAAAGGCAGGCATAAGAATGTGCTTATATTGGACTGATAAAGAAAGAGAAAGTTCAGATATTTAAATAACCAGAGTCAAGAGAACTTCCCAATATTCATTAACATCAATAAAAAAAACAAAAAGTAAACATATGTTGATTAATGTAAAAGCATGTTTACTTGATATTTTCTCTTTGACGTAGGTTTCAAGGGCCCCTCTAGAAGTCCACCAAATACAGCACCTTGCCTATCTCCAGCAATCTAGAATTTTAAAGACAGTCCACATTATCTTCACATAACTACAAACAAATCAATTCATCATTTTTCAAACGTCATTGGCAGATTCATTAACATACCAGCAAACAAGGACCAGAAAGCTCAGAGCTTTTGCGGATAAGTGTGCGCAGTGATATACCATGTTTCGCCGTACTGCCCTTCATTCAAAAGAATTGATACTGAATCGAAATCCAAATGCAACAACAGCAGAGTACTTCTAATGCAGGGAATACTCCTCAAGAAGCTTACCTATACAGCAAAACCCATTGGCACCCTTTCACTATATTAGGAAGTGACGACAGTAAGAATTCATGCAGGTCTGAGGAAATAAAGACCGAGTCATCCATGAGAAGTGGTAGTTGCTTCTGTAGACTCTGCTGGTCAGCTGCTTCTTCAAATACCTCAGAACCACTGGTGCTCCCTCCAGAAGCACGGTCATCATCGTTTTCACAATTGTTTTCTGTTTCCTTGTTCTCACCTGGTGGGGAACGACATTCTACATATCTATGAACGGATTCATCTTGGGATTCAAAGTCGCCGTTACTAACAATTGTTGATTGATGCTTGTTTGAAGTGGATCCACCAAAGCCTACCGATGGACAGGAAAAGTATGAAGGCAAATATTTACCCCCTGTAGAATACAGCCTGGCCTACACATTGAAAGACCTAATGTGATAAATCACGATACACAATGAAAGAAGAAATCAACTGAACAAAACTGTAAATTTAAGTATGCACGGTCAAGATAAACTTTTCGGACCAACAAGGGCACAAACTTATAAAATGGAGCTAAACTTCTGCCCGAGTAAGCCGTAATTGAATAACTTCATGGTAAAAACAAAGACAAAAAGGCCATAAAACTCAGCTCCGCAAGTTTCTGGGCAGATTACCATCAGAATAACTGCAATAACTGAATGATTCCAACTCTGTTGTTTTGGCAGTTAAATTTGAATTGTCTCAATATAATTCGCTTCGTGAGATCTCAAGTTCTGAACTATAAGCAGAACCAATTTACCCAAAAAACCCAACTCCGAAATTACGTTATCTAAAAAACCCAGATCTCAAAATTCTTGAACAACAAGGATCACATCAACAATTCAAGTACACCCATCAAGCTCAATCATTCAATCCAACGAAACACATAAACAAAAACGAAAAAGAAAAAAAATTGGATCAGGAAATTACCTCAGGAGGATGATCGTTGTCGTCGAGTGGGGAAGGAAGAGAAGAAGAAGACGGCGAGTTGGGTGCATCGGCAAATAGACGTGAGAGCTTCTGTGTAACTTTGTCTTTCAATGTAAACATTGTGTGATTGTTGCCGTGAGGAAGCAGACGTGCGGGCGTTTGAATCTCAGCCTTTTTTTTATCTCACATTTTTCTTTTGGGGTTTCGATTTTCATTATTTTGTGATGTAGGAAAAAGATGGACGCGTGGCGTCGGTGGCAAGGACGGCAATCAGAGGTGGGGCAATGCCACAACGCGACTTGGATTCTATTCCTTCCTTCCATTACTCTTTATATTGCTAATTAGTTTTGGAGCGGAACTTCAATATTTTTTTTTAAATTACCAGAGCTAGAGGTTGTTATAAAGTTAAACGGTCACATATGCTTCATGTCATTCTGTTTGTATTATTTACGTATTTGACTTAAAATTCAACACACATGATAGAGTGTATTGAGAATGAGTTCCACATCAATAAAGGGAATGACTTTATATGAACATATAAGCAAGTTATTTACTTTAAGTGTGTAATTGGCCTTTTGTTTTAATAAAGAATAAAGGTAGTGAGACCACATTTTTGTGCTACTTTTGTTATTTGTGTATCACATGACGAGGCAAATAATGCATATAAACAAGATTAAATGAGAAAAATTGTTTAACTAACATGACATGTACAATCACTTGTCATATTATGTGGTACATAAATATGATATCCCTAACATTTTCTGATAGCCTCAGCTCAATTAAAGAGAAATAATAGTTCCCTTGAATGCGTTATTCGATGTGCCATTGCAAACGTCAAGCAACAAGTGACTGAGCGACGTGCCTTCGTACAAATTCGCAAATGTCATCCTTACGAAATTTTAGAAATTTTAACGTTGTGGCTTAGTTGGTCTAGACAAAAAGACAAAATCACCCCCCTTCTCTCTCACCCCTTCCATCCCCACCCCCTCCCCTGGTGCGAAAGGAAGGACACGAAAGATTTCTCTGACTGTCCGACTGTATAAGCCAAAAAAATGCCTCAAATGTAGTAACCTTCCACTTTCTCTCAAAATCAACAAGTGATTTTGATGTAAGACAAGAATGGTGTGAACTACTACAAAGAATAGGAAGCGCTTTATAATTGACAAGAAAGGATGCATGAGAAAAAAACTCCACTTAAATATTAAATATAGCGTTAAAAGGAAGAAAAATATTTTGTTGAGATTTTTGGGTTACTTGAGAAATAGACTCAAGGAACACACAAGACCACATCGGAAATTTAGAGATTTGGGGTCCAAACTCCGTTTTGGGTCCATGTCACTTTTTCAAAAAGAGCGTGATGTCCAGATTTAAACTCACTACTTTGCTATGATGTATGATGAATTTTAATCATCTAAGGTCGTTCAGACTTCATAAACCACAAAATAAAGTTTGTAACAAATTTCAAACTTTTCAATTTCTGTCCAAATTTATGTCGTTTTTATTTCCAAAGACCCTTGAGCCTTTCTAAGGCTGTGTTTAATTTTATTTAAGCCATTTGGCTCCCAATGTAATGCATCAATTTAGAAACAATCAAACGACATTTCGGTTCTATTCCAATCTCTCGTAGATTCCAGGAAACTTGGTTCTTCGAAGGCATAAGTTTGTAACCCTTTTATGCTTGTGCTAAGTTAATTGGTATCAGAGTAGGAATTTTCCTTGTTCTAATAAAAATCGATCATGGGAGGTACAAACCTCTCTTCAAGACTGATTGTGAGAGGAATGTTATTTGTGGCACACCAAATATCTTCTATGGTGGTTGCAAACCTAGTCTTTTATTGATGGTGAATGCGTTGGAGGATTTTCCTTAAGCCAAACTCGTCAGCTTGATCTTGGGAATCCTCCTTTTGAGGTTGGTGAATACATAGAAAATTTTCTTAATTGAGTTTTAGTTATGGAGCAACTCTTCAAAGAAATAACTATTCCAGAGGAGAAGATGATCAATATAGCTGCTTTCATTTAAAGGGAAATATTGTTTTTTGGTGGAATAGTTTGTACAAGGTCAAGTTGACTCAAGTCACCATCACTTAATCAAGTAGGTTAAGCGGAGTCAAGTCACCACCATTGAATCAAGTAGGTTAAGTTGAGTCACATCATAACTGTTGTCACAACCACCACCACCACTAGCACATTTCTTAGCTATTATCCTCTTATTTATATATTAATGACTTTAGATAATTTAAACTCTATATTTAAATTTCACTTTTCTATTAAGAAGAAAATTGACATATACAAGATATTAAAATTCCATCATTGTGTATTCCTTTGTAATCTAAAATTTGTTCCGCCCAATACAAGGTTATTTTCAAGGAAAAATTACACATAGAGTATACTTTTAGTACTTAATTGTATGTTGAGACAACACTTTTTAAACATTTCAAGAAGAGACAAAAATTAGGGTAAATTACACAAAACTACCTCAACTATTAGTCTCACGAAACTTTCAAACCTCATATTTTTAAAATGACAATGACATACCTCATCTTACAAATTTGGTCCAATGTTATACCTTCCGTTAGTTTGGTCGTGAATTTGTCAGTTAAGTGCTGACATGACTTGATCCAGAACCTACTTTCTATTAAAAAATTAATAAAATATTAAAAAAACTAAAAAAATCATTTAATATTTTTTAAATATTAAAATAATATAGAAAAGTAAAAACAAAACAAAACAAAACCTCATTTTGTCCCTTCTTCCCCCTCCCCTCTCTCTCTCCTCCCCCATCTTCATCTTCTTCAATGCAACCCAGAAAAAAAAAAAAAAAAAAAAAAACAATTTGTCTTCTCCCCCCCTCCCCCACCCCCTCTTCTCCCCCCACCTGAGCCTAACCTGCAACCTAGAAAAAAAAAAAAATATCCCAGAAAAAAAACTCAGATCCTGTTTACCCCTGCAAAGGCCGATTCCGTGGGTGGAGAAAATGGGGGGAATGGGTGTGGATTTAAGGAGTGGGGTGTGTAGAGGAGGGAAGAGGGTGGGTGCAGGGAGAAGACAAACTGGGAAGAAGATGAAGATGGGGGAGAAGAGAGGAGAGGATGAGGGGAAGGGGAAGGGGTCAGGGAAGTTTGGGCTTTTTTTTTTTTTTTTTTTTTTCTAGGTTGCAGGTAGGGGGACGAAGATGAAGATGGGGGAGAAGAGAGAGAGACCGGGAGGGGAGGGTGGAAGGGATGAGAGAGAGGGAGGAAAGAGAGAGAGATTTAATTAAAAAAATTTATTTTTTTAATTTTTAATTATTAAAAATATAATTAATAATTTTTAAATCCAATTGGATTAGTGAGTGGATCCCGCATATAGTCACGTCATCACTTAACAGAAAAATTAACAGAAAACTGATGGATGTATGACATTGGCACAAATTTATAAGATGAGGTATGACATTGTCAATTTAAAAAGATTAGGTATGAAAGTGTCGTGAGACCAATAGTTGAGATAGTTTTGTGTAATTTACCCCAAAAATTAATACATGTAGAAGATGACCTCATGGACTTTTTTTTATGGAGTGTAAGTTACAACAATACCCTTTATATCTAATAACCCTTTCTTTTAAAATTTAAAAACATAGAAATCAATATGTAGATAAACCGACTGTCATTCGAAAAACAAATTGGGTAATTGTTGAGATATCATGAACCCACGAAGAGTGAAATTGTGCTTGTGTTTTGGCTATTCATGCCCCTCGAAAAGGAATTGTTTTTTTTTTTTTTTTTTTTTTTGTAATCAAACTAAAATGCTTCCACTAAATAAAAAGGCAAGTATAAAGAAAAGGCAATCCAAAAGACAGCCCACCATCTAAATACAAGCCCAACAGTAAATAAGAAAATACAATAGATAGGCCCAAAAGTGGCCAATTGAACAACAATAAAAAATCCTAAGACTGGAATGGAAACGGGCAATCACCAAATGCGCCTCTATCGCAAGGTCACCACCACCACCAAGAGAACAGACCAATGGAACAACATGATCAAAGACAAATGGGGGTGAGCGAGCCACCCGTGTAGTTAGCGCTCCCATAATCCTACCCAATAGTGCTAAAAGTACTTTAATAACCACCTAACACCCAAGAAGAAGCACACGGGCCAAGTAGCAGAGGCTGGTAGTACAGTATGGGCGACGTACAATAGCATCGGAGCAAGAAAGGGCCATGAAGTTCCAGATCTGAGACCAGCTCATAGGAATTGAGACAAAGTTCAAAGAACAAAGCTCAAGAGAAGCCAAAACAAAGACTAAGAAAGAAAAAGTGTAGAAATTAAAAAACTTTTTAAGTGGAAGGATGGGGAAGGATGAAATAAATGAGGGGGAAGAGAGAAGATGCAAAAAGTGTAGATGGATGGGAAAGAAGGAAAGAGGGGGAAAGATGGGGAGAAAGGAAATATGCAGAGAATGGAGAAGGAAGAGAAAGAGGGAAAGAATGTTAGAGGTGGGAGTGTCAGGCTGCCGCCAACTCCAAGCCTGAGTAAGGAGTGGCGGCTAGAAGGATTTCTCTTTTTTTCCTGAAGGCTGGAGAGGAAGGTTCTAGAGAGATACGTGAGAGAGAGAGAGAGAGAGAGAGAGAGAGAGAACGCGTCCCTCACCCCTTACTTTCGAAAAGGAATTGTTGAGGGAGGTATTAACCATTTTCTACCAAGAGCAATATCTCCTTTTGTCTGACATCCGCGCTTTTTTTAATAGTTTTTATATTTAAAATAATGAGATGGTACTTGAAGTGAATCAAGTGATTAAGATCAAACCCACATTTAATTTCTAATCATATTCGTGGCAATGTCACGCATATTTGACATATGGGAGCCAACCAAGGCTTCAAGCATTTCAGTGTGCCAAAGGTAGCAAAATGTTCGTAACCGGCCTCTCCTCATGTCCAGTTGGAGGTTTTCTTATTGAATGGTGACTCTAGTCAAATATCAATTTTGAATCGAATTCTTTAATTGCGTGTAAGTATTGGGAATTCGAGTTTTGTGTAATGAAATGAGATATATTTTATGAAAAATATGATGAATCTTGCACTGCTTAAAAGTTTTAGCTTACCAGTGTAGTTTGTTAAGCCCTTAATACGCATATTGTGAAAGAAAATCGATATTACTTAATAATTGCCAACACGTGCATAGATTGAGTACAACGAATATCAAATTAAGATGTCTAGAAATAAAAGGAACCAAGCTAGTACTAAAAACAAAGACCAACTTATCCAAGGACCAACCAGGCAACAAAGTAAACTTAACTAAGCACTAATTATGCAAGCATCATTCCACTAGATAAACTTTAGCCTCCAGATCCAAAATCTAGACCACCAAGACAAACGTGTACCAAAACACATATCCACTAGGGATCTGGATTGTCTACCCTTCCCATCCCCTCCTATTTCTGTGGTTACGGTTAAGCCACGTCAACATTTTATATTCCCATTGCTTTTTGTCTTATTATTTCTATAAAAAAAAATGAATATAAAATGTTGACTGGCTTAACCGTGACCACAAAAATAGAAGGGGATGAGAAGGGTATGGAATGGGGAGGGCAGATAATCCAGGTCCATCCACTAGATAAACTTGAGCATCTTTATTGCTCTGATTGAAATTATAATAATTGAAAAATCAAAGATGTACAAGGAAGCATCAGGACTCTGCTAATTGGCATTATTACTTAGATTCCAAAAATGGTCGAGAATGAGTTAAATTGTGTTAGAATAAAATTGGCTATTCCTAAACAAAACGTCTGAGTCTATAATCTTAGACTAGTGCTTGTTTTCAGTTGTAATTATTTTAGTCTAAGTTTGTCTCACATGCTCTCGATCACAAAATGATAAACGTTTTCAGAGACATCCACTCAGGTAAATTTGGCATGCATATTCATATAGTCTAAATTTGCATTCAATGGGCCATTTAGTTTAACTATGCTTTAGTTTAAGCCCATAATTTTAAGTCAGCTTAAAACCCTAGCATATATATGCATATATATACGTTTGGGATCCTAGTCTTGCTGCATAACCTTGTTTTACTTTTAAGAATTTAACTTGATGTTAATGTCTCGGGTTTTGCATATATATCCCTTCACCTAGTTATCTCATTAGATCTTAACTGGTAAGTGATTAGGTCCTATTAGGCTTGTGGTTCACGCGTATATGATAGGGATAAGAGAGTCTAGCTGCTGCACATATAAATAGAAGTCCTAGTTACCTGGTTGTGGTGCTGCCGCATAACACAGACTGGTTAACAGAGCATCAGCACCAAGTGAATATGTTTTTATGTTTTGTTTGCCGCATGCATTAGATCAGTTTAGGGTTTTTCCTACTGCTGCTGCATATGCATTTAGGTTGTTTCCGTATGATATAAACACTAGCAGCAATGCATTAAACAGATAGAAAATTATTGTGCCGCATGCCCTTGGGTTAAGTTGGTTTATATTTTCATCTTGATGAATCAGAGTGTTTTTTAGTTTGCTTTTAACACATGATATATCATTTGAAAGCAAACGTTTGTTAGCAGCCCTAAGTGCAATGAGAGTTATTTTTCGTTTCAGAAAAATCAGATTATTGCCAAGTGTTTTTCAAAGAAAATATTAGTTTTTGTTCACTGATTTTTCATGCGCTTCAATTGAAATCAATTATGAAAATGTGCCTTGTGATTTTCATAATTGGTTGATTTCCAAAAATCATTTCATTACATACATTTTGCATGATCGAGTTAGTATCTTGCAAAGTTCGAGGAGACAGTGATTGACGGTTGCGTTAGTGTCATGCCACTTCCACTCGAAGACTGCGCGGAGACAAAACTACCTACTAGTATGCGTGTCTAGTTGATGAGTTTTGTAAGTCTTTCTGTACTTATTTATCTTAGTGTTTGTCCTGGCTTGGGAGCCCGAGGATTTTCCCAGTGGTGGGTTTTGCCTCGTTAAATCCTACATCCTTGTGCATTTTTTATTTATCGTTTTAATTGCATATGAGTATGATAGTTTGATATGTGATGTGAATGTGAATTTAATTTGAGAACTGAAAATTAAATTGAAAATTGAATTGGATTTTTAAGTTGGAACCTATTCACCCCTCTCTAGGTTAAACTAGTACCATCCTAGAACTTTCAAATTGATTCTGCAAAAATAGACATGATTTATTGAACTGATTATGCAAAAATGGTCGAGAATAGATTGAACTAATTCTACAAAAAATGATCGAGGACTGATTGAACTGATTTTGCAAAAATAGTCAACGATGGGTATGACGGGTTGAACTGATTCTGCAAAAATGACCGAGGACTGATTGAACTGATTCTACAAAAATGATCGAGAACGGGTTGAACTGATTCTACAAAAATGACCGATGACTGATTGAACTGATTCTGCAAAAATAGTCAAAGACAGGTTGAACTGATTTAGCAAAAATGGTCGATGAGGAGATGAACTGATTCTGCAAAAATGGTCAAAGATTGATTGAACTGATTCTGCAAAAATGGTGGAAAACGGGTTGAATTGATTCTGCAAAAATAGTCGATGATGAGTTGAACTGATTCTAGTAATAAATAATACAAACTGATTCTACATATAGTTTCAAAACTACATGTACATATTAATTTTGTTGAAGTTGAAATAGTCGATGATGGGTTGAGCTTATAGCACATATTAATTTTGTCGGGGTTGTGAGGGTTGAGTTCTATTAACAGTCCTAAAGCTTTAGGGGTATGGCTGATATTTTAAAACATTGTTTTCATGTTTTTGGACTGGGTTTTAGCTACTTTTTTTTTTTTTTTTAATTTTTGTCTGTCATTGACATATTTAAAAATTAGTAGAATTTCTTGAAATATAGTGAAATTTTTTGTCTCTATATATAAAGCTCCATATTTTCAATCATCCTCGAAAAAATTCCCAAACAGTAGACATATATAATTATCAAAACCTGAAATTAAAAATAAGTTTACAAAATCTAATGGATTATGCCTCAATAAGAAAGTTTGTCACCAAAATTCAAAAGAAGAGTGACAACACAACATCCATCACAAAATAAAAGAATCATAAAAAATAACTCACATGGGATTACATATGGTACATTTAGATTTTTTTTTTTTTTTTTTAAATTTAGATTGATCATCATTTTGATTTTAGCTTTTTGTTTTCATTTTTTAAAAAAATGAAAACTGAAATCTTATTTGGTGATAAATTTCTAAAAGGTCACTTGCAAAAAAAAAATTAAAAAATTAAAAAAAAAATAACAAAAGTGATAAATTTCTAAAAAAAAAAAAGAAAAAAAGAAAACTACTCTAAAACCCCCGAGTCGTTAGAAAACCAGGAAAAGGCCCGGTTAGGGTTTTTCACTTCCTGCGGGGTACGGCCATGTGGCGCAGAGCTGGATTGAGCTCGGGACTGAACCTCCGGAAGCTCTCAACCGCAGTACGACGTCGTATCGAGGACGAAGGCGACTGGTCCTACGCCTCGGAGTGGTGGGGGGAAGAATCCGAAGGCCACACCGTCCTCCGCTCCACATCCGACAAAGGCAATGGCGTTGTCTCAGTCATCGCCTATCCTTCCTCAAAACCCAGCGAGCTCCATTGGGCGTCGACAGAGAGATGGCTGCAGCAAAGGTACGAAGAGATACAGGAGTGCCGTCAGAACAACGAGAGATTCAGAGTGCTCGGATATCAATGGCGCGCTCTCCGCTTTAACGACGACACCCGCCAGAGCACCGTTAAGGTTTTGGCTGCCTATCTGCGATCGGAACCGGAATCGATTGCCCTTATGCAGCAGCCTCATTGCTTGGCTGTTCCTTGTAAGCAAAAGCCTTTTTCCCAATTCAATTTCTATCTAACATTTAATTACAAATTTTATCAAATTTGATGTGGGTTTTGTTTTAATTTAATTAATACCCAATTGAATTTCTAATTAGCATTTGCATACTGTTGAATCAAATTTGAATCATGGTGTTTGGTGATTGAACTTCTATATCCAGTGTTTCTGAGTGTATGACTAGTGATTGCATTACATTTGGTTACTTTCATTTTTCTAAAAGATTAAAGCTGTTGTGTGATGGATTCTGCTTTTTCAGATCTTAAGAGCATGTTAGCAGCTGGGTTGGCCACTATAGCATCCTGTAATTACAATCTCATGAACGCGGTGACTGGGACCGAAAATATTCGTATATTGTGCATTGGTCAGGGTGGCGGAAGCTTACCGTTGTTTTTGGCTAGTAAAATTCAAGGTAGGTTGCATTGCTAGTTCTCTGTTAATGGCAGTGTGAATGGTTGTGGGAAATTGAAGGAATGAAGGATGTGCCTTTTTGGTAAATTGTTTTGTAAATACTGATTCTTGGTGATCTCCGAATCCAATCTGTTTTCGGCCATCCTATCAGAAGTCCTGAGCTGAATAATTGGGTATTGAACCTAACCTAGAATGTTCTGCTTCTTTTCAGGTGCTATTGTTGATGTAGTTGAAATCGACCCTCTCGTTATCTCAGCCTCAGTTCGAGCCATGGGATTTCCGGCTTTCTCAATTATGACTCCATCAGGCAAGCGTGCCGTGTCACCCAATACCATGGATACCGTTATGTGGAAAGGCATCCACGAGAGGCTGTTCCTCCATGAATCCGATGCCGAGGATTTCATCCTCAACACCACCATTCAGTATGATATGGTCTTCGTTGATGCTTATGATGGGGAAGACATATTCCCACGCAAGTTATGGGATCCACATTCCCCATTTCTAAAAGCCCTCAGCAGCCGGCTTCACCCAGATCATGGCACAGTTGTGGTGAACCTTCATTCAGATTCTGATATCTTGAACCCTGACGGTTCTGCACCATCCGTTTTGCAGCAAACTTTGCCAATGGGAAAGTACGTCTCGAGGGTTTGCCAGGCATACAAGGACGTGGTAGTGGGAGGGAAAGATTCGGGTTTGGGTTTTACAGTTTCAGTTCCGTGGGTGTGCAATTCTTCTCTGGTCGTGTGCAGAGGTTTTGTGGTAACGGGTGGGGATTGCAACAGGGATGTGATCATGGAGGCTCTGATATCCAAATCATTTGAATTGGAAAATGTACTCAACTTACCATTCTCCTGTTTTGAATATATAAAGAGAGGTTTTATACTTGTTGATTAATTTCATGACAAGTTTATACCTATCTAAGTTTCTTCACAGTTTTACCTCCGGATTAAATTCATCAGTTTGTCGTTACTTTGGCCTTGCCTGGTGTTAAACATGGGATAACTCACCAGATTCAACGTATGGATTCAAAAATGCCTTGACGAAGAGAAAATATGCAAAATTTGAGTTTGCACCCGACTCTGTAAATATTGTGTATGAACTTCAAAAATGGCTAAAAGATTTCTTGGGTTATACGCAAGCCTATTGGGGATGACTTTGAAGGGAGAGGGTCTTGTGTGGGGAAGTCGGATTAGGAACATGTGGGATGGGGATGGTGGTGTATATGTGGGGGTGGCGGGGTGTTTTTGTGTCTTGCTCCGTATAAAAATGGAGGTTAGCATAACAAATCAAGGGTGATGGGATAGGGGGTGGTGTTTTTGTCCTGGCCCATAGGAAGCACGTAATTTTTTTTTTTTTTTTTTAGCACACGGTAAGGGTGGGAAATGAGTTAAGTCTCACAATGGGCTTGTCATAATAATATGGTTCAACTTC
Organism: Pyrus communis; assembly: GCF_963583255.1. Classification (NCBI taxonomy): domain Eukaryota; kingdom Viridiplantae; phylum Streptophyta; class Magnoliopsida; order Rosales; family Rosaceae; genus Pyrus; species Pyrus communis. The sequence continues at coordinate 15,747,805 of NC_084806.1, forward strand.
GCCTTCGCCTTTGCCTTTGGCGAGAATCGAACTTAAAACCTCTCGCGTACAAGTGAAGAACAATCACTAGACCATAGTAAGTGGCTGTATAAACAGTTTTTGAATGTGCTTTAATAAACAGTTTCAAGTGCTTTTTCAAGAGGCATGAGAATTTTAAATACAATTTCCTACATATTTATAATGCGACATATTGCTTTCTACATAAACAGTGTCGACCAGATAGTTGTTAACTAAACCAAAATCAAAACATCTCAAAGTCGCAATTGGCCTTTTACCACAATGGTAAAAAGGTGTTGAGCCTTTATATGACGACGTGGGTTTGAACCCCGTCGATGATTGATCTAACATCTAATTTAACAAAATCTCGTTTGAAAAAATAAAAACATCACAAAATCATAAAATTGAAATGGGCCGATCTTGGCCAATTATTATTGACAAACTCCATATATATCTGATAAAGGCCTGTAAAAATTGATCCGTCATTCCAAAACCCTAAAACCTAAACCCCTCTCAATTCTCTCTCACGAACACAAAACTCGAGATCAGAAGAATGGCTTCACAGGGTGTTAGGACTCTGGTTTAATAGTAGTAAGATGTTTATCCTTAGGGTGATATGGTCTTTTGAATTGTATGTTGTTGGTTTCATCCAATGATCTGTGAGTGATGATGTGTTCCAATCGTGTACACTCTTGCATTAGGGTTGTATATGAATCAACTTCCACCATTTGGGGGAGATATGAATGAAATCAGAATGTTTTAGTTTTTTCCTTATTCCTTTCCTCTTTGTAGCACCCCTTTCTGTTTAGGTCCTATCATTTGGTATCAGCATCCAGGTGTGTTGTTTCCATGGGCAAGAGCAAAGCCTCCGTGGTAGCCGTCGACGTCACGGAGGTTGATCTCGAACTCGAGTATCAGTAACACCAAATTCTTGAGCAGCTCAACGAGTTCCATGACTCTGTGTCCTTGTTGGCCACCCGTCAGGAGACCTTCCCAATCCCACATGACGGATATTCAGGCATCCTTGGCCAACATTAGCCTTGTCCAATCCCATCTCATGGAGGAGCTCCGGTCCTCCTGCCCACCATCGCCCCCACCTACTCAGGTATCCCAAATCTCAATCGGTTCTCTTCATATTTCGATTGGCTCTGCATCTACCCCCCTAACCCACCATCCCGCTTTTGCCTCACCTCATACATGGGGTTTTCCTTACCCTAAATCACCCAACATCCCTTACACACTTTCCCCGGTGACCGGTTACCCCTAGGCCTCTCCACACTTCTCCACAGCTACTACCGTTCTTTGCCATCCCCTCCCTATACCTTTCCCCACCACCAACACCACCCCATCATTCCTGCTCCGCCGTCCTCTTCCACTAGTCCCAAATTCATGAAAATTGAACTTTTCCGTTTCTCCGGCAATGACCCATACAGCTGGTTAACGTTGGCCGAGAAGTACATAGACTACCATGGGGTCAAACCCCACAACCGAGTCACGGTGGTGGGCCTTAATTTCACTGGTGATGCGGCTTTATAGTTCAAGTGGTACAAACTGCATGTTGGGTCAGCTCTTTAGGCCATTTTCACGGAATGCCTCTTACAACGCTTTGGGCCGGGTGACCAACTGGACTTCAATATGTCTTTCTCTCATGTAGCCTTTTAGAGGCCTATGTGAATGACTTCATTCGTTTGCCTTGCCAAGCCCAAGAATGGACCGGTGCACAGCTTTTGGGCGTTTTCCTTAGTGGGCTCAAGGTAGAGTTACAAGATGATATCTTAGCCCAGGGCCCTCATTCTTTGGCCCATGCCATCGAACTTGCCCGCATTTACGACAATAAGCAATAACGGCGTCGTACCTCTTTCCGCCCATTCTCTATTCACCCTTCTTCGGCATTCTCGGAAGCATCTTCGACGGCGGCCGCTCCACCTAACAAACCACGTTCCCCCTTACCACCTCGACCCCCGCTCTGCCTATCTCCGGCCGAAGCTCATGAGCTCCGTTCTTGAGGCTAGTGTCTTGACCCCCTACTTATTGTTGTTGGATGCAGCAGCAGTCTCTGAAGTTGCCTCGGATTCAACCCTTGTGACCCTTCACCCGCGCCTAACGAGACCTTGTTAGATGAGACTGTCCCCATCGCTCTCAACACCCTAGTTTCATCCAAACGTACTTAGGGGCGTGCCATGCGACTTATGGGCTTCAGTGCCACATTGCCTATCCGAGTTTTTATGGATTCCGGCGCGAACCTGAAATTCTTCAACCCCTCAATCGCGTTGCATCTTGGCCTGCGCATCGATCATTCTTCGGTGGAACCGGTGGCTGTCGCTAATAGTGGTATCTGTTATACCCAAGGCATCGATTACAACTTCACAATGACCCTACATGACTATACATTTTCTTCTAATATTCGCCTTTTTTCGGTACGGGGCTGCTATTTGGTTCTCGAGGCTGAATGGTTAGAAACGTTGGGTTTCATTGGGTGGCATTTCAAGCACAAAGTCATGGAATTCCAAATTGA